>NW_024502236.1:2861412-2986702 GCF_017590055.1 Onychostruthus taczanowskii | reverse complement strand
GGGAAAAAAACCCCTTTCTTTTGTTGTTTTTTTTTTTTTTTTTTTTTTTTTTTTTTTTTTTTTTTGATTTTAGTCTCTATGTTGATCTCATCCAGACTTGGCTTTTTGCCTGGTCATTTCCTAGTGCCCAATGGGAAACATCAAGGAGGCTGATGCATCAACTCATTATCTGCAAACTAAGAAGGAGAAAGACAAAAAAGACCAATTTCATGGCACAAAGAGTCTAAAGTGATAGTGTAAGGAAAAGGTTTCAAATGTCATTACCTGCTGTCAGAAGTGGATCTTTAATGGCATATAAAAGCTGATCGTGTCCCTGAAGTAAAATAAACCAAAGAATGACAGCAAAAGGTATTCATAGGGACTGAAAAGAAAGTGCTTTGCTTTGGAATCAGGCCATAAGGAAAAGTGCAGCTAAGGATAATTCATTTTACAATCCTCCCCAGGCTGTATTAGTCCTCTTGCAATTTTGGAGAATAATAGAAGTAAAATGTTCTTTCCTGGAGCTGTGAGTTCAGCTTCATTAGGTCTTTTTTCTATATATTGGAATTTAGATAGCAAGGAGATATGTCCCTTTCATCACCCAAAATGTACAGATACAGATCATTAAATTACCTCTTCTAACATCTGGAAGTATCTGCTAAGCTTAGGGATGTAGTGCATGTTTCTCCAGAAACAGCCCACCATTTTTCTAGGAATTATGTCAACTAACTCTTATAAATCCAGCTGATCATAGTTGAAAGGTGATGTTAACAGGCCTGATCCAAAGCCATTCAAACTGGGAGATTCTCACTGACATCACCACTGCAGCCATCACTGGTTGTAGAGGAAGCCCCAGGACATCACAGAATGGTGATTATACTTATTAAAATATTAAAAACATCAGACCTGCATTTTAATCTTACTGCACTTCATATTTATAGTGGTTAAATAAAACTGAAATTCAATGCAAATATCTCATATTTCAGTAGTATTTTAAATCTCTATTCAAAACCAGCTTTTTAAACATAAATTTAATCAAGAAACAATGTTTAAAAGTAATTTTCTAACAAACCATAATGTATATCTCATTGAGTTATTGCATTTATAAAAGACTCAGCTTAGTTTTAAACTCTTCTCAGCAAATAAAAAGAAGCTAAGCCACATTAAAAGTCCCTACATTATTTCAATTAAAAACTCTACTTGAAAACCAGGGGAGTTTAGTCCCACATTTTAATAAGGGTTTAGGTGAGATGGTGATGATCTTGAGAATGGTTTTAGACTAATTTGCATGTTCATGAATACTAAACAAATTAATTGTTGAGGGAAACATATTGCTGCAGCAGTTGCAAAATCAACAAGAGAAAATTAAACCTGATTCATAACTTTAACATTGATTCAGTAAAGTATGGAAACACACGCTTAAAGCTAACACAGAGACAGTAAGTCAAGTCAGCCTCAAAGTGAAGTAAAAAGTTCTCCCTCTGAGGAATGTCTGGTGAGAAAGAGAGATTATCCAAGGGTAGAAAATTAGTTGGAGCATGAAAAATAATTTTTTTTTTTTACTGGAAGATGTGCCAATATAACCAGCAAAGGAGCAAATGTTGTTTCTTTATAAAAAATTTCAGCCATGTCCATATGGCTAGAGAAGTGGATGTTGTACTTATCTTGAAGAATGGGTGAAAGTCCTGGTTAGAAAGTACTTAGTATTAAACACATGCTTTCAGCTAACTGGGTCTGAGGAAATTTTTCTTAAGGTACTTAAAAGACCCCAAACATCTCCCTAAATTAATCTTAAACTACTAGTGTTAAAGGAATTCCGAAGGACTTTCATCATGTAATATATTTAGAAAAAAAAGCAAAAAGAACAAGAGCCAGCTGAAACCCTCAAATCTACCAGTGCAGGTTGAATTCCCAGGCCAAATGTCTGGAAAGAAATGGAAAAAAATTACTTCAAGTCATTGTAAGCATCCCAAATGACACATAGATGTTAGGAAAACATAGAAATGAGTACATAGACATTTTAATAACAGTTCACTCAGAACAATCTCATTATTTTTTTTTTTTTTTCACCAGGAGAGGAAGAGAGCAGATTTAGACTAGATACTACAAAAAAAAAAAAAAAGTTAAAAAATTTTCCTGCGAGGGTAGTGAGGCACTGGATCAGGTTGCCCAGAGAAACTGGTGATGCCCATCCCTGGAAGTGTCCAAGGCCAGGTTGGATAGGGCTTGGAGCAACCTGGTCTAGTGGAAGATGTCCCTGCCCATGGCAGGGAGGTTGCAAGGAGGTGATCTTTAAGGTCCTTTCCAACTCAAAGCATTCTATGATTCTATGATAACAAAGGTTTTAGATTGACTTAGTCAGATGTTTTGACTTAAGCAGACTTCTGATTCTGTTTTATATACAAATTTATCATAATGAAGCTTTGCAAGGTGAATGCAAAGCTTTTGAAATCCTATTCTCAGACAGCTCCTATCAGTGGTTTGGTACCTGGAAGGAAGCCTGTGAAAGGGTTTCGTAAGAATTATATTTCAGCAGAAACAACTGCTTAACAACATTATTTCTATGTAAACATAGTTGTATATATGCAAATTTAAAACATACACATTGTATTCCTTTGCTGTTTCTGATTAACTTCAAATAAAAATATTTTGCTATTGATTTGAGTTAGTCTTTATTGTGCTCCATTCAATAAATAAAAACGAAATATTTTATTCTAATCAGATTTACGGCAAATGGTCATTCGGGGTTGAAAATGTGAGACAGTAAATCAGATATGAAGGAAGTAAACTCACCTTTACTGACACTGTAGTGTTTTCAGGTTACAAAAGACATGTATTTTGCAACACTCTCCTTCTATTTTGCAGTGATTTCTAATCTTACATAGAAGTATTTTACAGATTTCTGGAAAAAAAAAAAAAAAGGCAAAATCCAAAACAACAAAAACCAAAACACAACACACACCCTCCCCCAAAGCCCTCCAGAAATAAAAGGGTTTTCATTAGTCATATTCGAACCTTACCTTGAAAGTTTCAGTCCCTGTGTTTTCTAGGAATGTTTTTAAACGTTCCAAGATCCGAAGGAAAAGCAAGGCTTCCCCCTGTGAAGGATTAATCTGCCCACCAGAGGGCAGTGCTGCTCTTTCCAAATCCCACATTTTTCTTCCTTTATTTGGAAGTGAAAAAAGGACAAGAAGCCTGGGTTTCAGGGTGCATCTCTACAAAGTGCAGTCGTACTGCTGCTCTTAGTGTTGCTCTGACGGCTTCAGATAGAGAAAACACACAGAAATGTTCCTAAAGTTATGTTCTGGATGGAATTAACTAACTACTGAAACCATGTATGCATGAAATCTTTGTGTTGATACTTCCACAATTTCGTTTCAGCCTGATTTGACAACACACAGCCTATGCATCTTTGATAGAAATAACAGATCTCAGTTTGAATCACATAAAAAAAGGAAAGAATTTAACAATAAACTCTATTTCTGAAAATGCCAGCCTTGATTTCCTACTCCAGAGAGACATTTTTCCTGATTTGTTATTATGGTCATGAAAATAACTGCAAACAAACTTTATTTCTGGTAAAAACTGCAGTTACCAGAAATTGCTCTACTTATTCTTCAAGCATTACATTTTGCTCTCTGAGTAATTATCAAAACAGTTTCATTCTTTCATTCAGTTGGAAAGTGACGATCACACAGGCTATGCTAGAACAATTCTGCTTCTTGATAAAAGGATTGCCTCTTCCGAAAAATCAGGAAGAGCAATGCGTTCCAGATGGCTACACAAACTCCTTAGGCATGGATCCTTCAGCAACACACACGTTTATGTATCTCCTAGACTACTCTTTTATTCAAATCCTTGAAAACAAGGTAGCACATCACCAAACACTAATTTAAACTATTTTTGTTGAAAACTTTGAGTTTAAGAAAGATAAAAAGGATTAAAAGCTGTTGCTGTTTTTTATTGAGAAAAATTGAGATTTTTTTTTATTAGCATTTTTTCTTACCCTCTGTACTGCACTCATTAAGATGAGACAAGCATTCCCTAGGTTCTGCTTTACCAGTACCGATGTAAATATTGCTGTTTAATCAACTTCACATGTGTGAAGAGGACACAATGGATTATAATCACTCAGGATTTCAGCACAGAAAAATAAAGCTTCAAAATTTTTTTTGTCATGTTTACAGAACCCAGAAACATCCCACAGAATTTCTAAGGTGATACATCTCCAGCATGGTGGTGATTTTATGCACAATTTAGTGTAGTCTTTTCCACAGGATTTTTAATGAAATCCATCCAAGCTCAACAACAGCCGTAGATGGGAAATAAGATTGAATATGTCAAAGGAGATTTATGTGTGGATCATTATTTATAGGCAGAAGAGAATGATAGCTGTCTTGGGGAAAGAATTATGGTCCTGAAACTCTCATCCAGTCACATGGGTTTCAAAAAAGATACTAATCACAAGAATGAGGACGACCTGTTTGTGAAATTATAGTCATTTTTAGTTGGTCTGTATAGTTTAATTGCCAAATTAGATTGTTTCTTGAAAAATAATTTCCAAGGAACATTTTCTTAAATAAGGATCAGTGAATCCAACTTTATCTGATTACATCTCCCTGTTTCTTGTTTTCCACTCTGGCTCACATCACCATTTTATAAAGGATTTGGATATGGAGTCTGTGACTTCCATGTTGGATAACTGAAAGAGTCCCTTTAGATTTGTCAACTCTGTAGTGGCACCATTTGCACTTCTCACAACTGCAGAGGCAGATCTGATCTGATATTAAATTAGGACAAGTTTTGTGTGGTAATAACAAGGCTCAAAATGCAACTGAATGCATGTCCCAGAAGTTTTATATTGTCACCTTCCAGCCCCCTCTCCACATCCACAGCTCACTTCTAGTGAGATCAATGTGTCTTCAAATTCACTGATTTTTAGCTCCACAACAGAACCCCATTTGGATGTTTTCATAATGCTGGACCATAATCAGAAACTATGAGGAGAAAGATAGAAAGTTCACAAAGAATCATTCTATTTCATTTTCTTACTGCTAAAGGGTTTAAACTGATGGACTGCAAATAATCAAATAATCAGTAAATAGGGAAACTCAGCTCACTTCTCTTAACCTTTGAACAAGAAGCATAGAGAGCTAAATAGCCACAAATTACCTGAAAAATGACACTGATATCTCAGATGTTGTTGACATAGTCAACAAGGGCATTTGAAGAAAAATAAGAGGAAAAATAGCTGTCAGCTTATAAAGAGCCTCTCTGTAGCTAATGTATCTACTTGCACATTTTTCTAACTCTTCATTTAAGTTGGGGTTTAATTTTTCTTGCAATGAAGGCTGGTGGAATCTGCTGTTTTATCTGGAGGTTCCACATGTAAACTCTTTTACAGTTTCATGTGTACTTATCTTGCCAACTTCATCACATATTGTGAATGTTGTGCTAGGCCTTGATTTTGCCTCAGGGTTTGCTGTGACTTAAAAATAGATGTGCAAATTATTTCTGCTTATTGCCTTGTACAGACCTGCTGTATGAACAGCACTGAACACCATCAAAAACAAGGTGGAGGGGAATATGCATTAAACATGGAGCCAAGAATTTCCCGTTAGCCTAATAAAAATCTTAACAAAAATGCAAATGAAGAAGTAGTTATTGGAGTTACAAAACACTAACACATAGTTCAAACAAGCAAATAAAAAACCCAAAAACTTACTGACTATAAGAACTTAAGAGCTGTACAGGAAGACTTACAAGTCATCTGTGCCTCTAATGTGTTATGCTCATCTTCTCTATGACTGCTACAGTCAGTTGTGGCAATTTTCTCGAGGCAGAGAGATCTAGAGTGGCATCAGCACACCAAAGACTTTTCAGGAGAAGGATGCTGATGGTGGATTTCTTTTGCCTCACCTGCTGCCTTTCCTCTGCTCCCAGAGAAAGGGTGGGAGCTGCTCTCCAGCCCCCTAGTAGGGGGCTGCCTGGGGTTGCATCATCTTCTCTGGTGGCACTTCCAGAGCTGGAGCTCAGATAGGCTGGGCAGGGGGAACCCAGCTCAGCCCCCCTCAGCCTGAGGATGCTCCATGGACAGAGCAGTGCAAATAACACCCAGGAGAAAAACATATTACTGATAGTTCTAAGCAGGTTTCCTGAGGCTGTCCTAAAAATTTTTCTTGGCCTCAGGGTGTAAGCAGTTTGTTCCATGTATAAATGAAGCTTATTTTAGTTCCTGGGGTAATGATTAGAATACCAGCTCACTCTGATGTTTTCTGGAAACCAGAAGAAAAATTAAGGGAACACCAGAGACACCTGAATTTATATTAGAAAGTTGATTTTTGCTAAGGTTAACAGCTAAAAGTAGAATGAAAAAAAAAGAAATCCTATCCTTTAACCACACTGTTACTGTTGTGAAGCAGCAGGAACAGCTTCCACAATCAGCCTACTCCTGACTAAGTGGATCCAGAAGACTTACATGTAGAAAACTATGTTATATTATACTCTGAAGCAAGTCATTGGGAGAGAAAATTTAGCACATAGAGTCATCAATGAATCTAGAAAAATAAACTAGGTTAGATTGGAAAAAAAAGGAATATTTATTTTCATTTTGCTTATTTAACGTGGGAAAACATTCTCTCCCTTTTCTCTTCCTTTTTTCTCCCATCAGAGTCATGCCATGAAGGAATCCAAGTAATCCATGAAGGAATCCTTCACAGATAGGAAGATTACTTACTGGGATACCATTAGCTATGCAAAGAATGTTTACTTTTACCAGCCTGTGTCAGTTGCAAGAAGAAATAACAGTTTTTCATCCATGTAAATGCAAACAGATACAAGCTATCTGTAATAAATATTACATTCTGATAGAGTCTTCCAAATAAGTAATATGAAAGATGGACCTTTCTTATAAATAATCAGTCCATGAAGAAAATGCATATTGACATTTCCTGTGGCAGCAGACGCCTACAGCTCCTCCCACAGAAGTTCTGAGCAGTCATCCACCAGCTACCATTCCAGTTTTCCTGGGTCAGAATTTCCTGAACCAGTCATGATACCTCAGTTACAGAACAGTGTATTTGAATGTCTTTGACTTTGAAGAGGCTGGTGATTATGTTGCATTCCTTCAGATACTTCCAAAGCATTTGAGGCTAATGCATACCATGCAGGCCCTCTGATGTGATTTAGAGAAAAACAGAATGTCCTACTGAATTCTTCTTTGAATAAAGATAACCTTATAATATCCAACAATTAGTTTGGCTATTCTGGGAGTTTTGAGTTCATGCCTGCTTAACCCCAGCTGTTGGCACAGTTTTGGCCTGACACACTACCCATGCCAAGACCTGATGGATGCTCTGTCCAAAGACAGACAAGGTGTTGTTGGGATGCAATGCATGGGAAGGAGTAGAGGCCACTCTGAGCCATTATCACCGTAAGCTTGCCCCTTCCTGAAGATATCACCTCCTGTCCTCTTGCACAGCAATTGTTGGGAAGTCTCTTCAGAATCCAGCAAGTAATGGATGTGGTACAGACCAGACTTCCAAGATGGAAAGTATAAATACATTGGTTTACCTCAAGCTTAGCCTTAGGCTGTGCCAGAGGAGACTCAGGCTGGACATAAAGAGGAATTTCTTTGCTGAAAGGGTTGTAAAACATGGAAATGGGTTGCCCAGGAGAGTGGAGTCACAATTCCTTGAAAGTGCTCAAGAAATGACTGAACATGGCACTTGGTGCTGTGGTCTGGTTGGCAAGGTGCTGATCAGTCAAAGGTTGAACTCTGTGATCTCAGAGGTCTATTTCAACCATAAGGATTGCATGACTCTTTGAAAAAATATTGAAACAGTTCCAGCAGCAGCTGGACTGCCGAGGCTTTTATGCTTCCCAGAGTGATGCAGGGGAGCAAGATGAAGAATGAGTTCTCTTACCATTGTCTAGGGACCATTTTGCTCACAGACATGTGAGTCTGTACAAAGAGAATTGAGGCAATATTTGTCTTGTTTGGTTTTATTTTGGCTAATGAGTTCATAAAATAAAGCTTAATTTACAGAGACCGTTGTTCCCTAAATTTGGGATATTCAAATGCACTGTGACAAGGATATTTACTGAAAGAGGATCTCACATTCTTCTGGTGCACAAATGGTACTGTGATTAGGACAAATAATAACACTATGAATGTTCATATTAACTTAATTATTAGTTATCATTGCTAGCCATGGGATTAGTGAAGTTGTTAATGTTTGCTGCATTCAGAGACCAGGTGGAAAACCAAGATAAGGAGCCTTTGGAACAGCTTCATCCAGGCTGGTATTGCATAAATTTGAGCAAAGGTTGTCATATCATGTTATAAAAGTCTGAGATGGTTCCCAAGCAACCTGTTAAACATGCTTATAATGCACTGTGCTCTGTAGTGCCTGTAGAGTAAATAAATCTGTCCTTGGCCTAGCAGGTTTTTTTTTTTTTCTTACTTTTCCTGCTCATTTACTCAGCTTTAAAGCCCGTGAACAAAAGTGGCAATCCCTTGCAGCCTTAGAACTTACTTCCCCCAGTAGTCCCCGCCTTTCAAAAAATTCAATAGGCTCATCTCCCCTGCCAGGCTTGGGAAGATCAGTTTTGAAGGTTAACACTCAAATGAGACCTTCCAAAAGTGATCAGCACTTCTGTTCCGTATTGTCCTGAAAAAGAAGCCTGAACAAATCATACCTCCTCCACCATTTACAGCCTGTTTCTAGTCAAGATCAGCAGCTCAGAGTGAATTTGATATTTTTAGGCCAGGCCTGAGGTGTGTATTATTTATGGGTACCTTAGAGAGGAATTTCTAAAGCAGCCAAATTAAAAAAGAATGTTGGAGCTCTAGCCCAGTGCACAGGTGACTAATGGGATTTCAGAAAGGAACACAACCTCTCATCACATCATTATTTGATCAGGCAATAAATGTGACTTGCTTAGAAACTCGGGGTGGCAGAATCCTCAGTGTTAATGTTCTGTATGTTAAAATGATAGCAAACCATTTTAGAGGGTACTGGTGTCACAGCAGAAGCTATGTTGCTCTCTTAGCCCCTGCACAACTTTCATAGAGTGATCTGGGCTGGAAAGGACCTTATAGATCACCCAGTTCCAACCCCCCTTCCACTAGATCAGTGTTCTGGCCTTGAACAATGCCAGGGGTGGAGCAGCCACAGCTTCTCTGGGTATCTCACAGCACTTTCGATTTAAGTCTTGCATCTATGTATTGTTATTTTTTTTTCTTTTCTAACCTCTGACTACGATCCTGGAAGAGGTACCTATTTCTGGGAATGGTTGTTTTATCTGTGCTAACTGTGACCTAAATCACTGGAGTTTTTTGCATCTTTAATGATTGGCAAAAATCCCATTGTAGGAATGCTGTGGCAACACAGAAAGAGCTCCACAGCTATAAAAATCTTCAGGCCAAGTATGATACTGTCAATGATTACAAATACAAGAAAATGTAGAGAAAATGGTACATTTTGGTTTGCTTTATATATGATGGCATGACAAAGATCTTGATACTTCTAAACAAACTGAGTTTCTTGCAAATTGGGGTATGGAAGAAAAAGGTTGCAGAGAATGCAAATAGAAGCAATTAGACATGAGGAGTAACTAGTCTAGTGAGCAAACATTATAGAGATTCTTTGAAGGAAAAATAAAAAGCTGAAAAATATCTGAAACCCAGAAAAAAAAATACTTGAAAGTGATGCGATATCTTTTTCTCCACACTTCAGGATTATTTTCCATTCTCAGGTGTGAACTTTATAGAGAATAATAGCATAAACAAAGAACCCCCATGATATCAGAACTTATTCTCCATGAGAAATAAAGAGAGAGAAGCGCCATTAAGTGATGCATCGCTTAAGCACTGACCTGTGCAATGATAACCAGCAGTCTGACAAAAAAAAAAAAAAAAAATAGCATAAATTTCTGGGTCAGGGAGGATATTCTGAAATATTGCTCTGTATAATAAGATTATGAGTCTAATAAGGATTTCTTCTCCATTCCTGCCTAATAAATCAATATGAAAACACCATTCCTGCAATTTCAGCTGGAAATCTGACTGTCAGGACTGTATACTTCCTAACAGTCCTAATAAATGTATTTCTGTGTGTATGTGGAGTTGCACTTAAGTAATCCCAACCCATTCAGTGTTACTTTCAGATGAAAGCACAGAAGGTTAGTTAATCATGGAAGGTTAATTTTGCAAGCTATACTGGGCATCTGAACTGCTTATTGGTCTTTAGCTTCCCTGGCATAACTTTCCCAGAAATATCAAATGAAACCCAATCTCTTCTTAAAGCAAAATGATAGCTGGATCATAATCACTTTTGCTTTGGAGCCTTTTGGAATGCTTTTTGTGGGCTGGAAAGAAAATGTAGTTGACCTAGCTACACAAAAAAGCATAGAATATGGGAAAAATTTTGACAGTGGTTAGATAATTACACTTACTCTGTTAGCAATTGTACTAAGATAAAGTACATTCAAGGTCAAAGAATTTAACAGATTCAGTGGGTTTTAACTTGAGGTCATTCACAATTTTTTCATACGCACTTCAGAGCAGCACAACCTTGTGTTCAGTAGAGAGAGGAAAGGCAGTAAAACAGACAAATGGCACAGAGGGGAGGACAGAAAGTGTGTGGAGTGGGTTGGCAAATCATAACAGGCATAGAAAACAGTACTGGGAGATAGAGAATAGGAAAAGACAAGGAAAATTTTCCTGACCATAAGGAGACCTTGAGCAGCTGTCCATCTTTTGTTTCATTGCAACTAAGGGCAGAAGGGTCACAGAAATTACAGGCCAGAAATTCCAGAACTATGGTACCAATACCAGTGACAGCAGAGGACCATTAAACATAACTTATGATTCCCCACCAAAACCCGATTTTGACACAGTGGCTCCTAACACTGGCCAAAGATATCATGAAGATGGGTTTCAATGGTTTCTCATGTTGAAACTACTGTAGTTTTAAGTCATTTCTGTATGTGGATTCACATTATGACAGTATTCAAGGAAATAATAACTCAGGTATTTTGAAAGATGTGAGTGAGCATTTGCATTTTTATAGTTTCTGTACAGTTACCTTTTAATAAACATACTTCTCTCTAGTTGCAGATTCCCCTCTACTTGAGAGGGGAAATTTTTCCTCCTATGTATTACAAAATCAACATAATTTCTTTATTCTCACTGTAGTTTCTCAAGGCAGTGTAATGGAATATACACAAAAAAAAGTTTTCTATTCAACAATTTATTTCTGAGAATATAATCTTAATTTGGGAAATTGGCTTTATATGTTATCACCTTAGCTAGAAAATCCAGACCTGCACAACTTCCTGGTTTTATTATCCAATGAACTCTCTTTGGGCAAAGCAGTATTTTCCCTACAGATTTCAGTGAATACAGAAGAAATATGCTCTATGTCAATATCACAGACCAGCCTTAAAAATCTCCAATCCATAACTAAGTTATATTTGTATCATTATTTTTTTATATACTGCTAGAAGTCAATTATCAACCACCAAAAGATCTAAATCATACCTTTTGTTGTCATTCAATTCCAGCAAAAAGAAAGAAAGTGTTTCCTATTTGGTTGCAGTGTAAATATTTAAGTGGTATCAAAAGTCAATTGCTGATTTTTCTTCTTTTTCATTTTTTAAACTATTTTTTTTCCAACTAAAGTACCAAAGACATTGTGGCATAAAATATGAATTTCATCCTGTGGATGGCACTCCTGGACTGTCAAAAAACTAGACCTGAGAACTATGCCTTTGATGAAATTTTAAAGGGAAATTCAGATTTGTTTGTTCCATATCCACAATATTCAGAAGGCAAGACTAAAATAGCCAAGGCACTTGTAAAATGACTGCAAATGCTATCTATTAAGTGCAGGTAAGCAGTTTTTATAGCCTTAGCACCCAGTCAAACTGTCACAGGTAAGTTCAACAAATACAGTATTTCATCAAATGAATGAGAAAGTAAATCTGCTGGGTAAGCAGCAGCAAGACATAATCACAATCCCAAAATAGTTTATGTTTTACATTATTAAAGAAAGAGTCCTGGAGCCAGCTCCAGGTCCAGGAGAAAATATCAAGTGAATTGTTCTTTTAGAGGGTGATAGTTTGACCATGTCTTTTGCTTTCTCTCCTTGGGCACCCTGAGATAATTCTCCCAGTCTCTCATGTAGGAAGGATGAAGATGAAAAAAAGCTTTGGGGTTAATTTTCAATGGTGCATCTTTTATGATGAAGAAGGGAGACACAAGGAATACAAGAAAGAATACACGTGAGTGGCCTTATATTTGCTCTTTTGTCCAGTGTAGAATAAAATTCTCTATGCTTTGGGGATCACCAACGTCCCTAGCCCCTCACTGCTGAAAAACTAGCACTTTAGGCCAAGCAAAGTGAAGAGACATTTCCACAAATGAAAATAAGCAATGAATTTGTGCAAAGAAAAAAAAGGTTATGGGGAGAAAACCATTGAGCAGAGCTGTTTGATTTTGATCAGAAGACAGGCAGTAATGACTTCACCCCTGCCTTTACTGCTCAGGGGGACTCTCAGTGTAAGAAGTGCAGGAAACACTGGCCACCAAGCAAAATTCAACTCAATATATTTCATGCAAATATATTTGTCAGGCCTCCTGTACTTGTAAACTTCTTGCTAAACACAGCTAGTTTTAAAAGAAACCCATTTGAACTTTTTTCTTTTTTGCATCTACCCACAACTCCTCTTCCTTTTCCATTTTTTCTGTCACAAACAACATCATACTAAGCACCTGCTGTTATTACTACTGTCGCTATGCCCATTTGGGGCAGGCAAAATCAGGTAGCTGTGTTCTGTTGACAGGTTTTCCTATGGAAAACATGTGGCATCCAGGGGTTACATCCCCCTGGATCAATCTAACTGCTGTGACAAATGGGATCATTTACAGGACAGTAAACAGTCACACACTTGTAGCTATTTTCTGCACCTAAGCAATAAATTTTAATGCCCTAAACAGAGACAGTCTGTGATCTATACAAGCAATCTGTAAATCAAGATAATAAGTAGACAAATAAAATTGTTCTTTCTTTAGTGAGAAATATATTGTGAAGAGGGAATGCAGATAAATTAATGAGTTAAGTGTCATCTCTGCAAGAAATACTGGAAAACAAATTAATAATTAAGAATTCAAGGTCACGCTGGTAAGAGTTGATCAAGAATTACATTTTTTTGAGAACACCATGAGTACATTAAACATCCTTGCTGCAAAAATTAAACAAAGCTCTCTCTAGAAGACATCAAGCTCAATGTGGTGTGCATCCTAGATATTACTTCAGAAAAATCCATGTTCAGGTTCATGGTTAGTACTAGCTAAATGTACATAGCAGTGATTATTTGCTTTAGATAAGTATCAGTTTATAAGGATGACCAATTCATTGTAGGTATAACAGTATTTCCTCCAAATTAGAAGACGTGGTCAAGTTAAAATACTTGTGCTATACTGCACATTCATACTTGAAATATAACTTAGCTTCAAATGGGCGTTAAGACTCACATCTTCAACAAAACATATTTATTAGTCTTAGAAATTCAATTAAGTCAAGTGAGCTGAAATAAAGATCTCAAAAGGCAAGATTTTTGTAAAGAATGGAAAACATCTTTAAGGAGATATTTTTTCTTCACAGCTAACTTAGCAACCAATTTAAATATGTATAGCTCAGCCAGAATTGCTTTACTTAAACACCGACTGCATTTCACAAGCCATTAATGACATCATATAAGACAGTTTCTCTCAATACCTCTGAGAAATGTTTTCAGCATGTTTCCTTCCATATTATTGCCTGCTTCCAACAGATTTTTACTAAAGCATTCAAGGCACCCACCATGGATGCACCAGAAAAAATATTTCCTCGCAAGAAATGTTTACCAAACCCTTATTCACTTCAGTGCCTCAGACTACCATTGCTTGTTTCAGACCACAAGATTCAATACTTGTCCTTTAAACAAATGACAGCAAATATCTTCTAAAACGTAAGACTCTCATTCTGAGCATAGCAGTCATTAGTGCAAGCTTAAATAGTTTGTGCTGGGGTGGATCTTCAGAGAATCTGGTTGTCACTCTGCAGAAGCTACAAGTCACCCCTGGAAAAATGGTAGCTGCATCCATTTGTGAATGTTCTGTTCAACAGTATCTGCTCTACATTTCAATACAGTGCATTTCAATACACTGCTTGCCAGTGTTCTGAGTGAGACTCAGCTTCTTCAGCATAATAAAGCAGCTAGAAAGATGGTATAAAATATTGTGAAGCCTTTTCTTTTTCTGTCCACTGTTAAACACCCGGACCCTCAGGGGTAATGAAACTCTCTTATCACTGTTTTTTTTTTCCACAGCACAAAAACAGCAGTCCACACAATATATATTTGTTAATCTAAAAGGTTTTCTTCCACATTGAGCTCATGCTCTGAGGTGCTCCCTTTGCCAGGACTAAAGTGGGGACAGTCCAGGGCTTTTATGCTTCCTTAAGACAGACAGAAGCAGCTGCCATTGTCAGGGTTATTGCCCATAGCCCATGGCTGTTACAGACAACTGACACCAAGAAAAAGGTAAATCCAGTCAATGCCTTTATGTAATGCATGTGCATGATAAGGAGATTTCTCAGAAAAGAGGACTGTTTGAGGTAGAGAACATCACTGATCTTTACTGTGAATATGGAGTTCATATTTGCCAACCTCTGCTCAGAAAAGCCCTGCTCTCACTTCAAAGGTGATTTAACAGATATGTTCTTCACCACATGTGCAGTCCAGAGCCCTTACAAAGAAAACAGATTCACAGAAACTGGAGATTATCTCTTACTGAGAAAAAAAGGAATGAAATAGTGTGTGCAGCTAACAGCGCAAGGAAGGTGGCATTTGAAAACAGCCAGGTGTGTGATAACTAGCAGTAAGATCTGAGTTTGAAGAGAGAGAGGGAATTTATTTCTGTGTGATAAACTGTAAATATCTTAATCCATTAAAGATTTGAGACTGTTTGAGAGGGAGAACTAAATAGGTCTGTGCTACATCACAGCAGTAAATGTAAATACTGAGACCCTTATGGAATTGTAAGAGAACTAAGCTCTTTTTTTCCAGGAAGGCAAAGACAATTTTCCCAGACCAGCAAAGGCCACGAAAATTTCAAAAATAGATGTGTCTCCTCAGTGAACAATGTCACCACATCTAATCAGATCAAGCTAATCTGACTATCAATAGGATGGCAAACCAGCCCTTTGTGATGACCACATGGCTGGGGCAATTTTTCCTGATGCTACTAAAGGACTAAAGGAAAGTGGTGGTTAAATGCTGCTAACACCTTAAAGTGACTGACATAGCTGGTTGTCCACAGCTTGCTATACAAGTCAGATGAAATGGTGAATTATCATGCTAAATCTTCCTAAAATCAAGATTTTTCCCTTCCACTGTTTCATCCATTTGAAGTAGATTTCTCTCCTTGCTCACTTTTCTATATTTTGAGCAACAATTTATACTTCTATTCTTAATGTAGGTTTTCCCACTATCCATTAAATTGATATTAGTGACAAAGTCAGAGAGTGTGGCCTGAATCTGGTGGCTTGCTACTTTATTCTGATGTTGCTTTTCTAGCTGCTATTGGTTGGAAATTTACTTTTGTGTCAGATGTGTTCTGAATTTTGACTGCCACAAATCTAAGAGAAAGGCAGAATTCCATACCTAAAATTAATTTTGGGATTAGAAAATAGGGTTCATCCTATTCCATACACTACTATAGTCCTACACTTGCAGAGCAGGAATTCTGCATTCTCAAATATGCCTGATAGTTGGATCCTAAAAGAAAATCACAGGAGATTTTCAGAGACCATAGACAGCTCTCTGGATTTGTGATAGAGAGAAAGGAAGATAAATGAAAGCACCTGATGAAATGTGACATGTTTTAACATGTCCTATTTTTTGTCTTTGGTAGTTATTGAAAAGGAAGTCCACAGCTAACCAGAGAAAATCTGGAGCTGTAAGGATATAGGAAAACACAGTCTAGTTCACAAATTCTAAGATAAATGCACACCTTAAACACCAACTCTGTAGTGACATGGATACAAATTAAGTGCTGTGGAAAAAAAAGAAAAGTGGGATATTTTACTTCAGAGTTTCCAGGAAAGCAGTGGAAGTTGGAATAGTGATGTTGTATAGGCTGCATCAGCCCAAGCAGTGTTTGTGTTGATGGAGATGAATTAAGAGAAATTGTTAATAAAGCTGCAGTAGAAGGAACAGGTCACTGAGTAAGCAACAATAAGGGAAGGGGCAGCAGGGAACAACTGTTGGAGTAGGGAATAGCTAACCAAACATGATAGAAGTGCAGGAAGTTAGAAATAGGTGTTTCTCAGAGGAGAAACAGCTCAAACATGATAAGTTGCTGCTTAGATAAGGACTTGGTACCTGGCAGCACCTTGAGAAGATCAACTATGGAGGAGGTGAATGCTCCATGATAGAAAGAAAGCAACCAGCTGATGTAGCAGCTGCCTCATAATCTTATTGGAGAAGTGAACTGTGAAATAGTTCCAGCTACAGAGTGTAAGGTAGTTATCTTATCTGCTTACTTTGGGGTGTTCTTTTCTTTTTCTATGTTTGATAAAATAAAGTCAACTAGTTGATATTAGCAAGCAGAGAAAATCAGTTCAGTGAACCCAGAAGTGTAATTAAATTTTCCTGAAGTTGCAAGATGAGGCCTGAGCTGCCATAAACTATGACTTAACACAGCATCCTTGTCCATTTTCCCTCATAACAATCCTGACAGGATAGGCGTGTTTACAAATGAGTGAGTGATTGGGATGGGAGTTAAAAATGTGATACATTTTGGGAAAGTTTAAACTGCAGCAAATATTTTCCAGCATTGTAGGAACAGGAACCCCATAAGAACTAGAACAAAAGAGAGCAGTTGCACCCAGTCTTTCTAATCATATGGAGTGCAAAGTCTTTAGGATCTGAAGTGCCCCTGTTCTGGGCAACAATTTCTTCAGCCTGCTCCTGGTCAATTTTTTTTTCCCTTTAAATATTTCAGGAGATGATGAGGAGAGAAATGGATGAACTCTTTTAGTGATAACAGCTGCTGCTTAGTTGTCACCCTTCCAAAGGCCCCAGCAGCCTCTCAGTTATACGACCAGGTGTTTGTTCTTGGCATGACAGAGGAGGGGCTGCCAAGCATCCACAAAGAATAGGTATAGCAGCTGCGAGCAGCTATCATCTTCAGGGGAAAAAATTGCTATTAGCAGAGCATCAGGTATCTTGGAAAAAGGCAGAAAACCAGATCAAAGTTTCCTGATGACAGTCAGCCTATGGAGAACATGGGCTAGGCACCCAAAAATGAAGGCAGACTGGAAGTAAACTTTTCCCACTGCATTGTTCAGTGATTTTACAGCCATTTGCAATCCTTTTTCTAAGAAGGGGAGTGAATCTAGACCTTTCTAGAAAATTCTTCTTTGTTGCACAGAAATTAAGGCAGAAGTATATCTTCAAGGTTTTTTCCCTACTTGTTTATGATAGTTTTCTTTCCTAAGCAGCACAGTCCAGGTTTCAGGAGTCTAATATTTTGATCTATAACTCCAAAACAATGAAACACTTCCCTCATCCACTATGTGGTTTTTCCATTTTTATGTGATCTTAGCCTTCCACATGGAGAAAAACTGACATGCCATCCTTTACCTGTTTTTTGTTCTGCTTGAACTAGGACAGGTTTAAATCGCTAGCTATGGAAGGGTAATGCTGTTTACTCTCATCAGGAGAGTGACTCTACTTAGCCTTGCATTTGTGATTTTTATCAAGACTGCAGTTTGAAGAAATGTTTGTACTTGAAGTATGTGAAATTTTAAGTTCATCCATGAACAGCTCATAACAATTCTATCTTCACTGTTCATATCATTCTAGTAATCTCTTCTGCATGTTCTGTGTTCTCATTGTGGGTGTCATTTCATGGGTCATTGTCACACACACACACAGAGACGAGGGAGATATTCCCACAACTGCATTACAGGTTGAGGGTGGAAGAGAAACATAAATTAAAGCTCCTGCTTTAATATATGGAAGGTCTACTACTCTGTCTGCTCTTAAATTTCTGGAGACCTGAAGTCCCACATGGCAGCAAATGTCATGCAGTTGCATAAGCAATGACAAACAAAAAAGAAAAATGCACATCCAGAGCATCCAAGCTAATTATATTGCCATTAGTTCATTGCCATCTGATTGATTATGAACTGACTATAATATTCATTTTATTCTAATACCTTTAGATATCTTTTTCTAACCAGCAAAAATAATTTTATCATTGTGGAACCTTCACTATCACTCGCAAAATCTTGTCCTTTTTTTATTGTGTAAAAACTTGTCAATAACCAAACCCTGTCTCAAAAGGGTCATTCATTTGTACCATGGAGCTCTACTACTACACTGCTTTGGAACCACAGGGAGAAGCTTCTTTCCATGCTCTGGTCTCCTGACTTTCTAGGAACACCCATTACACAGAATGCAGCACAATGTGTTAGGCCATGTAGAATAACACTCTCAGAAACCATTAAAGTTGTTTTTAAATTTAGCTTAATTGATTGACTAGCCTCAGATCTTGATCAGCAAATGAAAATAACTGAGTGTGGACACTAAAAGCAATGACATTTAAGCCACAACCTTGAATGTCCAGCAACAGCCACTGTTCTATAATACAGGGTGAAACTGAAAAAGAGTCTCATCTGAAGCATTTAAACATGGAAAATAACTGCAAATAATGACTGTTAGTAGTTCAAAGTCATTTATGGCCATAGGAAAAGATTTAACTGTCAGGCCATAAAAATAGGTCATTCTATTGTTTGCATTATCCATACAGATAAGAAAGGCAATATTGGCACTGGTTTCCAAACAAACTGCAGTTTGTCAGGCTCTCCTTTATCTACCTCTTGGACTTAGCTTAGTTCAAACTCTTATGCTTTTTTACACATTCAAGGCATGGGAGAAAAAAGGGAACCTCTTTTTTTTAAAAAAAAAAAAGAAGAAAAAAAAAGAAAAAAAAGCATCATATTTTTGTCTCTTGCTCTTTGTTACTTTAAATCTCAACAGTACTGCAAGGAGAAAAGTAATCTTGAAATGCTTTGAAAGACACTGACAATGTAGCTTTAAAACAAGATAGAAAGGAATCAGTTACCAAACCAGGAGATTATCCTGAAATCTGGAAACACTCCTAGATATATATTCATTATGAGAAAAATAAAGAAAGCAGGACAACAATCATATCTAAATGGTCTCAAACAAGCCCAGGAAGCTTTACATTCAGATGAGAGCCAGAAAAATAAACCAGCTGCTCATTTTTTCTTCCTTTTCTAATTTGAGGAAGAGAATGGATTTTCTCTTAGGCGTACTCCACACACAATTGGAGGCACTAACACAAAATAGGTATAGAATTCAGGTCTGAACATGAGTTATCACTTCTTCCAGGGTTTTTGGCTTTTGTTGTTGTAATTCTATTTGTTTTGGTTTTAGGAGAAAGTGGAAATTTGCCCTGCTTTCTGAGCAAACCCAACTTTATCCAGTTAAGACTGGAACAACATTTTAATGAAAAATCAACTTAAGTGTCGATAATCCAGTCAAAGGAAAATTCCTGTCTTATACCACTGTACTGAGCACTCAGCTGTCCAAGGACTGTGCCTATTACTACAATGGTCAAAGCATGGGGAAGAGGACTGGAGGGCAGAAAAACATTGGACAACAGAGCAAAAAAGTTGCTATTCTTCAGTTACAAGAGAGTTATCCTGACAGAATAATGTACTGAAAACTTGTGGACTTCAGAGTGACAGATAATTTTGCAGACCTCAGCCTCAAATTTACACATACGTTGGCAATTTCAGTCTAAAACTATTTCAGGAGTAAAGTCTGTCCAAAGTATTTAATGAAGACACTGCAGTGCAAAAGATCCATTGAAGTTTTGTGAGTTCTTTTAAAAACCAGAAAGTTTGATTTATTCTCAATAGGGAAACAAAAATGTAAATACAGGACTTGCAAATAAACAAATATTTTAAATGAAGACAGATATTCCCACAGTACTACAAGCTAAATTAATAAATAAACACAAATCCTCACTCTACAAATACCTGCATTTCATCTCTATGTCTATAAAGACAGGCTCCATTTATTTCCATGGATACTTAGCACTACTTGGAAGTCAACATTTAATTACCGCTACAAATCTTCAGCAAAATAAACACTGTGGTGGTAGTGACAAACAATTCATAATCCACCTTGTTTTCACCTAAATTGAAAACTGCATTCTTTTGAATTTAAACCTTGTCTCTCTTGGGGTTCACTTCAGCTTGAGCTCTTAAGATATTTGCTCTTCTAATAGCTGCATGATTGCAGTGGCTAGACATGTCTTCTCTTTATTAATCTATATTTAAACATTCAAAAGTAATGGCAAGGACCTGACAAGTTAAGGAGATTAAGATTTAAGGCTAATAATCAGAGAGAGCTTTCATTCCAATCTTTTTGCTGATTAAGGGAAATGTCTGAAAAAGTACATTGCCTTTTGTTTGACATATGGGAAACAGTGAGAGAGGGACAACACAGCTTTTATTGCATTTCAGAGAACTAATTTTTTGAGTAATTTGAGAGAAATAATTTTTTAAAATAATTTAAAATTTTGCTAGAGTGTAGTCTGATTTATATATAACAGAAAATAAGATAATATAAAGGTTTTTCAAACTTTCTCAGTGGAAATTCTTTGATCCAAAGCTGTTCTAGCCTGTAAGGTAAACAGATGCCATTCTTTTGTATCCATTTACCTGTAAGAACTTTGGATCATGCATTTTAAGAATCCCTGTGATTCTCTGCATTGTGTAAAATAGGTGTGTGCGAACTAAAGCTGAGGAAAAGTTTAAACAAGCTCATTTGAGTCTCTTCTGCATTTCTAAAATATCTCATAAGGCTTGGGAGACAGAAAAGATCCTCTCCACCATCTAACAGTTTCTCCAACTGCAGAAGCCTCTTCCTCATATTAACTGCAGCAGCCCTTCCCTACAACTTCATGGAGTAGCTGCTCTGCAGTGGGTAGATCAGCTACAGGAGGTTTCCTAGAATCACAAAATGGGCTGGACTGGGCTGGGAGTGACCTTAAAAATTCTCTCATTACAACCTTTCTGCCGTGGGCAGGGACCAGGTTGCTCAGAGCCCCATCCAGTCTGGCCTGAAATATTTCCAGGGATGTGGCATCCACAACTTCTCCAGGAAACCTGTTCCAGTGCCTCACCATCTTCACAGGTAAGAATTTCTTCCCTACATCTGATCTAAACCTCCTCTCTTTCATTTTGAAGCCATTCCACCCTGTTCTATCACTCCAGACCCTTGTAAATCGTCTCCCTCTGTCCTTGTTCTGGGCTCCCTTCAGGTACTGGAAGGCCACAATTAGGTCACCCCAAAGCCTTCTCTTTTCTAGGCTGAAAAACACCAAATCTCTCAGCCTTTCCTCTTCTGATTATTTTCAACAAGAGTATGACAGGCAATTATTCTGAAATAAAAATAATCTGTTCTGTAAGAAGTTGCCTATAAAAATACATGATTATAGAAATCTCTAAAAACGTACATATTTCTTACCTAATCTGCTCTAGTGGACACCAAGATCTTAGGGTTTCAGTCTCTGAGTAGTTGAACTGGTACATCATCATGGTCTAAATACTGAAAGTCTTTCAGCCACTCTCAGTTGTTGCAGCCCAGTTCTGGCTATTTTGAATATATGCTGTGCAGCTCAAACAAAACAAAACACAACAAAAAACAAAACAAAACAAGGTGAATATTTGTGGTGATAATCCTCTTTTCTCTTTCACTGATCTCACCAAGCTTTTTTTTTTTTTTTTTTTTTTTCTCGCTCTCTCTTTTTTAATATTCTGCATTTCAGATTTCAGGCTACTTAGTCTTTTACAAAGCTGAGTTTCCATTAAAAAAGTTTCATTTTGATGGCTGAAAGGAATTCATCTGCTTGAGTTCAAGTTGTTGTCTATTCAAAAAGAGGGATAGATCGCTGTACTGATCAATACAGCTTTCCTTGTGCAGGCTGATGCCCAGGAGAATGAAACAAGAGCCCTAAATCTTGAGTTCCCTTTCTAACAAGCTGGTAATTTTTGGGGTAGGAGGAGACAGGCAAAGGCTTCACATTAGTCAGGAGGGAAATTAACCTGTTACTGTTTTCAATGTTGTACAAGGTATTGTTAAGAAATGATTTGGAAGTTTCTTTATGCTCCCTTCAAGGCTTATACTATACATGTGGAGAAGAAAGAAAAATGTCTTTCCTTTTGTGAGCAGATTTCTTGATGGACTGGGAGGAAGCAAAACCAACTAGAAACAGTAAAGCATAAACTTGATATTTAGCTAAAAAAAAAGCATCTGATCGGGCAGCATAGCTCATTCTTTATTTTTATTGGCCTTGGAGTCACTTAGATTTTTTCCTTTATTTATTTTCATAGAAATAACTCCACTCACCTTTCAGAGCACTAGCTGCTAATGTACTTCCACCCCTTCAATCTTGAGATAAAATACCCAAGAACAAAACTAGCATTCGAAGCAGCAAGACAAAGGCTGCACAGCTCCCCAGATCTGCAGCATTTGAGTCAGACTGCAAAGCTGAAAGTGGAGAAATTTACCAGCCCTGGTGGACAAACAGTTGTATTTCTTGGGAGGACATATAACTTACTTGCCTGTGGCATTTCTCTAGACTCTGTTCCTGACTAAGGCTTTTCCTGCTGAAAGCATAGTCCATTTTCATTTCTTTTCCCCATGAGATCTTATGACTGCTTTACTACTTTCATTTACAGCAGTAGTGCTGTCATTGTAGTGCTGCATGAACCTCAGTATATTTGATTACAGGAGGTATTGATATGCAAGCTTTTATAACACATGGCTCAGGGCTCTTCTCTTTCAAACTTGTTTCCTCAGTTCTTGAGTTTTTATGAAGTGCTGGCACCACTTAAATGAAATGATGGCAAATATCTCAATGAGACTTTTCACTGATCCAAACTACGTTAGGCAACTTTGTCTCCCATGGATGCCTACAAGGAAGCCAGAGAGAGACTTTCCATCAGAAACTGCAGTAGAGAGAACAAGGATTGAGTACAAATTTACAGAAAATAGGGTTAGATCAGGAAGGAATTTTTTTTCCTGCGGGATTGGTGAGGCCCTGGCACAGGTTGTCTGGAGAAATTGTGGAAGCCCCATTCCTGGAAGAGTTCAAGGGCAGGCTGGATGGAGCTCTGAGCAACCTGGTCTAGTGAAAGGTGTCACTGCCCAAGACAGGGGTTTGGTACTTGAAAATATTCAAGGTCCCTTCCAACTCAAACCACTCGATGATCTCACAGCCTCCCTACATCACACGATCCTCACCAGGAATATCATAGAATCATAGACTGGAGATGAGTTGAGGCACATGAATTCAGAATTAAATAAAACGTACTTCAACAGGACAGAAAAGAATCTACTCAACAGATGCTGTTATGCTTTCCTTAAATTTCAGACAGAAAAATGCAGGCACACTCTGTGGAGATCATTTATAATAAATCCATTGTTTCCAGCCATGCTCCACAGTTCAGTACTGTGTCAGAGCCTACACATTGCAGACACAACTAAAAATCTCAGAGGGATGTCAAGATAAACTGCACAGCAACTATCATATAGCTGGAAATCCCATATAGCCAGAAGAGGAAGATATAGGAAGAACAAAAAGTTCTTCCATGTGCATTTTTCTGTTGGAAAGTAATTTGGTTGATATAGACAAATTGGAAGCTTGTGACACCTATAAATTATAAATAGGTTTGAAATTTATATTACCTTGCACTGAATTAATGTCTAAGCATACTAAAATGGCATAAGAGATACTAGCATATAAATTTTGTGTAAATGTTTTGCCTAGGTGCATGAGCAACTACTTGAGGCACAAAAGAGACCAGCATAGTCACGTGTCAGAGACGTCTAAACTGAAAATAAAAAAAAAATGTTGTCAGAAAGAGGACAAGTTAAGCATAAAGGACTATTGAAAGGCAGAACTTACTCCAAATACACCAGAAGAATGACTAGCAATGCTGAAAAAAAAAAAAAAAGATAAGAAGGAAAAGGAGGAAAGGAGACATCACATTCATAAAAGGGGATAACAAAATAAAAACATGAGGCAGAATAAGGAAAATTAGAGAAGAAAGGAGAGAAATTCACTTATTTATCAAGTTCACTAAGTGAAATTTTACTAAAAAAAAAAAATTAATGAAAGAAGTGCCAAATTTTGTCTCATTAAAAAAAGTACTTAATGTAAAGAACTTATGATGCACCAAAATATGTCCGCAGATTCAACTTGAGCTAACTTGTCTGCTCAAGGATGGTGAGACATTTTGAAATATCTTTTTCTTTTGATTAATTATATTTTTCAAGAATTCCCCAGAATTTTAATTGTGCTTTATATGCATGCTCTGTCATAATGGGTAGCAGTATCAACATGTCCAAAATTTATTTAACTTTATAAATTAGAAAAATCTGTACATAGAAGTAGGGAATATAGGCATTTTCTAAGTAGCTGATAATATCCAGAAGGAAATGCAAGATGTCCCATTTGGAGATGTTGCCATCATTACTGTTTATTACGTTAATCAGTGAGCAGGCTGCTCCAGTCACTGTTGAATCCCATGGGTGCAATTCTATTTCATGACAGACTATATTTAAACACTTTGATTAGTGGTATGGTCTTCCTTTCACATAAATTCAGTGTTTGCTACACCAAACTAGACACAGGATCTGCCTGTGGGAAAACTGCAAAATTGGTCTCTAAATACATTGAACAGAAAATCAAGGAAATATAAACTCAGAGCATGCCAAAATATTTTGTCCCTTGAAGGTAGAAATGATTTATGCAAACCAGTTCACTCTTTGTGTTGCAAGCATTAAGCAAAGCCAGGGCTTGCTAATGAGTTATCAGAAGAGTGGGAGAACAAGCTAAATGGAGAATCCTTTTAGTGCTGTCAGTGGTAAATTAGGTCTATCAAGACCAAAATAAGAATACACAGAATAGTCAGTATTAGGTTAATTCTCTTTGTTGACTTGAAAGGTGGGAATTTAGATGGAAAAGAAAAAAAACCAATAAGGAAAGCTTTTGAGTCTCAAGCTGTTTTGTATTTCCAGGCATCTATCACACATTTAAAGCACAGGATGCTTTTTCATTCCACTGCAAAAAGAGGAGCGAAAAGGAAGCATAATATCACTGCCTATGTTATCAGGGTATTCTTATAGAGAACATAAGGAAGAGATTGTCAGGGGAAGTTCCATCTGCAACCTTTCTTCAATTTAATTTGAATTAAATTAGTAAAAGTACATTTTTCTTAATACTTGGAAAAATTTTCGTCATCCTATCCCTCAAACTGAAGACTAAAAAAGTAGGTTGAATTCAAAAGTACACCATTTGTTGTGCCAGCTGATTGCAGCATTTGTGGAAAGCAAAATCATTGTTAGTCTTCTGTCCAAAAAATGTCAAGAACCAATTTTTCCATATCGTCCTTCCCATTAAATCCATGATGTGCATATGACAAAGACTCAAAGACCTTAGAGAAGTTTTAGAACCATTAATGATATAGGTTTTTTTTTTTTTTCTTAAATGTTTAAACTTACATTACAACAGCTCAAGCATAACCAAACAATCCTGTGGTAGGGATTTAAGTCAACAGAAGCCAAATCTCAGCTTTGAAATTTTCTAATATAGTTTTTGCTCACCCCTGAGACCTTTTATTACGTGGCACAGCTGAGTCAGACCTGGCAACTGTCTTTTAGTTGAGCAGGGAACGTCTCAATCTGTTATGCCAAAGCCAGATGGCCACTTTTTGCAAGTGCTTTTCAGCTTGAAAAGGGAAAAGTCAGGATTCTGTGCCAAAGACTCAGCCCCTGAAATCCATGAGTTAGGGTCAGAGTTGCACAAATACACCAACAGGGGCCTGGGGGACAGGCTATAATTCCCAGAGCTCATTTTTGCATATAATTTAGGATATTCAGAGAGGATAATGGCTGGGGGATCATTAAGGTTAAAAAGAAAAATATGATAATCTAGCAAGAAACAGATGACTGCTGGGAAATACATAAAGGCATGTTTGTGTATTATTGTGTGGGCAATAATCTTGTTTACAATCACACCACTGCAGATTTATTATGTGTCAATGCAAGGTTTTATAAAACCATACTTTAAAATATTATCTTGCATTCAGTGTTTCCCACCACATCAATTGCTAAAATTATGTGCTTGCTTCAAGGTATTTTTTTCCTTAAAACATCTGTGCATGTGTGATATCAGCAGCGACTTTGCTGCTAGTTCCAATAACCTTTGCATAAACTCATGGAAAATATTTTCTCCACCTCCACAGAACAAAGTGTGAATTTTGCTGAAGCATTTAATTGTCAGGAGTGAACAGAAAATATATTTGGCAAACCACAGGAAAGGCTGAAACCCTTGTGGAGCTTTCTGGGAATTTATCTTAAGCAGTGTCCAAAACGGAATTCAGAAAAGCTGTTTAGTATGTTCAATCCTTCTTTTAATCTATATATGTTTGTACAATTATTGCTCTAATAAAAAAAAATAATGACAAAATGAAATACTGTTGCTGGTTACTACTGACAGTAGGAGGTCAGAGAGTAAGAAGCTTTTAGAAGTTCTATTAAGAAGTAAAAAAGATGAATGTATAAATACTGGCAGGAAATAACTTATCACTGAGCTGTTACAGCATTCTGACATTTTTGCAATGCAATTTCAGTTCAGGTCACTTCCTATTCTACATGCCTTTTTTACTGTTTACTTTTCTAAAGCATAATAATTTATCAGATGTGATTTCAAGTGTAACTTTTGAGATACAGTGAAGAAAACATTATACTGAACTACTTTATCTGCAGCACCACATCCTACATGCTGTGACAGAATCATAGATGCAGCTATTGTGTATTTGCCATGCAGGAGCATTATCAGCTCTCACGCCTTTGGCATAACCTAGGAGACTGAGGGAATAGAAACTTTCAATTAAAACCAGCATTTTTTAGTATGAACTCATCTTAGAAGGATTAAAGATTTAGAAGCCAGAGGTTACGGTAAGAAACAATCATCACCCTTGTCATTCCAATGTAACTGATATAAAAATTTAAGGTAGTAAACGTTTTTTTTTATTTTTTATTTTTATGCACTGATTGGGCTTTTTTTTTTTTTTCTCATCTTTTAAACCACAGCACAGGCTACACCACACCAGGTTTGATCCTGTGCTCTGTGCAAGCAGAGAAATCTCATTAGAGGGCATCACTTCCAGAGCTGTTCTTTGGAAGAAAAGACATCCTATGGATAACCCAAAAAAAAAAAAAAAAAAAAAATCAAACAGCAGACAGGGCAGTTATCTAGATGAACCAATAAAACCTTTTCCTTAGCTACAAGAAAGATGTTGGAAAGTCACTGTGTCTTCAGTCATTCCTTGTTTTCCCTCATTTATTTCTCAAGTCCAGATCACAACCCAAAGAGAAATTTTAACAAGACTGAAGACAGATCCTCATTAATTAACTCCTACAGGAGAGAATTGAATCCTCCAAAAATAAACTGCACTTTCTCAAACCTTATCAAGACTATTTTTTTCTTTAAAGATGCGTCTGCTGTCAGAGAACTGAAGCCCTTTTCACTAATGGGCCCAAACTTGATTTGATTTTCGTCAGCGCTGCAACACGAGCGAGGTACAGCAAGGAGAAAAGTTTAAGATAGTAGACCTGGGTCAAAGGCTCATGTTCAGGGCATAAAGAAGCAGTATAATTGTTAGATTTCTGGTGTCATGCATAGCTATCATGATTTCCCAGTCAAGGTTTACACATAGGACCAGCTTTATCCTTTGTAGGATGTTCAGTTACTATACAGCCCTCTGAGATCAACACTTTTACTACTGTGACAAAGGGGATTCAGAAGTTTTACCGGCCAATGTATGTCCTCAAGTACAGGTGAAAATAAAAACTCTTACAGAAGTCAGTCTATCAGATGTGGTATGCTCAGATTTCATCTTTTTTATATAGCTAGAAAAAGTTCTGCCAATAGAGTGGATTCCATGGATCCTTTAAAACTAAACATCCTTTGTGTTATGTCTTGCAGTTGTGATGCTTGCCTAAGACACCTGAACAGATCCATTCAAATTTTCATCCATTCTCATTCAGCCGACAATTTAGAAAAAATAGCAGAATACAATGCTCTGAAGTATGAAAGTCAATAAAAGAAGAAATAAGTGGAAAATTTTTTCAGTCTTTGAATTTTTCAAAACACAGAAACCAAGGTCCTTAGTCTTTCTCTTGTCGCAGATTACACAGATGTACAGCACATTAAATATATTTTGATAACAGGTGGCACAGAATTTAACATCAGTTAAATTCATTAATCAGGTATGACAAACATATTATATGTACTGAAAATATTAAAAAAATGTAAATGATTATTTTTAAAAATGCTTTGAATTAGACCAGTCTAGTTTAGAGAATAATTTAAGTTCAGAACAAAAGGAATGACCAAGGCATCACCATTTTGTGCTTTTATAAAACATAGTAGCCTGTATGTATCAAGGTCCAATTCCAGCAATGTTTATTTTATTCTTGTCTCTAAAAAAATATTCAAGTTTTTAATTTCTTGCATCACTGATATATAAATTCAGTCCCACAGAAAGACTTTGCCCTTGATGTGCAGTGCCAGGTTTGTCCTGCATGTTATTATTATTATCAAGTAAGCTATCTCAAAACTCACAGTAAAACAAATGCAATTTCCTACTCCAATACAAAAATACTGTCATGGTCCATTACATCCCAACTTCTCTTTGCTTTTAATCTCTACTAGAACAGTTTACAAAGGAGATTTCTAGCCTCAAGTGCCTCTGATACACTGAAGAAAGGAGGCATCTAAACTGGCAAATGTCTACCGCGAAATGTTACTTTTGGCCAAGGCAGTCTGATGCATGTGGCACCAGAGTGACAGCTTGGTGGCCTGACTTTTACTCAAGGGTTTATCAGTGAAGTACTTGGGGAATTAAGGCATCACCTCATTTTGTTATTTCATTTAATTGCCAGTTCTCACACACCATTGCCATGAATCTGATCCAAAGTTCTTGTCCTCTGGTAACTTTATGATACTAATTGTATCATAACTCATCTGTTTAGCTCAGAAATAAGTTTTGCACCTTTAAAACTAGATCTGAGAGTGAAGGTGGGGAGAAGGAGAAGTGTTGCAATGTCTGAGGCAGCTGTATTCAAAACATAAGAGCTTCAACTTTCCTTCTCACAGACTACAGCACAGACAGGGGGAAGGAGCTCTCCTTTGCTTTTAGTTAGTTTTTAACTAGCTGAAGCAGAAAAGTTCCCTGGACTGTGGTTTTTCTTCTTCTTGGCCCACTGGGGCCCAGGACATGGCATTTCCAGCACTGGAGGATTGATAAGAGCCTGAATGAACTGAGCTACACCCCATGAAAAGAACTTTCTGAATTTGCCATCTCTTCAGAACAGCGAGAGGTTTTATTGTTTAATATTATTAGTTTCTTATGCTTGTGAATACTTGGCTTGTTAAATACAGTTTTTTTCCACTTTTCTCCAAGGAAATATTTTCCCAAACCAGTTGGTGGAGGGGCCACTTGAATCTGCTTTCTAGTGGGACCCATTTAAAAGTTTCCTCCCAAATCTGCCCTAAAGCAGGACAGTTCTCATGACTCCAATTTGTTTTGTTATTTTATAAGTTTTTACTGAGGTGTAAAAAAAGTTCCAAAATGTGCCTTCTAAAATAAACAAGACCAGATAATAAAAGATCTTTAAATTAATTTAAAATGTTTTTTAATTTCTCCATGACCCTTTTATTTTGCTAGTGCATTTTAAGCATTCAAAATTAAAAATACTAAACTCTTAGGCTCCTCAAATCATGCCTCTTGTCTTGCTGTATTTGACTAGTACTTTTCACAGTGGTATTCTGACTTTAGTCAAGGCTTTGAGACATTTTGTTTAGTACTTTAAAAATGTGCTGCCTAAAATCAGGGCAAAAATACAAAAATAGTATATAAATGGTCTTTTCAATCGAAAACAACCTAAAGTTAGGTTTATCTGTAGCTAAATGAAAGACGGATCTATTAAAAGAAATAAACCCCATATTTTGTTGCCATTGATGTTCTTTGAAGCAAATAGATCTTTTTTCAGTATCTTTCCAATGTTTATACAAACAAGGAAATGTTCAGACGCAGGCACTCAGTTCACCAACCAAGTAACTTATATTTCCCCTCTTTTTAAAATAATATATGCTCTCTAAAATTACTAATTAATGTTAAAATGAAAAATAACCACCATTATGCCATGGATATGACTGGATCCTATTCAAAGCTACTCAGCAATAATTAGGACACTAAGACAGCTGTTAACATTGAAAATGGATAGTTGCAGTTATTATTAGCTCAATAAAATTTGATGGATAGAAATAAACTCTTGGTCTCAAACATGTTTGAGAAAAAATGACTTTGTGCTAAAATAAAAGCTAATATTGCAGTAAGTATGACTCAAGTAGGTCTTTTTCCCTGTGATTCTTAATAGTTCACGTTTCCATTGTTACAGCAAAGTAGATTGGAAGTAACATTTCAGATTGATGACAAAACCACAGCAAAAGTCTGATAATTAAAAAAAAAAAATTAAACCTTTTTTTTACAATAGTTCTATTCCACTGGCAGATAATGATTTCTGTTGGTTCTATAATGTATATTACTTGAAAATTACAAGCCAAAATAACTAAGTACTCAAGGCTTTTATGTTTACCAGCACAACAATATCTCAGGAAAGTGCCTGCAATTTTCTGGCTTCTACTTGTCTCATCTTCCAATCGGCCTTTCTGGAAAATTATGAACCAAGAGCCTTAGTTATCCAATCCAAGTTCTACTGCTGGCTGCCTAGAGTTTTAGAGTTGCTAATATTGGTCAAAACCTAAAACTCTTAATGTAGAAAGCTCAAGGATAAATTTATATACTGTGTACAACATATCTTATTTAGACTTAGAATCACCTTTTTATAGGAGTAAAAAGCAAAAACAAAGAAAAAAAGTCCTTATGGATATGGACACAGATGAATTTAAATAATCCAAACCTCTTCATCTTAAAAACAAATAAAGAAATTTCTGTGAAATTAGAATTCTATTAAGAAAAATCGCCAAAGCTTGTATGAAATGTATCTTCTGCTCAGGTGTAAAGGAAAAAAACTCTGGTCAGGGAACTGGTCTGCCCCAGACTAACAGACCCTTCTATTTTCTGTGGCTCACCTCCTTGTACAGACATTGCTAATGCCACAAGAATCAGAACTAGAGCACGTGTGCTCCCTAGACTTGCACTTTCCATGGATATACATGCAGGAATATTCATGCAAATGAAATAAAATGGCCTTGAACACTCTGAAAGTTATTTCATAGGTATAGTTTTAGGGCTTATTCAGAGGATATAATTGTTTTGTCACTATTATTGTCAAAGTATAGGAACTGTCAAGGGAAACAATTGGTCAAAATAACATTAAAAAGACAAAGATTGAAAGTGGTGAATGTTATTGTTGCACTGATTGTTGTATTTTGAGCAGATATTTTACATTCAAAGAGCTTTGCAACCTTGGAAACCTGATGAAATGTAGGATATAAACATTGAGTGGTGCTTCTATCAAGGCAACTGGTAATGGAAAGAGATTTTATATAGTTACTGATGAAATGTCTCGCTTTTACACCATCAGTGTTGAACAGTTGGCAGATAGCTAGTATTAGGGATGTTTATTTTGGAGAGGCAGGAGTCTTTCCTGTCTCTTTCTATTCTAAGCAAGAAACTGTGAACCCATCTTTAAACAGTTTCATCCTTTTCCCTATTCCTTTTGAGGAGCATCAAATGCACTTCTCTCTGTTGACATTGAAAAGTAGGCAAGGAGAAGGACAGTAAAAACCTGCTTTACCTTCATCAAAAAGGAGCACTGCAGTTCCTTCTCTATTTAAAAACTTTGTAAAGTCCCTTTACAGTCTCAGGGAACTCCCAGATTGAAATAAAGTCACAAGGGGATCAGAGATTGAACATAGCAGTAGTTTAGTGTCTTCTATGTCCTCTGCTGGGTGACTGTATGTTACTGTGGCAAGAGAATGGGATTTTATGATGTAGTAATGGGCCTCTTCTATCTCTAATTACTACCTCACAGGGGCACTGTGAAGATTATTTAGTTAATGTTTGCACAGCTTTCTGACCATGTAAAGTACTGCTAAAGTGCTAAGCATTACTATTATCATCCAATTATACAGTCAATCCAAATTTGAGTAGCACTAAAGTAAGTTCCAGTTCCAATTATGCTAATGAAACTGCAAAGGGACTGTACATCCAGAAGTTCCTACCATACCCGGAGCTGTTGCAGTACCTTTGAGAATCCTCATTACAGTGACTTTCCCCAGCACACATTAAACACATATTTACCTGGCTGTGAACTTCGGGTATGTGCCTGAATGGGAACAATGTCAACCAGCACAGCCCTGAAAGACAGGTGGTAAGTACTGAGATGCTCGACAGATACTTATGCTGGGGTCTGCAATACCAAGGCATATATTCCAAATGAACACACAGTCCAGGCTAATTAGTCTCCTGTTTAGACTGCTAATGCCCTCACTGAAGAATCAGCAGAGCCCTGGGGCAGAGTTCAGGCAGGGGGAATGGCTTGCCTCTATTTTGGAATTTAAATAGTATTGAAGTGGCAGACAAGACTTGCCATCTGCCTTTCACTTTCAGCTGTGGAAGTTAATCAGGTGAAAGAATGAAGGGGGAAGTTAAATCCCTGCATCATCCTGAAATACGGCAAATATTTACAAGCAGACCAATAGAGAGGAGGGCTTTTTTCCCCTTAATTTCTGTGCTACAGAACCCCTACCTAAAAGCTAACTCCATTACAGTTAAGAATTGGTGTATAAAAAAAAACAAAACAAAACAACAAAAAAAAAAAAAAAAAACCAAGAAACAAACCATAATTCCCACTCATTTAGCAATATCAGTAGAGTCTTCTCTCCTCAAAAAAACCCTGGGAAAAGGGAGCTTTCTCCTGTCTAACATCAATTACATAGCATGGAAATATGATCTCTTTCAATCCATCCCTTTACTATTTTTACTATTTTGACTGGTCATTAAAGATCAGGATAGGATGTGTCTTAATGTTGGTTTGGAAAAGATTTTGGGGTTTATTGATGGTTTCCCATCTCCTCCCATCTCTTATAGCATAAGAGATGGTGGCCTTCTTCCTTGGATGGTTATCACTGCTCAATAGATTTCCTGACTCAGCAGGCATTTGGCACATTGGATACCACTCTTTATTTCTCCTGGTGCTTTCCTTTGGTTTGTATAGCTGTAGATTATATCCTTGTCTAAGGCGTTTACATGTGTTAGAATGTCCTGGGACAATAAACACAGTGCACATTCCAGGAACTCTCCAGATGTACGACCCTACTACACAGCTGTGGGAAGTGGGAAGTGTTGCCATTCAGGAAAGGTTTTTGGTCATGGGTTTGCAATATCACAGTTAACACACGAGTAAAGAAGCTGCTGAGCTGTTTGTGTCTTCCCTGTAGTTGCTATTTAGCACCTCCTGTCAACAACCTCTTTCCACTTACAGACACTCCTTCTCACATCCCTGAAAACTTTCTCCTGTAACAGATTTAAAAAGAAAAGACGGGAGAAATGATGCATTTAAACCATTGTCTCACTTCTCACCTTGTGTATCACTCAGTTTTCTTTGCACACATAGAGTATCCTAGTCAACATTTTAAATGTCTGTAAATATTTTAAATTTCTGTAAGAAAACCAAGTGCAACTATTCCATCTTCACTCTTTTAGGCTCTTACAGAAGGGAGATGTGGCTGAGGCTATGATCAGCTGTGACATCCTCAAAGAAAACCAACAGCCATTAATTCTGAGACACAGCCCTCAGTTATCCATCCAGAAATATATGTATCACCTTAAGCCTCTCAGTGTGGCTGTACTACAGAAGCAGATTTATTTTATTCTTACCAATATTTTTATCTGAATCTTTCAGAGACTTTAAAGCCTTATTCATACTTGAGGAATCTTAGACTTCTGGCTTTATCTGTATTTTTAACACATTAAAGTCTCGGTTTCTTAAACTCTTAGAAGTCAAAACTGCTTCCCATATACATGATCCTAGCAATCATGTGAAGGCAGTAGAAATAAAATGAAAACATAAATGGATTAAATTTTCATCATAAAAACATGATCCTTCAAAACATAACTATTCAAAAGTATAAAATACTTTAACCTGTTAAACAACAACTTCAAAATGCAATACCATAAAATGCTGTGTCAAGATAGAGAAAACTGAATCTGAGCAAAACCTTTGGGCATCTGGGTACAGCTATAAAGGTATGTATATCCTGAAAAGAGTGTGAAATGAAAACACTACCTTAAATACTGGGCCCCAATTATGATGACATTATAAACAAATAGACAGTTTGTCAGTGAAATGAGACACAAAGAAACCTCTTGGAACCACTTTGATAGATGTGAGTGTAATTTAATTTTATTTCTGGACGACTACAGTTAAGGTTGTTAATTAATTAGGTTATATAAAATGACAATTACTGACCAAAAACATCCCTCCCAAAACCCAGATGTCCTGTTTCTAGGATATGAAAATTCTCACACCATTAAACCTGCAGCAATGCTTCCACCACTGGACAAAAAATAAGAAATAATAGAGCTAATAATTGATTACACTCATGTGATAGATCATTATTATGGAAAATACATCTTTCCGCATGTTACTCAGAATCTTACAGGAATTTCTAGCAAGTGTCCTGTAACACCATGGATTATCACAGATTTTCTTGTACAGCATGAAAATTTTTTCAGCATGAGGTAAGTTACTGTGCAATCACAATGAAAATTACTGTGTACAGAATTATATCCCTTAATTTAATTTACATATCTATGAAATAATATTATTAGAGAATCAAGTAATTTATTTTCTGATGGCCATAGGTTGTCTCAAGAATCTGTAGGTTGTTCGTATTATTTGCATATGACATTCCTTGAAGAAAAACACAGAACATATTCCATCTGTACATTTTTCTTATGTTTCTGCCATATTTTGGTGTGATTTATGATCTTTTCATTTTATCTTATGTAGGCCTATGTTTATGTACATATATCTATTGTGTTTTGGTTTTGGGAAGAGATTACCTTTGTTCTAGATTACTTTTTAAATTTTAAACCAAAAAACAGATGCACTGTTTTCTTTTATGACCTGATATAACAGTGCAAACTTTCAGATGAAACAATGCAACACAGATTTCTACTACATAAATTAATAATAACAACAACAAATTACAGACTCTGAATGTCACTCTTGATGAGGAAGGTTATACTCACCTCCATGAAAAACAGTGGTTTCATCCCAGGTAAAGTGAGAATGGTGTTTTACCTCGTAACAGGTTAACCTTGGCCGCCTGCCAGAAACTCACTCAGCCATTATCTCCCCGAGCTCATCAGGCCAGGGAGGGGGATAAGATGAAAACTGCCTGGGTGAGCTTCACCCCAAGCAGGTCTCTCCTCACCTTGTTATCACCATGGGTTACACCCAGTCCCTACACTGCAGGAATGGGGTTGTGACCAGTCTTGCTCCTTCTCACTTATTTCTTCTGCTACACCATGGTCTTTCCAGGGGCTGCCAGGGACCCCTGCTCGGGCTCCTGCTGCTCCCCTCACCCTTCACTGCCAGGCAGGTTTTGCACTTCCTTACACAGACTTTTCCTGAGGTGCTGCCGTTGCCTGAAGGGCTTGACTGTGCCCTGCAGAGGGTCTGTCTTAGCTTCTACCACAAGAAATCCCACGGCATTGGCCTTCCTCTTATCATGAATCACACACCCTGTGTCAGCTGTGGGAAAAGCTCAATTACAGCTACTACTTTATTAGAATTATAAAAAAATAAAATATCCTGAGTTGTAAGGGACCACAAGGATCATCAAAGTCCAATTTCTTGCTTTGCATGGGACAGCCACAAGAATCCCACTATGAGCCTGAGAGTGTTGGCCAAACTCTTCTGGGGCTCTGTCAGGTTTGATGCTGGGAAAGCATCAAACCTGGGAAGCCTCTTCCAGTGCCCAACCACCCTCTGGGTGAAGAATCTTTTCCTGATATCCAACCTAACCCTTCCCTGACACAGCTTCAGGCCATTGCCTTGGGTCCTGCCACTGGTCAAGGGACTAAAGAGATTGGTACCTGCCCCTTCTCTTCCCTTCATGAGGAAGTTGCAACTGCAATGTCTCCCCGCAGTATCTTCTTGTCCAGCTGAACAGACCAAGTGCTCTCAGCTCCTCCTCATACGGTTTTCTCTCGACCCTTCACCATCCTTGTGGCCTTCCTTTGGACAGTCCCTAATATCTTTATATCTTTCTTAAATGGTGGTGCCCAAAACTGCACACAAGACTTGTGGTGAGACCGCACTAGCACAAAGTAGAGTGAGATAATTGCCTCTCTCATTAGGCACCAATAAATTCAAAGTACATTTTTAATTTTCTTCTCAGTCAGCTGATTTCTTCATATCTAGATAGTTCAGTCCATTCCTGTATCAGTGGAGAAATTGCGAGAGTTTTCCCTGTGACAGCAGTCCCAGGACCCTCCTCTGCCACCACGACAGACATCTTAGATAAACTAGGTACCTCCTCGACCTCTGCCAGGCCAAATCAGACAGTTCACAAAAACAGCTATTATAAAGGATCATTGCATTCCCCCTGTCCCTGACCATGAATTTGCAGAGGCAAAGCCTTCCTGCTGAGCCAGCCCAGTGGTGGTTGGACAAATGAGACGCACCACAGAGAACATTAGGCAGCTTGGGGTTATGCCATTGCATCTGCATGTTTGACTAGAGGGGAATCTTAGGTTCTCACACACAATAAGTCCAATCTCCAGCTGAGATGGCTGCAATTTCCACTCACACTTGCTCTTGCAGATCCAAACCCTCAAGACATATATTCAGCAAAGTGAAGTATTACACTAGCCTCCTTCTGTGTCGTGAAATCTATGCATACGAGAATCTCTCTGTGTACAAATTGTGCATGTGAGGGAGGAGAAAATCAGAGTTCAGGGTAAAGTTTCTGACCAATCAGCCCTTTCTTTATCTAGGTTCTCAATTTCCTTTTCCTGTCTCTTAACATATCCTCATATTGCAACTCCAGCTCGTGGTGGAGAGCATCAGCCAACAGGACTGGCAAGCAGACTGCTCTGAGGCAATGTAAATCAACAGAAACAGCTTTGTCTCAGGACAGATATTAGGAATAAACTGGAAGGTCTGGGGATGCAACAGAAAAGAGGGAAAGAACATTGCTGGGCCTGGAAAATTTATCATCTTCAATATTTTAGATCCTGTGCAACGATTTCTGCTGTTTGTCATTTATTGCCCCCAGCTCTGCCAAAATCTGATGAAAAATACTGATTTAAGGAGTTATATTTTCCTTGGTTGTTTATTTTCTTTCTGACTTTACAAAGCTTTTGCCTTCTGGTATGGGAAGATCTGTGGTGTCTTTTGAAAATACCCTATAAAAAAAAAGATTTCTGACAATTTTTCATATACTCTCCAGATAAAAAATAGAGTTATATCAGGTTTCACATTTTTATTTCTTTCAAATGAATTTAAAAAGAATTTTTAATTTTTAATTAATTTAATTTTAATTATTTAATTAATTTAATTTTAATTATTAATTTTAAAATTTTATCTCATTATCTAAAGGCATTTCTACACAATTCAGTCCTCACTTAATTCATACAACTTTGCAAAGATTTCCTGTTATCATCTTCTTTTAATGTTCACAAATCTATCTTATTATTAGACAACTTGTTCTCTAACAAATTTTGACATGGTCATCAGTCCCAATCAGACATTGTCAGAACTTATAAATCGTGGTAAAGTCACAAACAATGGATAATGGATCAATTTTTTTTTTTTTGGTAAACAAAACAGCATATTTTTCTACTTTTGTGTCTATTTTGTTTAACTAAGCAATTATAGAAAGCAATAATAGTGAGAAGAAGGAAGAAATCTAAAGGTGTTATTCTAACAAAATAGTATTTTAAATAAGTTCCTCAAATTTATGAAAGATCTTTTTTCCTTTTATTTTTAAGAGATCCTTTGTATGCTTTTGTACATTCTGGTTGCTACATGGACTGGTAAGACACTGTGTAGTTAAGCTGACTGGTTTAGTGACTTAAGCAAGTGCAAAAAAGCCTTCAAGCTCTACTCAGGTTTAAATGATCATTAGAGGAAGGACAGTGAGGCATCTTCTCAAAAAATGGAGATTAATTCTTGCATATGTATGGTAGAGGGATTTGAGTAAACTGAAAATTGTCAAATATTGTTTTAAAATTACCTAAGACTACCCTATAGATTATTATATAAACTTTTTTCAATATGAATTAAAGACATTCATGGCTGAATCAACTTTATGGACAGCAACAGATACACATGCAAATATATGACTTCATGGAGTACTAATAAATCCTCTCTTTCCCCAAAAGCTTTGCAGAAGTGGCTCAAAATCAAGTTGCACTTTGTCTTGTCCAAAGTTTACCCTGCAATAGTAATAAATTCATATTATTCTTTGCCTCTGACAAAATTGCCTTGAGCCTTTTGTTTGTGTCTCAAAAAACAAGAGCCCATCTTTCAATTTCCAGGCTACTATCACGTGGAGCTAAAACCTCTTTGAAACCTAATTTTGTTTCAAGTCATACCTAAAAAACCCACACAGTTCAGCATTTCTCAGTCATGATATTATATTAATTAATAGAACAAAATAGTGTCATCCACATACTTCCAGAGAAAGGAAAGCTGAGTTCTTTGAAGGTGGTGGATAATTTTTATCCTCTGCAATATTACAACTACTGCTCATACTTTTTTCCCCTGAAACTTCAATGATTCTTCACTAAATAAAGCTCCCAAAACCATACCCAAAAGCAAAACAAGTCTCTTCCTCAAAAGCCCGAGGTTATGTCAAGGAAAATGGTGACAACCTCTGACTGTTCTCTTTTGTTATAGTTCTTTATTTCAGGAAAGCATGGAAGAAGAGAAAATAACTGAAAACCAAACAAACTTGGGAAAAATACTGACCCAAAATAAGTTTTTTTTTTCTGTTTTTTAAGCCATTCAGAGTCAGGACATAAAAATCTTCTAGACACAAGACAATTCAAGAGGATATCTATACAGTCAAAGGGCCACAACCACACCATGTGCTGTGGAAGAGTGCATCAATTCTGAGAATTTTAGTGAGGTGGCTATTAATAGTCAAAAGCACAGCAAAATCCATGAGTGAGAGTAAAAAGTTTTGAAAATGATTAATGCAGAGTTCAAGACTTGAAAATCTGTGGCAAAGGGTTAGAAAGAGTTATTATATGGTGAAAGTGGACAGCCTTCAGCTGCTAATCAGAAGATGTATTTTTTTTCTGTAAACTCCAGACTACCAAAATACATATTTAAGAAACCAACCTCAAATTTAATAACTTCTCATTTATGTAAACAACTATGAAGATAATGAAAGATATAGAACCTTGCAACTTAGCAGTAAAACAGAAGTAATAAAAAGTATTAAGCTTGAGGAACTATATTGATGGTAGCAGATCCTGCCTGTTCATGGAAAAAACCCCAATATTAAACATCAGAAGAAAACAAGCACACTGGAATAAGTTCTAGGCTTAGAAAAGTGATGGTTGCCATTTTTGCTGGAGGAACAACCTAAGGCCTCTTTCTTCACATAGCTTAAGCAAAAAATATATTAATACACGGGTTCATTAAATTCACAAAAATATTAATATATCGTCCTTAGATGAGTGAGCTTCAATTAAGTACTAATGATGGATTCAATGGAATATGCATTCATTTAAATAAAGTATTTGTACATAATTCAGACATATTATTCAGAAAATATGTCTGAATTATCACTTTCTGCTGAAAATCTTCCCTACAACAATCCCCAGATTTTTGTAGGGAATCTTAGTGCTGTGTGTATTCTTCTGCTGGTTCCACAGCCCCAGTTTTAAGGTGCAGATGGCAAAATCGACTATAATGGTGGTTTACTACTTGTGCTCTCTCTAGAGTTTTAAGTTCAAATTGCACCTATAAAAAGGGGTAATTAGTCCTTTCTGGTTTATTGCTGTTAGGGGAAAGGAAGCAGTTTCAGTTAACTATCGACTAGACACCACTCCAGATTAAATATCCTGGATTCAGTACCTTATCCTGGCTTTCAAATACCAAACTGAGAATTCAAAGAAAGTAGGAAATGTCACCTTCCCAAATATTATGGACTATTAATTATGTCTTTGCAGTGAACTTTCTCAGTGCACTTAGTCTACAGACATGAAGATCATTCTTTATAAAAGACTATAGGCTGTAACAAGGTTAACTCCAATTTAAACTGTGTTAATAACAAAAATGACTGCATTCAGACACCTGAATAATTATCTGATAAGCAAACTATGTGTAATGAAGCAGAAAAAATTGACTAACTTTAAAACAAGCATGGGTATGCAACAACATATATGTTTGTCTTTCCTAGCACTGTTGCTTTCCTACACTACCCTTTAACTCTCTAGTTCTCTATGTAGAGGGATTCATAAAGAAAATTACATTTAGATATAGGTAACTGTAAGTAAATACATAGCTGCATATGACAGAAATTTGACAGCAGCTTTGAAAAGTGTGCCTCTTGGGGTCACTTAGTAAAGAACTGCACAGAAGATTTCTGTGCCTTTGCTTTGATGCACAATCTGCTCATCAATAAAGGCAGGAGGCAATTGCCCTCATGGTGGATGATAACTGAGGGTGAGCAGTTGATCCCAGGGTGGAATTTCATGTCACCGTTTCCCTGGAGGCAAACCTTGTTTAAAAGATTTCTGAGAACCTTTTTTCCATAAGCTTGTTTTTTTTTTTTTTTTTTTTTTTTCACAGTGAGTTTATCACACAATAGATAATACTCTAAAATGAGTAAGTGACAAGTTCCTGTGCAGAAAGTGCCACAGAGAAAGCTGTGCTTATTCAGCTGAAGGGGGTTTGCATTTCACCAGGAGGGAAAAGCTAGAAAGTGAAAAGCCTTAGTACAGTATATTCAAGCATAATCAACCAGACAGACCCAGCCCATAACTTAAAGTTTTGTAGAAACCTAGGACTGGGCCTTTACCTTTCAGCCTCTTTTAAGAGAAATAAAAATAAGACTCACTGAAATGCTAATAAACAAACATCCAAAATGTTTATCTTTGCACAAAACAGTAGACAGAGTTATTTTTTTATGGAGTGGAGAAAGATGGGCTGTGATTTCTTGTATTTTTTATTTCAGAATAACGAATTTCCTATGTTTTAATTTCTCTTGTAGAAAGGGAAAAAAATACTCTCTATTGCTCTGAGATTCAAAACCCACTTCTGACAGAAAATCAGATAACCACTCTAAAATGATAGTCAGTTATTCTGGAACACCCAAGACAAAAATAAACTGTTCAGTGTTATTGTGCAGAATAATACTTCAAAGCTTCTGTGGCTGGTTGAGCTTGGCTGGACACCAGGTGTTTACTAAGACATTCTATCACTGCCTCCCCTCAACTAGACATAGAGACAATGTGTATTGAAAAGCTTGAGATAAAGATAGGAGATTACTTACATTTTACTGTCTTGGGCAAATGGACTCAATTTGGAGAAAATAACTTAATGTATTGCCAACTGTCTGTAAGAGATTAGGATGAGAGTACAAAGCACCTTCTGCCCTCCCTTCCTTCTTCCCAGGTTCAACTTCACCCTTAGCTCCTGAGTGGTGCAGTGGGATGGGGAATTGCATGACACAGTCAGTCTATAATGCTCAATCTCTGCTCTCCTCCTCCAGCATGGGGTGTCTCTCCCAGGAAACCACTGCTAAAGAACTTGTCCAGCATGAGTCCTTCCCACAGGCTGCAGTTCTTCCAGAATGGCTCCAGTGTGGCTCCTTTCCATAGAGCAGTCCTCAAGAGCAGGCTGTTCCAGCGTGGGACCCCCACATGGCACAGCTCCTGCCAGAAACCCTGCTTCTCCATGGGCCACAGTTCCTGCCAGGAGCATCCCCTACCCTCTCTTAAATTTGTCATCCCAATGGTGCTGCCAATGTCACTGCTGGGCTCAGCTTTGGCTGGTGGCAGGCTTGATTGAAGCTGAGTGAACCTGGCTGTATCAGGAATGGGGGCAACTTCTGGTGCCTTCTCACAGAAGCTACTCCAGCAGCCAAAACATTGTCGCATAAAACCAATACAACCTCCACTAAGAATTTCTGTGGAAAGCAACAGATCTGAAAAACAAAAACCACAGATTTAAACATAAATATGGATAGTTACCTCACATGCAGAGAGTTACATTTGTTTGCATTTCCAGACCTTTAACTGGAATTGAAAAAATACTTACAGTGAAATTATGAAATACGATGCATCAGACAAATACTTGCCAAATCCTTCATGTATATATATATAAAACCTATGATGCATCATTTTTATTAATGATGGTCAGACTGACCCTGGAGTGTGGTCATGATTTGGTCCCAAATTTTACAATTCTACTTTTGGGATACAAATAAACTTTAAAAGGACTTCAAATTCATAGTAGCATAGTTACTGTCCTAACAGTATGCATTGATCCTGCATGGACACCGGGGTGCATTTCTATTGGATTGGTCAAACCCTGATAGAGTTTTTATGATGACAAAATGTCATGGACTGTGACCATTTTGCACGATTGGAGATTCAGTACATAAAGGTGGTAATGGTGTCAATACAATCACCAAAAAGTTGAGAGACAAGACAACAAGCATTGGCAAAATTCACTAAATTAATGTCTTCAAATAAAACTTAAGGGTATGATGTAAGGTTTACAATTCCCCACATCTTTTTTTTCCTCCCTTTCACTAACTTTTGAATTTTTTTCATGTGATTTTCCAACTTGCCTTCCTTCCCTTTGAATCTTCTAGCCTTTTGCTTATGAACCTCAATTCCTTATCTATCAAGTTCTCTCTTCTACATAACAAGTCAGCATGTTCCTTATCAAATCATCACTAAAGCATTTGCATTCAAATGCACTCTCAGTTAAAACAATTTTTCCAGGTTCACTTCTTCCTTTCTTTCAAGAAACTGGGCAACTGATATACTGATAACTAATACTACTAATAATGATAATAATAACAACATAAGAAAATTCTATTTACATAGTTTATATAAAGCCACTTTTAAAATATTGTTCACATTGATCTCTTCTAAAATCTGTGTTACAATGAACTAAAATATTAGTATTAATATTTATTAATTTTAGTATTAGTGTTAATATTGAAGAGTGACTGAAGAGGGAATCCATCCAGGTGGCACAAGATGGATATTTGCCCTGGTAAATTCCATCCTAAGTTTAATCTCACATGTTTATCTACTCTAGATTTGATTTATTTAAGATTTTATTTAAATATTCTATTTGTTCTTCTGTTTTCACCCATTGTATTTCTGTACACAGCATTAAAATTATGGGCATGTTTCCAGTATATCTATGAATAATTCCTGTGCAAGGTACAAAACATGACCAATTTGTATCATGCAAATGAATTGAGAAATAAGCTAAACTTCAAACTGACTGAATTTTTCAGGAGGCAGAAGTTGTGTGAGTACTATCTGCGGGCATGCAAAAAGAATACTATTTGCATGTCAGAATCAATGGAATCAGGGTTTTTTTAGCAGAGTGCAGTGGGAAAAAGACAAAAAAAGGAAATGAATTGCTGTGATTTACATGAAAAGGTGTTGAATTCAGATGGCTGTTGATTAGCTTTTCTATAAACAGTGTGAGTCTTGACTTCTGTAGTGAAGCCCAAGAAGAAGCTCAGCCACTATTCACACATAAGACCTGCAGTGCTGCCCAAGCTGGCCCAAGTGTTTTCTCAGTTAATGTGGATAGAGTTGTTTTCCCTGCAGTGAGACAGTTCTGCTGTAGATGCTTAATCTCCTGCGGTTTAGAAGCCTCGCACATGAATTATTTGCTCTAAGCCTCAAGAAATCTTCCCTCCCCACCCTGGAACTACAAAAAGGAGATATTGCTAAAGGATAGGATTTGTGAATCTTAGTAGTGGATCTGCAACTTTCTAATTACTAATTAAATAATGAGTTCCTAATCCTTAATTTTAATCCAATGTTTTGTACACAAGAGGAATGATGATGAGTTGTGAGATTTCTAAGGCATTCTTGGTTGGAGTCTTTTCTGATCTGAGTAAAGGGAAATTCAGATGCATATCACTATAGATTCCTTTCTTTGCCTGACTCTTTTAGACTGCTAAAAAGTAGTTTTCCTATCTGGTAAATAATTATTTATTAGTGGAATATCTAATTTTCATCATGACTGATCTCCTCATTCCTCAGTACTGTGCTGAGTTAGAGATCAGGGGCGTTTTTGTTTGCCATAGAAACAAATAATTGCAAACAAAAGAAATTATGAAACCAAAACCCTGTACTAATGGAATATAAAAGTTGATCAGCCTTAAATTCAGTAACAAGGAATGCTCAGATTGTTGCACTTTTATCAAAACTAATTGAGCTCCTTCATGAATATAAAAGATGGTGTTTTGGTTAATTAGTCCATGCATTGTTTTATACAGTGAAGATCACCCACTTTGAGCCTGCAGATAAAATTTATCTTTTCTCCTGTCACACTGTCTGAAGGTCCAGGACACACCTGTCATGCCCTGGTCAGCTCTCATTGACTGATTCCCTTGAGGAAGCAGATAAAGCCTGTGCCTGTGTAGTGAGTGCCTTCCTCAGATACACCCAGGGAGGCCACAGCAGTGAAAAGGTCTGTCTTTCTGCTTTCACATCTCACAGGGGGAGCTGTGCAGAGAGTACATTTGGTATTTCTGACAGTAATTGGGGCCCTGATAGTGCAAGTGATGTACCCCTGCTCCTGATTACCTCATCTGTACAACACGGAGCCCTCCTTGTGGGGAGCTGATCTCTGGTCAGCCTGGCAGAGCACATCAGCAGCCACCTAGAAAGAATTTTACTGTTTTCTCCCCTGAAGTGTTTCTACTCCAGCTGAGCAAGGCAAATTGCTTTGTGTGTCTGATTTCTATCTCCTGCACTCGCAGTGGGCTTGTTTCCTCTACCATCGCTCCAGTGTTTAACTCCATTCTGTTTGATTCAAGTTTCGAATCCCTTTGATATAAATGGACCCTCATTGTCACTCACTAAATACTTCTAGAAGTTTTAGTGCTGTAAATATGTGTTTAGGGCAGCTGGAATTGCTGGATCCCTGGTAGCCAGCAGTGCATCTGCAGTTTTTGTTGTGATGTTTACAGCATGCTATGAATTCTGTCCTGACCTTGCCAAAATTTATTTTCCTCCTGCATGTCTCTAAGCAGTTATTTAGTTTTCCTTGTTTCCTGTCAGTTTCTAAGAAGGTTTCATTCTCTGTGCCATAATGAAAATGTTTTGTCCCTGTAAAATAAATTTATTTGTTATTCACAGCATTAAAAGGTGGTATTTCTGTCATTTTCAAAAGCTTGTTAATAAATCTGGTATAACAGTGCACCTGTAAGTACTGACTCCAGCTCACAGATTCTGCTGTTTTTTGAAGTTAGCTTGCCCTCTCACGTTTCCCTTTTTGTCAGATGACACTTGCCCTGAGTCTCAGATGCTAATTTTGTACTCCTGTCACAGCTGAATCTCTAGAAGCATGCTCTCTGTAGTTAGCATTTGAGATCTAACTACTCCATTTTTATCAGTTTATATTTTGCAAATAATTCCATTTCAGTAAAACTATTCTACATCACAAAAATACTGACTTTTAGCTTTCACCTTGCACAAAATGCTCTGCTAAATCTCAGTAAAATAAGATGTAAACGACACAAGTGAAGCGCATCAAATTATAGCAATTTTTACAATATTTACAAACCACATACTCTACCCTTACTTACTAAAACCACACTGAAAATGGAACATACTTTTCTCCATAAAATGCAAAAGCGTTCTGATAAATCCACTGCAGAAATAATCCTGTGCACCACTTTCACATTGCTGCAGCAGCAGCAGTAACAGACATTCAGAAAGCAGATGGCTAACCTCCTGAATGGCATTATTCATGTTTCCAAAATAACATTCTAAAGACCACAATGCTGCACCTGTTCTTAATTCTTCCTTTGTAAGGATAAAGTACAGTCAACTTTCAAATATGCAGCTCTAGATACAGGACTAACTGTGATTTTAATGGAAGAAAAGTGTTTGATCATGTACTAACATTTTTTTTTAATGCAATTTTCAGGTCTGGAAATAGTAATGTATCACAGTAAAAGAGTAAATGTTCTGTCTCTCTTTCTTCCAGTCATTTCTGTGGCTGTGGAACAGACTCTGACTAGCCTAATGACTCCAGTTACTTTCCTTTAGAGCAGGTCCCTCAGCACAGTCTGTCATGTTTCTGCAATCTGAACACGCAAAGATGCTTAATTATTACTCTGCAATATTATCATTAATGATATAGGATGCTTTCAGAGCAGGATATAATCAACTAGTGAGTCTGGCGCACTGCAGGGGTCACAGTGAGCCATCTTGGTTCCTTAGGGAAGAGCTAGGAGTATGGAATTGCTAGGAATAGGAAGAGCTATTGCTAGGAATATGAAATATGGAATTTACCACATCAAAGTCAGGGTTCACTGAACCCTCTATTCTGTGTATGATGCTGAGAGTAGCTCAAGTGCTCTACAAGTCTGTATACGACTCCTGTGGGAAATACGGATTAATTTCCACCTTAAATCTTGAAGTGAACCGATTGCTTGAACACCCATATAAATTTCCAGTTTCTTTTAGAACGTTGTTAAAGTCTTAGCTTCGAAAATTGAGTCTGTGACATGATGACAAGTATGCTCTGCTCCCTCAGGTGACAGTCTTGTACAGCCCAAACCAGAGGTCAAACTGCAGCCATGACTCTTTTCCTGTCAGAGAAAGACAAAGGAATGGGATCCAGTGTGAGGGATCTGCTCCCAGCTGGATGCCCAGCAGAGCTCCTCCACAGCACAAAGCCCATGGCTCCCTCAGCTATGATGTTGTTCAAACTGCTTGGTTTAAGTTCTGCCCACTTCTTGAATTTTTATTTTATCTTACTTCCACTTGAAAGTTACTGGGGAACTGAATAATTTCCTTGCCTAAGTGAAAGAAAGATTAACCAGAGAGGATTGTAGGAAAATAGATAAAATCAGGTGTTCATTAGCTGCTTTATATTTACTGTAAAATTATCTAATTTCACAGGTTGTTTAAACTTTCATGTGAATCTCTATACATAAGATACAGTTGTATATCTCATAAACATAAAACACCTGTGTATAGAAAACATACCTTAAAGAATGCAGTATCTTAAAAGGATAAGAATAAATAGGGCAGAACAGATCCTTGAGTCTTCATAAACTGTCTCATGAGATGTTTTCCAATTACTTTATCTGCTGTTAATAATTACTGTGGTATGCTAGATTGAAAAATCAATTTCCTAACTAGGCCATGTTTAGTAACTTCAGCCCAGAACCATATGTTAGCTAAAATTGATATAACTGTGAGCTAAACCACCCTCATTGTACATATGGGGAGTAAATATGGCTAACATATATATGAGAGTAATCAGTCAGACAAGACTAAGTTCATATCCTATTTTGTAAAGAAGAAAGATATTTTTAATTTGATTTTTTTTAAGACTTTCTGCTCCCTGGGTTGTTTATATGTGCACTGCAAAATAAGTACCACATCAGACACAGCATGAATTATCATATCTTGGCCCTCCAGACAAAGAGGAATGGAACAAAGGTTTCCAATTACTTCCACTGCCACAGCATCATTTAGAGGTCCAACTGTGAATTGAGTCTTGAGAAAACTTACTACTTTTTGCTGCTGAGAGATAGATTGAGAAGAAGCAGGAAGAATTTTGATGTGGTATGTTTTTTTAATAAAGCTGGGAAATCTAAAGCAAGTCAGAAGATGACAACTTCATCATTACTTGAGAGCAATATTGCTTTTAAATTAAATATATATAAAACCCACATTGTTCAACTGTCATGCACATTCAAAAAACCACTTAAGGAATACTTACTTTTTTATGCAAAGGAAAATGGAAAACTGCCAGTAGTCATAACAAGGGGATAAAGTCAAAGAAGTTTACACGAAGAGGTGACCGTGTTACCTGAATTACAGTCTCCTAGTTAATTTTCAGTGGCTGATATGTCACATTATCTGACATCCAAAGACCTTCAGGTGCATTTATGACATTGTGTATGACACTAGAATGAAAAATTCAGTTTTGAAAGGTATGAAGAAATAGCATCACAGAGGATGCTATCCTTTTCATAACTTTTTCTTGACAATTTTGACATAACAACAGTATATAATATTATACACTGCATATACAAAGATCTTAGTGTTGGATTTTTTGTTTGCTTTACATGTCTGTGCTGCAGTAACTGGAGTTAGGGTGGGTATGCCAGCAAGTGTGTGATGGATAGCAAAGATAAACGAGAGGAGCTGACAAGCAGGGGTAGAGGTCTGGGAGCTGAGGAGATAAATGTATTTCCAAGTCACATCCCAGAGCTGTGATACACGTGTGTATCTCTAGAGACACGAGCACAGGCAGTCAGACATGGGGACAGGGGAGCCCTGGGGATTGTGAAGGGGTTGGGAGTGACGTTGTACCAGCAACTGCAGCAGGGCTGTGGCTCCAGGGCTTTGTTTGTCCAAGTGCCAGGAATGGGACAGACTGGAGTCCAGGGGCCAGAGGCAGAGACAGGGCAGTGTGAACCCTGCTGCTGGAGAGATCCACCTTCCTCATTTGTGCATGTTTGTATTTCTTTTACTAGTAGAAACCCATTCTGATGCATCAGAGACATCAGACAATAGGTGCTGCCACTCTTCCTGTGAATGCCCTCTGTGTCTTATTTGTGTGGCCATAGAAATATATATTGCACATGGCATATAGCAGACTCCCTGTCTAGAATATGTGCTCCCCTTGCTGGTGAAGAGGCCAGGGACCAAGCTGGATTGGGGTGAACCTGGGTGCTATTGACTGCCAAAGGAGGTTCAGGAGATGAGAAAGGAGGGATCCAAGAGTTCCCAAGCTTATTTGATAGGGTGATAAAAGTCACAATGTAAAGATTGATAAGACTGGCCAAACAAAACACAAAGACTGTCCACTACAGATCTCTCCAGACTGGAATGGCTTTTACAGCACCACAATTGTATGAGGTGTGAGAGAGGATGAGACTGAGTCACAGTGGCTGTAAACAAAATATTCATCAGGAACCTTTAGAGATTCCAGAGGCTGCCCTCAATTGAGCAATACATCAAAAGGGGATGCCCACTGTTTTCCCTGAGGAGAAACTTACTAAGGAAATGTTTGTTGTCGAGATTAGAAGATAATGGAAGTAGGTCAGGCTAAAGCAGCAATCTAGTCAATCATTATCTCAAGTACTCATTTATCCCAATTAAGTTAAAGCATTAATTTAGGAATTAGTTTTTCTGGTTTCCCTCTCTTCTCTATGGAGAAAAAAAAAATCCAGAGAGCAATTCAGTTGATCAGAAAGACATTTTGCTTTTGTTGGTTTTGTTTATTTTTTAATTTGAGGATGGAATGGTGAAAGTTATACAAGTAAAGTCTCTGTCTGAGCTCTAATTTCTGGGCCTGCTCTCTTCAAAAGGTTTAAACAGTATTGCTAAAACAGATAGATAGGAGAGGGGGATGAAGGAGTTGCGACTTTACTGTAGATTGAAGCAATGGAAATACAAGTTTCTTTTTCCTGCTTGTGTCAACAGTAGGAATGAAATTTCATGCTTCCACCCAGTCTGATTGACAGCTGGATGTTCATCTCAGTCACAAAGACACAGAGAGCCAGAGAGTCATATTTTACATTTGAGGATAGTTTTGGGCTAAAACAGCCTCTGTCACCCTCTAAAATCTGATCCCGTTGAGTGGTAGTGTGGAGCATTCCTCTCTAAGGTTAGGCAGGACTTAGGAATTACTCTTAACAAAAAGAATTCTAAAGTGCATAGGTGAGCATAAGCTACAGCTGAATGCATAACTGCTGATACCTTTGCTTACACATTTAGTGCACCATCGGTATTTAATTTACAGCTTTATGAAGTGCTCTGTAATACTCTAAAGATAATTGGTGAGGTATCAAGGTAAAGCATTACATATTCAATGCAAGCAATCAGCCACATCTAAAGTAGAAAGGTCAGGGAAAACTCAGTGCAAAAGCATAACATGAATTTTCCAGGGCTTCTGGTATCCCTTTTGGAGTGCAGATAATTTTTATCCAGTAAGGAGATCTCCAAAAATATACCTTTGTTGGTTGAGTTTTCTCAGTAGATGTCTTTGCAATTCATCAGCATGATTCCACACAACTCATAGGTCACTGAGAAAGAGCAGAAGGTAACTCCCTTGATTTTTGTACTTCTAAATCACAACAAGATCAACTTCAATTGTAAAAAAAAAACAACAAAAGAAATAATTAAAAAAAAAACCTAAAGGAAAACAAACCCCCCCCATTTTGCTGTATAACTTTCTGAAGTATGTGATATTGGAATTCAAAAAGTAAAGTTGCCATGGGCCTTTATGCAGCTTTTTTTAAATGCTCACAATATATAGCAAAAGGATTTAAGTTTTCTTGGATCTGTCTACCATGCTTCAAACATATAAATTATCTGTTCTAGCAGTGTTTGACATGGTTGATGTTTTGTGGATGCGATTAGTTCATTACATTGGAATAAATATTCTAATAAACCCACATAAATACTTGGGTTTATGCTTCTTGCTAGGACCATGTGGAGTTCTCGAATAGGTATTGTGTGCATAACCTGATCTGCCACCAGACTGACTGATCTAGTGTATCCATCAAAATACATCACACACCTGACTTATGCAGATTCCCTGTTTGCTACAATTAGAGCAATCTCAGCTTCACTGCTGTAAATCTGGAGCCAATCAACACTTAAATTTATGTTAATGTCAGGCAGTTCCATCATCTCAGTAGGTTTGTTCCACATTTAGATAGCTATGTGAAATTTAACAACCTGTTCTAAATTTCCTTATTGCTATGATAGGGTGATGCACTTGATGGAAACAGAAAAAATAAAACAAGCACATTTCAATGTCTAGGGAAAGAAGAAGAAAATATGTATTACATTATACTGGTGTCAGTAGTATTGTAACATGATAATAAATTCTAGTAATCTAAATACCATGGGAAATCAATTTTATATATCCTATCAAATTCCACTGTTTCTTAAAGTTACACTTTTAAAGGGAAATTTTTCTGAAAAAAAATGAAATTTCAGAATGCACTATGGAATTAAAAAAATTACACCTCAGTTACAAAATTGTTTCCAATATACATTAACCCATGTATATCAATAGTATTTTCACTGAAGTCAAAGACATTACACTAATTTAACAGAAGCCTGAAGACACAATCATGTTTGTAGCATCTATAGAATATGGAATAATTTACAGAAGTTTTTCAGCTGTGTGTGTACAAAACAGTTTTGGAGAAGGAAAAAAATTGACCCAGATTATGTATGCAAATTTTCTCCAAATTTGTAGTCATTGATGCAAAAAAAAAAAACAAAAAAACAAAAAAAAACACAAAACAACAACAACAAAAAAACCCCCCAAAAAACAAACAAACAAAAAAACCCCCCACTTTCAAATTTATTTGTTTTGTTTTTCTTGAAGTTTAATAAAAGATACTCTGCCATTGTAAGTCATCTCATTTGAGAAAATAAATGGGTTTGTATTGAATTATTATCCTTTAACATTGCTGCTTGAAAAGAGCAATGTCATAGGGATTATAATGCCTTGTGGGGAAAAAAACCCAACAAACCTTTTCTTAAGTAATTCTTGCTCATGAAAACAAAAAATGAATAGTACTGTAGATTACAGTACAAATTCCAGATATATTAGAAGACCTAGTTTTTGTCAGAGAAATGAGACTTCTTTTGGATACAGGAGAGTGAGCCACTCATCTGAAGAGAATAAATGCTTGTCAAGGAGATGAAGTCTCATGAATATTTCCAATTCATTGTTGATTCCATGAAGGCCAAAAAGAGGCAGAAATCTCTATCAGAAGATAGGTAAATAACTTGTCAAGAAAACAACATGCTTAGAAAAGGCTTGCTAAAAAACTGAAACATTATCCAAGAAAATTGGGGGCGAAAAAATAAAGTGACTGGTACCACACAGTCAGACAATATGAGACACAGAAGTCTCATATTGTCTTATTATATGCAAAAATAGCTCAGATATGGACTAATTATTTGGAAAAGTTAAAGTTTAGGGTTCAGTGCCTTGCCTGGGTAAAAATGACAGGTGGGTCTTTTCTGAGCTGTTTTGACTTTGCTCCAGCCTCCCTGGCTCCTTTTTGACAGCACTTTAACTCCAGGGTGCCATGGGGACTCTGTAGCAAAAAGGTTCAAGGCTTCAGGAGCTTGTGATAGGGTGTCTGCAGGGGATGGGCAGGCAGGGAGAGAACCTCTTGGGGATACCACCAGCTCGGAGGCATGAACACAGCCTTGACCACATCCCACCCTGCAACACTCTGGTGGCACTGGACCCTGTTCCCACATCCCTCAGCAGGATATACCAGGAGGATTTTTATGGGATCCTCCCTCCTTTACAGCCTTGTCCCTGCAAGACAGGTCCCATTCCCTCACCCCTGTCTGCTCAGGAGTCTGGGTTAGCAATTTTGAAGAATTCATTTAGCCTGAGTCGCATCACCCAAAATTAGAGGTGCGCTGTGAGAGCGCTGTGATGGCCAGAGAGATTTTTCATGCCTAAAACATCAAAGATTTCCTGGCTTCAAACTGGGCACGAGGCATTACTACAAAGTATTTGAATCCTTTCATTTCCTTACACTTGTTCTCTCAGCAGAAGTTGCTGGTCCCCAAGGTAAATAGGAAGGTCTTATTCTGTGTACTGTGTGGTGTCGAAGGAATGCATCTACACAGGATGAGATGTAATTTGTAAGCAGGCCGCTTCCTACATGGCCCTGCTACCTGCTGATAGCTTATCTAAGAAGACCAAGGAAAATGTGAAATGATAGAAAGCAGAAGAGAAAATAAGTAAAGAAATCTGCAAACCAAGGCAATCTACAACTGCTGTTGTCATGAATATACAGCTTCCGACTCCACTAGTAAATTCTTATGGTGGGTACAGCTAAATAATCTTGAGCACACACCAAGTAACACCTAAACATGATTTCTGAGTATAAATTGCTTTCTCGACTGAAATAAAATATTCTGTTGCAGAAACGCATTAGATGACCCAGCATCCAACATCCAACAGTTCCTCTTTATGTTTCTACATTGTTATTCAGTCTTTGGAAAAGGGTTTACATGGATATATATATATACATCTGATAGACAGGGACTTGGAATGGCACCCAGCTGCTTCCAGCAGACTATTAAGCCTGTCAAGTGACCAAGCTTGAACAGCACAAGAAACTATTATACCCATTTAGTAATAGATCTAGGAAAATGAATTTTGCTGTCATTCAGTAGAACTGAAACACTTGTCTGGCTTTAACACTCCTGAAATTATTCTAATTAGATGCTCTGGTATATGATTTCCAATTGTACTTTCTTATAAGGAAATTGTACCAGAAGCTCCAAATTTCTTCTAGTCTAGAATACTAAGGAGCAAGAGGTGGGCTCTGAGGACAAACTAAACAAGTCCCATAGACTTGAAAAAGAAAATAGTGAAATGAAATATAAAACTGTGGTGCAATAAAAAGAATGCTCCTAGACTCCAGCTGAGTTATATCTTTGGGTTTAAATGTGCTGTCTCAGCCCTTAGTATAAGATGGTGCAATGTTGACACTATCAGCATTTTATAGAAATCCACCAACAGCTAAAGTCTTTAAAGCATGATACCCTAAATAGTAAACAGTAAACCCTAAACAGTGCTAGCTTCTGAGCTGGTGTTACAGTGTCAGGCAGCTCAAAGATGCTGAGGCACACACAGTGCAATGATGGCATATCAGTGCCAGACAAGCTGGAGAGTCTTAGGCTGAAATGGATTGTCACGATCACAGGCTAAATCTCCCGTGTAGCGCTGAATCTGAAGTTTCAGTTGGTAACTTTGGCAGTAGAGGAAATCATCCCTGAATTATGTAGAAGTGAGCAGTTTTTGAAAATCTGCTTGTGAGTTTTGAGGGAAAAGTTATGCATGCGTGCATAAAAATATACAATTAGTTGTTGCTACTGCACAGTACAATAAAAAAGAAAATATACTTCAGTTATCCTAGCTTCACCTTGTAATAGGAAAAAAAATGTTGAAACGTTATCTTTTTTTCCATACAATTTAACTCAAGTTGAAGATGGCTTAGTTATGGCTAGTTTGCTGTTATTTCAGATGGGAAAAATAAGATTTCAAGAATTGGATCTAACTTCAGCTCTATGTTATTGGGAATATTCTACAGAGGTCTACTAGCATTATATCTGAATAAAATAATAAAGAGATATTTCAGCAAACAGACTTATTTTATTATCCTGTACTTTAAACTTTTCTTCTGCCTTATAAGTGTTCCAGGACTCTGACTCATATCTCAGAGCTATTTAACACGAGTACTCCCTAGCCAATTGAAATTCATCCAGTAAGGTACACAGTGCAACAGGCCATGACTCCGGCAGAAAGGCTACTATGTGCTGAATGGGGATTTAGATTTGCATATAAGCATATATTCACAGAATCACAGAATACCCTAAGTTGGAAGTGACCCATAAGGATTGAATGCAACTCCTGACCCTGGCACAGGACACCCCAAGAATCCCACCATGTCCCTGAGAGTGTTGCCCATACAATTGAGATCTGTCAGGTGCTCTGAGCACTGCCCTGGAAGAGCCTGTTCAGTTTCTGACCACCCTCTATCTGGAATACTTTTTTTCCAATATCCAAACTAAACACCCCATGACACAACTTCAGGCCATTCCATAGGGTGCTGTCACTGGTCACAACAGAGAAGGAATCAGTGCCTGCTTCTTCTTCTTCTTTTCCCCTCAGAAGATATGTACTTTTAAAATATAATTCTGAACCAAAAAATGCTAAATGTGTCTGAGCACCTCTCCCTGCAGCCTAATCAGACTCTGCATCTGCACATAAAGATATCAGTGAACTTCTAAACCAACTAACTTTGCATGTGTTTGCTTGATTTGCTTAGGTTGCTATTCTCATTTCCTGATTCTGAAGCTATAAAATACTTATGAAATATCAAGGCTGAGAGTTTTGTCCTTGTTTGACACTATGTTTTTATTGTGAAGATTTTAGACGCAAAAAGCACTCATGTTTTGCACAATCAGTCATACCGGGTTTCTTGCAAAACCTTTCTGAACAATACATCACTAAAGTCCCTTACCCCCAAGCTTTATATAAAACCAGACAAAACCTTTGAATGTCTGGAAGAAGTCTCAAGAATAAGACTCCAAATGCTCAGATGAGGATGGAGTTCCCCAAGTAGGAACCAGGCCAGCTGGCAACAAAGGCTCCAGTAAGATGAGGCTGAGCTTGGTCTCAAGACACCCCTGCATAGCCATCTTTAGTAACAAAGATAGAATTCTTTGGCCAATAAGTTGTAATTGAGAATACCCAGAAAAATCTTCCATTACAGTCCCATTGCTGGTGACGTGCACAAAATTCAGCTTAAGATTCCATTTCAACACCCACAGAACCACAATCTGGAGGCTGCAGAAACAAACATGGGACTAAATGTGTCCATGAGCAACTCAAACATGAGAAACTACTGGTTTCAATGCTTTTTATACTCTATTGTCTTGCATTCTGATAATTATTCTGGTTTAATTCTAAATATGGTTTTTCTGGAAGATCAAAGAAAGATGAGGCTGTGCATCGTCAGCATCACTAATGGCAACAGAGAGGCATGGATTAATACAGCCAGATGTTAGAGACCTTCTCTAGAACAGTGGTTTCTAAACCAATAAATAATAAATAGATCTATGTAATGGAACTTGCTGCAAGATTTTATGAGCAGGTTGCATACTTGTTACTGCAGTATGTAGCTTACTGAAAAATTCCTTCTGCAATATTTCTTGGTATGTTGAGGTAGTTTCAACCCAACACAAAATTTTGCTTTTCAACTTTGGAATTTTTTAAAGGTGTTTTAGAACAGGCTTTTCCAAAGCCAATTGTTATCAACAGCTGACCAAAAGGGGAGAGTTCTTCAGGTGTGCACATTTATTCCACGTTAAAGACTGAGTTTACTTAACTTAGATTGAGAATCCAAACAAAGGAGAAATCGGCTAGGAAAATCCTAGCTGTAGTATTTGGAAGAACTGTGCCTGTACTGCTTGGACTGGGAATCTCCTTCTCTGAGAATGCCTCCTGTTCTCACATTTGCTTTTTCCATATATCAGGGCAGAAACTAAAGCATCAAGGATTATAATGAACTCCTACTATATTTCTTATCAAAAGTGAACATTTCTGCATTTTTTGATTGAAATGTTGTCTCCATACTAATTTTTGTTCATTTAAATTGCCAGCATCTCCCACATGACTGTTGATGCACCTCCTTGTTCCTTTGTTCTAGTGCCACAGTATTTTCTGTAGCTCTATTCACAAAGTTGTCAGTCTAGATTGGAGTGGTGTATTAACAATTAAAGAAAATTGTTAATCCTGTGAAGACAGGCTGAGAGAGCTGTAGTTGCTCAGCCTGGAGGAGAGGAGGCTCAGAGGAGATCTTAGAGTACCTTCCAGTACCTAAAGGAGGCCAATAAGAAGGCTGGGGATGGACTTTTTACAAGTGCTTTGAACAGTCTTGTATTTTAAGAAGAGTAACCCACTCCTGCCTTTAGTATAGAAATTTCCAAACAATTCTGGAAGTTAGGAGAGCTCATAAATTCTGTCCCTCCCAAAAGTGTTGCAAAACACTTGGAAAATGTCAGGACCAGAACAAAGGAGGATTTCTATTTCACAGCCACATGAAAGGTGCTGTACAATAGATTTATATCAGTATGCTGGCCAGCTCTTCCCTCATGCTGCGTGAAGTGTAGATCTTCTTGACAGGTGCTTTGACTGCAGAAAAGTCCCTACCTGACCTCAAATCAGAGAGAAGCAATGGCCAATGGGTACCACGGGAAAAACTTATTTCTGTGTCTTCATTCCAGCCTCAGTGCCAGCTGTCTTCAAAGTCATTCCTGTATCCACCTCTGCAAAATAAAGGAGCTTATAACAAAACACATGGCTGAGTCCCTTGCTCCTTACTTTAATGTAGCTGGAGTCTTTTAGATGTTTCTAAATTAGATTTCTTTTTAAGATGCAGATTTCAAAAACATGGGTGAAAATTTCACAAAAAAAGTACCAGATGCTTTAAAATTGATGATGTTTTATGACATGAGGATTTTCAAAAGTAATTATTTTCTTAGTAACAACAGTAAACACTAGTGAACAGACCTATTTAATTATTGTTTCTACGTTATTACTACCCAGGATTTCTCATGTCTCCAATATGCATAAAGCAGCTTCCTTCCTTGTCTCTGGAGTCAGAATACACAGCAGGACAAAGTTGATTTCAGAGGTATTGCTCCTCAATTCTTCTATATTTAGTTAACTCCCTCTTATATTTAATTCCACCATTTCTTTAATGAAAATTTAATTAGACATCTAAACTTACCATTTGACATCTAGTAGTGATTCTGCTACCTGGAGGTTTGGTGCTTTGCATTGTTTCTCAGGTCAGTTCACCAGAAGCCTTGGTAATGCTGCCCTTCTCATGGGGAGGGTAAACCAGGCTAAATCTAAATTTAAACCCTGAGAGCCCTGAGCGGAGGGGGCAGGAGGTGATCCAGGTTCCCCAGCAAGAAAATCTGGCAGCAGTGACTTTCCAGGCAAGGCAGCTTAATTAATGTGTGTTCCCACTCAGCTCTGTATCCCACTCTTTAACACCAGAATAACTCCTCAGACATATAATTCATATACATTCATCTGTTTGATAAGAGAATTATTGTCTTACAGTGATTTTAGGACTTACATAGCAAGTGTTTCATCAAAAAGGGATACCAAAACATACATTTTAGCAGTCTGAGCCTCTCCATTCACAATTACTCAGATTTCATTCGATCAGTGCTTCTAATGTGTAATCCTACCCATGGTCTATCTGTTTACCAAGATTTCACATATACTTTGCCTCCATTTCCTCTCTCACGTTATTTCTATTAAATTTCTTTAAAATTGTTCTGCTCTCCAATCCTCCCTTTATATATCATAAGAAACAGGAAGCACTTGCTCAATTTTCTCTTTCCCTTTGCTGATTCTTACAGTTACAGATAATTTTTCTGTGCTGCTTTGAATGGAGTTAAGAATAATAGTAAAAAACCCCAAAAGTGCAGCTTAAAAAAAGGAGTTCAGTTTAGCAGAATAAAACAGCCAATAAACTTTCAAAACAGACAGTCAAATAATTAGATTCCAGCGGGAAATCACAGAATTGTCACTGCTATAAATATTCAGAGGCTACGCAGACTGGGTATGAACATCACAGATGATTTAGAAATAATGAAATGAAACAGCTCTGGACAGAAGATAGCCTAGGTAACAGAGCAGAGAATTCTCTAGCTCATCTGACACTTTTGTGACATTTTCTGGAAACTGAGCAACCCATTGTATCTGGCAAAAAAAGTATGACCTACAAAGTTTTCCTACAAACAGTAAATTTGTTTCTGTGTCACAACTAGTTTGGACATCATCCCTATTAATTTTGTCAGCAGCTCCTTTTTAGATTGAGTGTGTGAACTCAGATTCTCTCCTCTCTTTTATTAGTCTAGGAAGAGATGAGCCTGTATCAACTGCTACTATCATGACAGTATTTCAGGACAATGCCTTTAAATTCCATATGCAGTTTTATGGCCACATGAAACCTGCACTTAAAGGAGATTCACAATTTTTAGATTAACCTTCTTTCTCAATTATTATTTCTCAATGTGCTGTTTTCAGCTGGGGAAAATTCAAGAGCAATGTAAAACTTTATAGCATACACATCCAGCCGTCATTGATTAGTGCAAGGATTTTAAAACGAAATATAATCTTTTGCAAAACAAGATGGCAGGATACTCCTGCAAACTTAATCTAATTTTAAATTTGTTCATCATTCACTCTTGATTGCAATTAGAGTCTACTTATTAAATACCATCTGTTTTCTAAGCATCAAGGAGTAACCTGAAAAGATTTCTCAGAAGGAAACAAACACACAGAGCCTCAATAAAACTTTGTTGACCAATAAGATAATTATTGAATATGCTAAAATGATGAAAGCACAGTGAATAATTTTTTTTTTTCAAAAAACACATGAGCTTTCATATGCTTCTCCTTTATCTGTATTTACTTCTACACCAGGGAAATCTAGAGAAAATATTGTGGAAAATATTTTTTCCATCTAATTTATTTTTTCTTTTTTTTTATTTTTAGGAAGTCTATTAATGATTTTATACAATTCTTCTTATTAGAATACAGTCTATGGATATCCTGTTTATTGTTTTTTGAATTATTTTCAATTTTCTGGAATCACCTCTGTAATGGACCAAATAGCTTATGTTTAGTTTTGATAAAACTCTCTTCTGAAAAGGTACATTATTGTGACCTGAAAACACTGAAGATGTGGAAACCCTATTATTTTTCCTAGAAATTTGTTTCCAGTGTGACTATTTTCATTAATTTGTGCCTGGAAAACTGATAACATACCATCTCTTATGCTGAAATCTTGTTCTAGGCAGAAATGAGACCTCTGAAATACAAAGCTGGGGATTTGGTGTGAGAATTATTGCTATCTTGACAATCTAATCACAGAATTATTCACATTTTCTCTGCACTTAGTATTACACATAAAAAGACAAGAAAAAAAAATCACCATAATATATTTAAAAGTACTGTACAAAAACCTCCTGGGACCTGCTACTTTATACTTACACTGCCTCCCTGTGTCCCTAGGTACTGGATTCCATCTATGGAAGGGTGTGGTGAGATAGCAGCATCTGGAGTCTCCTCCTGGGAGAAACATGGTGTTGAAGCTAATGCTTTCATATCCCAGGGTGAGAAAGAAGATGTATATTACATTTTGGTTGTGTTTTTGCTTTTTGGGTGGGTTTTTTTTGCTTCTTTTTTTTTTTCTTTTTTTTTTTTTTTTTTTTTTTTTTTTTTTTTTTTTTTTTTTTTTTTTTTTTGCTTGGTACCACCATGCTCTTCTGCGATCTACAACTCCCTGTAACATCCAATCTTAATTACACCCAATCCATCCAACGTGGGGTGTTTTTACTTATGTTAAGCACTTTATTTTTGTTCTCTTCATCCCCTGAAACTAGCCTGTCTCAGCTCCAGCTCTGTAATTTCTTCTCTGGCCATTCCTTGTTGGATGGCCACCTACAGCTGAGTGCTCTCCAGTGCCAGCCCTGGCTCCCAACCCGCCTGTGCCTGGTACCTCTTTGTGCCGCATCCTGTGCCTCCCCTTCTGAGACCTCTCATACCAAGCATGGACCACCCTGCCCTAAATCATTAAGTTAGAGATTTCCATGGCTTTGTAAAATGTTTTATTCTTCAAGGAATAATTATATTCACTTGGCTTCTTGGAGCAGTTTTTATTTGGGGTAAGTATGCACCACTCCTTTAATCCAACTGCAGCTGTGAAGATTCACACAGTCCATGTGCCTGACATGGCAGAAAGCCTTTGAATGAATATTAAGTCCTGTTTTCCTGTTTTGGTGCGTGGTTTTTTTTTTTTTTTTTCCCCTTTTTTTTTTTTTTTTTCCCCTTTTTTTTTTTTTTTTTCCCCTTTTTTTTTTTTTTTTTCTTTTTTCCCTCTATATTTGCTTTTATTCATATGAACAGGAAGTTTTAATATCAATTTTGCATCTAAAAAGTTTAGTTATACTTTCTCCTTTACTTTGTTGTTGTAGTTCATTTGGAGGGAGGGGGGCACCCCGGGTTGTCCCCGGAGGGCCCCTAGGCTGTGAGTTGGCTGGCAGCAGCAGGCAGGCAAGGAGACTCTACACGGCTTCTGAGGGTGCTGAGTAGATGAGGATTATTGGGGGTCCCATCCCCGGGAACAGCATAGTTACTGAGGGAGAAGCGGGGAAGGGGGAAGGAGGGGGAGCCTAGGGGAGGGAAGGGGCAAGAGAGGGGAAAAGGCTAAGAGAGGGGAAGGGCTAAGAGAACGACTGGTCTCACTAGCACAGTTTAAGAGAGAGATTGAAGTGTGCACAGAGTCAGACTTGGGCCAATGGGATGACAGATACAGGATGGTTCAGGGCAGGACCACAGGCTTAGCATATACCATACATTTCAGAGGGGTGAGACAGAGCATACCATTTAAATAAAATGCAATACTACACTTTGTGACCCTTATTTTACCTGATAATATTTTCAGTTTACTGGGGGAACAGTTAGAATTGCCTGAATTGGTACACTTTGCTACTGTTCCAAAAGTTACTGGAAGGAAGCCTTTTGTATGATTCTCCTTAAATATCCATCCAGGCACAAGCTGAATGAGTACTTAATAAGTCTTTGAGTGAGCAAAGATTTGATCAAGAAAGAAAGAAAAGAGTAATCCTATATATTAGTGAAGTAAAGAAAAGCAAAGTTTCAGAAATTAGTGCATTTACTAGGCAGAAAACCTGAATTCCTAATAATTCTGGCTGTTGAATTCTAATCCTCCTGGCCTTACCTGTTTATTTCCCAGAGGCTCAGTGTTAAACTATTTATAATCACATTGTGGTCACCTTCTGTAGGCAAATTATGTGATAACTCTGCTGATGCACAAAGAATATGCATGGGTTTTTTTTTCATTTTTTGTAGCTGTAGTTTAATGAAAGAACCTATTATTTTCTATTTAGAGAAATTAACATTTCACTATTAACAGCAGTCATATTTCCATGTCAATCTCATGCCAGTGCCAGGAAATAGATTTATCAAAACTGTCAGGGTAGGTTTGCACTATAAGACATTATCAGAAAAGAAGTAATCACTTTTAATTAACTTCATATTTCAACTATTTAAGTGCATAAGTATTTAAATTATCTGGTACATTAATTGCTTTAAAAATTTATCTAGATTGGAGCTTTCTGAAACTGTAATTAGGCAGGATGGCACAAGAGCAAAGAAAAGGAGGAATGAGGGCATCATCTATAGAAAAAGATAACAAAACGTGGTCAGGATTTTGCTGATTAGGAGGCCCACAGAGAGAACAGGTGAACGCAAGAGTTATTTGAAAGCCTAGTCACTTCACGGAGCAGGAATAAAAATCATTGTATCTCTTGTTTCATAGACACAGAAGTGCTAGACTGCAGTTTCACTACAGATCTAGCTTCAAGGCTTTTTCTTCAAAGAGCTGGCAGAGTATTTCCTTCCTGCAGAATGTAATTGCAGTTTAAAGATGTCAGTAGTTGTTTGATGCTATCCTTCCAAAACAAAAAATACCCCACCAACACTTACCTGGTCTCCTGCAAGAGGTGTGGAACTAGGAAACACACCAAGCAGACCCAACAAACCTAGAAATACAGCATGAAATCTGAAATGCTTTCTGAATTATTAGGGTTAATCAATAAAATGGATTTATACATCTTTGTCTGATGTACCTGTCAGCTGTTTGGTAATGGGAGATCCTTTGTCACGTAGACCTGGTACTAATGACAGTGGAGGCTGTACCTTGACTGTGGGACAGAGGCTGAATTCTGTTATGAATTCTCTGCTTTTTACACCCCAAAGAACAACTCAAACTTCAGAAATTAATAATAATAATAATAAAATCTAAAGCAACCATATTGGCAAAATACTGCCACATGAGGCCATGAAGTAAAAAACATCAATGCATTTATTACGATTCTTCAATAATTTAAAAATGTGAATGGCTTTGCTATCCCACCTGCATTTAGGTAAAATACATTGCCCAAGAACGTTTGCTCTTTGATTGTAAAAGTCTGTAAACATATATATGACTGTGCATGAGTGTGAGAGCTGGGCAGGGTGAGGGCACGTAAAGAGAGAAACAGTTGGGGTTTAGAAAACTCAAAATTTAATGTAAATTCTCAATATTGAGCTACCCTGAATGTTTCAGATTTTGTAGCTTGACACAAAACATTTGCAACATGCTCTTGCAACATCATTATACTTGCATTTAGAAGGGCTTTTTGACAATAAGGGATTATTTTATTTGAAGTTTATTTCTAAAATAATTTCTTGCAGTGTTCTTTCACAACATTACTAATAACACTCCTTGTTTAAATACCCTGATGATTAGGGGTTGAGAACCGACTGTCAGCAAGAAAAACAACTGTGAAAAATATTCTAATGAAAGGATATGACATCATTTTGACCCTGAATGCAAATGCTAAGAGTAGCCTGGACACCTCTGAGAAATCAATAAGCAAGGCCAATCTCTGCTCTCAGTTTCATCAGTGAGTCATGTCTTGTGCTGAATGCATTGAGAATATGTGAGAGATGTATTTTAAAAGTGAGAGAAAGATAACAGGAGGTTTACATGCAGTTTATTTTTGCAGTGCAACCTGCTTATTAAATTAATATGGTCATGCTAAAACAAGGAAGTGAAGACAAGAACATGAGGAGCCATTTTTGTGGGAATTAAAAATATTAATAGTAATTATATAGAATAACCTAGGTCACTTTTCTCGATATACAATATATTGCTTTTCTTTCAAGTTCTGAATATTCGCTTCCATGATGAAGTTTTAGTGAAGCATAACCTTGTGTCCTGAAATACACAACAACATTTCAATCTCCAGAATTTCACAGCCAGAAGTGGCCTTTTGATCCTGGGAACAATATCTGAGGCACCAGAAATGGTTTATGCATTTCAGCGGTCACTTATGAGTGAGTGAGGGTGAGAAACAGGGTTTAGAATTTTTGTGAAGAAATGCCAAAAATATTCCCACTGGACTGACTCCAAGATATGACAATTTTTATCAAGTCCTGAGTGTTCCCAGTAGAATAAAAATCAGCAGTTTTTTTTTAACCTAGCCAAAAGAAGGAATATTCTTTTAGACATTGTATTTTTTAAATTATAAACTATTGCTTAATAATTTAGTTAACACAGCTCTAAATTCGGGCAAAGGTCAAACACTTGGTCTGCAAAATGCACTTCAGTCCTTATTACATTCAGGTTTGTAAGAGGCATTTTTAGCAAACTTTTGTACCATACTGAAATAGACATCTGTGAACTAGTTAAGGAAGTAAACTTTGTTAGAAACTTCATAGAAAAAAGGGTTCTCTGGGCTTTATACTTCGTCTCTTCAACCTGGTTACATTTCTTAGACACCATGACTTGAGGTTTGCTAAAACTACTAAAGTCTTGCCCTTCTAAACTGAAACACTGGTGTGTTGTGAAAGCTAATTTGACTGGAGACTCATGTTTTCCTCCACCTTCCTCACAAGCCTTAGAAATCATACCTGGACATCTGTTTTCTCTGCTGCACTTTCCTATACAATAGCCAGGCACTCTGCAAACTCTCTGGCTTGCACCTGGATTCCCCGCTTCCTTATTGTCATGTTATGATTTGCCCCTCATTTTCACAGTGAATCAGATCAAGAATGTCTCCTTTTCCTTTTCTAGTGTTTTACCATAGGATGAAAAAAATAAAAAAAGAATGACTTCTTGAAGCCACCTGGTGTCAAGTAAAGGATGGAAATAAAAAACCAGTAGGAACTGGATATGTTTCATTTAATTCATATGAAATGCAGGTTTTTACAATGAAATTGATAGAAGGATAAGTGTATAAAAATCCTGTAGAAACCAGCAATAATTCAGTAATACAATAGAATTTTGAAACAGGTACATAAGTGTAATTTTTAAAGCATTTTTTGTCATTTACATAATATAAAAGTTATAAGAAAAACTGACTTTAAAAACTTGAATTGGAATAATTAAATACACAGTGGGCTTTTTTTTTTTTTTTAATCAAACATCAGCCATATCATTTATTTAGTTTCTCTTATTCCCTTTTCCCTTCATTAGTTGTTTTTGGCATGGAGTTCAGCCATTCTATTGAAAAAAGTTCATAAATATTTTCCATTGATGTGTTAGTGTATAGTAGCCAAAATCCAAAGCTTTTAATCTGTACTGTGCCTCCAGTATTAAAATTAGCTTTGAAGTACTTGTGATGAGAGGCAAATTTCCTAATTTTATAACTATTTCAGAGTAGTACTGATCTTATTAATAGAAAAAAAAAATGATGCTATAGAAAATGCAATGAAATTGTCCTGTATTTATTGCCATAGATAATTATTTGGGCTTTTGTTCAACATACCCAATAAAACCAACTATGTATCTTTTAATCACACAAAGAACATATTATATATGGGAGCTCAGCATCCATAGATAATAAATACCAGTGCTCCCCAGCTGGTATTTATTGTCCTATTTTTAAAATTTCATTTTGAGGGCAGTTAATAGTGGCTATAGCTGACAGATATTAGAGTTGGCATTGGAGATATCATCAGCAGGTGTTGGAGCCTTACCACCAGCAGTGGAAAAAACCAAGCAGAAAAACACCACACAATCCAAGATCACTCATGGGAAATAGATTAACTCTGAAAACCTGGATCTTTGTCATATGGGAATGGCTGGTTTTAGCTGTGTAAGTTTTATTATACAGCTGTAAGCATATCACATTTTAATTTTATTTATAGTGTTTACATCTTCCTACTAATAAATAATTTGGAAATATTATCATGTCTTAGTTATAAATTCTGTTTTAAACTCCCTTCACTTTATAGTAAATAATAGCATATTTGGGTGTTTTTCAGGCAAAGATTCTTTTCAAGAGCCATGTCAATTTTTTTGACATAAAAACAAAAGCTAAAAAAAATAATTGAAGAGTTATATAATTTTGTGCTGAAAAATATATGCAAAAGACAGGCAACTTTTATATTTCCATTCACTTCTGGAGGCTGCTTTCCCCCCTGTTATTTCTAACATTGTACAAAGAGTCAAATAACTTTCACGATTTCTTTTAGCACCTGCATCTAAACTTCAGGACACATGGCAGCATTCCAGATGCCGCTCTCCACACCAGAATCAAAGAAATAGTGGAAGAAACTACTATGCAACACAGAAATAAAACCATTACTTTCTCCATCATTCTTCAGCATCTCACCTGTCTTAAACTTTTAAAAAAGGGGTAGATTTATTTTTTAACATTAATATCAGCCTTTTTAATTTTTACATGGGAGGAGAAGTGACACCAATTAGCCTTTACCTTTAAATTAATCTTTAAAAAGTACAGTACTGATGCTTTTAAATGGCTGAAACATTTAAGAAATCCAAAGATAAAAACATCTTTATTTGCAGCAGGTATAAAATCTTTGTAGTACAAAGTCTATATGATTTATTCCTCTCATGTGGGCTGCAAAGATGGCCAAGAGATGAACCACAGGAGAAAAAATACAAAAGACATGAAAAATATAATTTTTAAGAGTATCTACATCACTAAAAGACTTGGAAACTTTTGAGAATTCTATTAGATTTGCAGTTTTGTTGTATTTATTAAATCAATAGCACAAATATTAACTCCTTTCTGAGATGAAGGAAAAAAGAAAACACATTTCAATGTAATAGTAATATGGGTATAAATTCTATTGCAATTTTTCTCTGTGGCTTCTCTAGTAGCCAGCCTGCAACAGACCATTAGCAAGCATATTTTGTTGAGTTCCTAAGCAATTTTTCAATAACACAGCTGTACCTTTCTTTGTGATGATGTAGATAAAGTAATCAGAGGCCTTAAAATGGATGAATCCTTAGGGAATGGGGTTTATATCCAAATCATATTGAGGCTAATACTGAAATACAGCAACTTTTTCTGATGGAAATAATATAAAATACAACAATAGAGTGCTCAGAGTTCAAAAGTAGTCGCACAAAAGAGATTTAGATTTTTAAAACCTGTCAGTAGTTACAAATCTTAGCTCAATCTGTATGCAAAAGATGCCTTTTAGTCTACAAGTATTTATATATTAAAAAAACCTAAGTGGGTGGATTTTTCCTCTAGCAGGTAAAAGCAAAATAATACCAGAAAGTAGATACAGAAATAACAAGCACAATTCAATTACTTTACCAGGTACCAAGGAACAAACTCTTTCCATGTTAAGTATTCAAAGGAAGACTAGATGCCTTCCAGAAAGTTCCATAGCACAGGGTCCTGAGCAACAAACAGGCTTCAGGGCCAAATTCTTCAAACCTTTTTTTCTATTCTAACTTATCAGACTTAAAAAAAAAGTAATAAAGAAGTGACAAAACCTTTATGCAAGTCAGGCAGTCCTATATCCATATTCACAACATAAATTTAACCTTGATCAACCCCATTTAATCATTGCTGCTTTTTTGTGGTAGTTTTTTTCCTTTTTCACTTTACTCAGTTCCAAAAAGCTGCCTATTTCCTTATTCTTCCGTAAGACAAATAATAAAATGGACAAAAGATAAACATTGAAAAAGAACAAATTGCACAGCACTGGCAAAATGTTCTCCTTAGGAAAAATTCCCACTGATTACAAGAGACAAGAAATTTCAATTGGAGCTTTGCCTGAAGAAATAACTGAGAATTAAACCCTAATAAAATAATCACATATTACAAGTTCTCACAAGTAGAGAAATTAAATTATCTTTCAATTCTCACATGGACAGAAAAGTTTTTGTCCAACTGATGGGAAATAGGAGTTTTGCCATTGATTTTCAATGAAGCTGAGATATCACCTCAGGGCATTTTTTCTCATGTACTATTTATTATGTCTTTACTCTAACACAACACATAAAGATCAGCTAATGCTTAAAGAATAATGAATAATCATGCATTCCAAGACCAGATATTACCATCCATTCCAGGCTTGAATAAAAACTTGAATGCAGTTTTTATTTCTGGAGGAATTGTGATATTTTGAAGAGGGAGGAAAACCCAATAAACTAAACCAAACCAAAACACCCAGCTGAACTGAGGCATTGAAATTAAAGAGAATAAATATCGACTGTCAAATCCTCTTCAGGAAAAAGAAATCACTGCATATGGTCCGTTGCTGTCTCTGTCATTTCCTAAGCTTTCCATTTGAGAGAGAATAAAAGTGCATCTAGTTGATAAATTATTGTTGTGGTTTGACCCGGAAGTGAAATTTTGGGAAGTTATGGTCAAACCAATCGGTGGCCACATTTCAAATTGGCACCTCGTGTGGCCACTGGGGATTTGGATACGCCTCTGAGAACACACAGGGGTTAAAAGCAGAGCACTCCCAGAGAGACTTCCTTTTTGGAGTCCGGCAGGTGAGCGGGGCTGAGCTCTCCCCTGCCCAGCTGTCTGGGTAGGGAGAGGGAGGCCATGTGGTCTGAGAAAGGGGAGCCGGAGCCGCTGCAAGATGCAGGGGTGGAGGAGTTCCTGGGATGGTTTGGGCAGCCAAGATGGTCACCATGGCAGATTTTCTCTTCGAGCAGCTGCCGTGTGTGACATGGAAACACAGAAGTTCTACTGTGTTTCTTAGGGGAGCCCATGGTGCAAGAGGGAGGCTCCTCTCTCCTGATGGACTGGGGGGTGCTTGTGTGAAAGGAGGGTTGTGCCAGTGTCAATCCATGACAGTTATGAGCTAAATTAATTCAAATGGTTTAATGGAATATAGTATCCATCTCATGCAAAAGAAAATTATGGAGCTTCAGGAACATGTCACAATTGATGACTTGCAGTGTTAAAAGGAATTTTCATAGACGTCAGGGTTTATTACAGAAGTAGCAAGTCAGCACTTCCTTGCTGCATGTCAGAATTCTGTTCAAAACTGATGCTTCTGTTCAGCAAAAATGTCTGGAAGAAGGTAGCAAAGCTGAAAATTTTTGGGGAAAATACTTCTGGACTCTCAGAGGAAAGCAATTTCTGACCCACAGATGGCTGAAAAGCTGTTAGTAAGTTCTTATACTATAAGTAGAGAGGTGCTGAAAACTTCTACGTATAAGCTGAAATATTGTAAGGTCTGCAGATGGAAACTCGGTTTCCATAGCAACGGTTTTTGGTGTCACAATTTTGAGGCTGTCTGCACCTCTTGATTTCTGTAGCTGTTCACTTGGGGCTGCCTATGTAATACTGTTATTTTGTTCAGCACTAAATTTGTGTATAGTTGCACAACCAGGGTATTACTGGTGATTTTACCAAGTAAAAATCACAGTCTTTAATGTACCTTAAAGCTTTGGTACAGTTACACAAAAAGCAGGATCATGTCTTAGTATTTTACTGATTAAAGAAGTTGGAACACTCCAGTGCCACTGAGATATTGCAGTAGCATAAATATTTATAGGCTTAAAATATCAAGCAATCAGGAACTAAATATAGAATCCAGAAAACAAGAAGTTTTTTTTTTTTGGTTGTTTTTTTTTTTTTTTTTTTTCCTAGGGCTGTTACTCAAATCAAACCCAAGCACTTGGTTACTGAAGAAACAGATTTGAAATACAGAACTGAGATATCTAAGAAATAAAATTCTAAATTGTTCTGTGCATGTATGAAAAAGCAAATCTGACTCAGATCTTTCTTTTGCCAAAACAGGTTCAAGACAGCAGCTGTAAGAATTTCCCTTTTGAAAACCATCTCCAGGAGGCACAGACCGTCTAATATTTTAAGGCCAAAAAAATCAGGTCTTTAGAGCTGCTTTTTCATAGCAATACATGTCTCCACATGAGAGAATAATGCCAGCATCTGTATTAGATAACAGCAATTCTCTTGTACTTCTCAGGGCAAAGTATGCCTCGCCCAAAGTACAACCGTTAACTGATAATTTTATTTTCATTTGGTGGATTTAGTATCCACTGTCTGCCTTTTTTTGCCAGGCTTGCTGTTACATGTGGTCCAGAACAGTTAGCTGACTAAACCTTCAACAGTGCTCTTAAACACATTTTTTTTCTTTTTTGACATGGACTTCATGAATTACTCCTTTTTTTACCTCCTATTTTCTCTTTATTGTTCCATCTTCTGCTTTTATGTTTGTCTTCTCCTAGTAACAGATGATTTTACACATGTTTATTCCTCCCCTATTACTTTTTTTTCTACTTTTAGCCACAGGAACTATTATGCCATCTTGTCTTCATATAAATCCCTCTCATTTTCTATTTCCTTATACTATTTAATGCCTCTCTTCAAACCCAAGATAAATAAATAAATAAATAAGCAATTTTTTTTTTTTTTTTTGCAAAGTATGTGCACTAAACTACATCAGAAAAATATTATTTGGGACTTATTTTCTGCTGTGTTTCTATGACTGAACTGACCATCAAAAGCAAACGTGGAGAACAGCTTGACCAGAGCTCTTATTTAAAGAAAAATAGCTTAGAGGTGAAGGAAATGCAATAAACTTAAAGGGTAGTTTTATATTTATTGAAAAATTTATTAATTAATCTCAAAGAATAAGGTTTTCTTAAAAGGAAGGAGGTCTCTCTGGTTTCTCCCAGCCATGGAATATTAGATGAATTTCAGACTAGAAAAGCATATAGTTACCCAAGTACAATGATTGCATGCTCTATAAAATTGCTCTCAAGCTAAATGTATTTGAGGGGAAAAACCTTTAAATTCAAGCAGGAAGAATTACAAAAGAAAACAAGAACTGGATTTTAATAGAAAATTGCCTTCAAGACTGTTTGTCACTTCATTTAATTCTCTCTTGGGGGCCCATAGAGACTAACACTTTTATTTGATTCAAGAACAAAGCATAACATAACTAAACAGAAAAAAAGCAATTTTGTCAGCCTTGAGCTGAGAGTAATGAAAAGGAAACAGATTCAATGAAATGGGGAGCAGTGATGGGTGTGAGATGAAGTTTAACCATTCCTGCCATTTTTCCATTTCTGACACTCTACTACTCAAATGCAAACACTTTGCTTTTTGCTTTAAGCACACATTGAAGAGAAAATATGAGCATCAAAAGCAGTGGGAAATTCAAAATGGTTTAAACAAAGGCAGATCATGTAGTATTTCAAATGGGAGGCCATCTCACTCCAAGGTTTTCTCTTTCTGGATCCCCATACCCATCTTGGAAAATGCCAACTGATGCATCACTAATGCCATTAAACAGTGGTTTTAAAAGAAATGAGAAACCAGTGGTCTTTCTTTGTATTTCCTTTGCTTTGGGAGGCCTGTTTTGTGTTTGCATGTAAGTAAAGAAATAATCCAAGACAGGTTTTTTTTTTTTTTTAAAAAAAAAAAAAAACCTTCTTTGGTTTTTTTTTTTTAAAAAAAAAAAAAAACCTTCTTTGGTTTTTTTTTTTTAAATAAAGATTTCAGGTGAAAAATCCCTTCATTGAACTATGGAAGAACATTTAAAACTCTGAGTGTCAACTGTTAGAAAAGTGAGATCTGAGACCTGAATTAGAATTAAACAGAAGGGACTTAGTCAAAGTTGCTGTCCTGAGGAACCCTGTTTCCACACTGAGGTGTGTCTGGAAACTCAACACACTTCATTTTCTCCATGATTAAAAGTAAAAGTTCTTTGGGATGTCCAATGATACTGAGTAGAGAAGAACCAAGGACAAGTATATTTTTATGATTTGGACAGCTACCTAAGAGAGAGATTTAGGTCAAAAGAACTCAATTTGGTCAAATCTATTGTTCTTGCCTGTTTTCAGGTAAAAGTACTCTGCTCTCCCTTGTCAATACATTGGCTGAAACAGTTCATAGAGAGATTGAAACTTAACACTTTGCAAACTAAAGTTAATCTTATAATTTTTTTCTAATATTAGAAATAATTTTAAGGAACTAATTATATATCAGATGATTTCTAATATCTGTCCCATGATGTTGACTATAGTCTAGAAGGATATTACTTACAAATTTAGAAAAACAACCTTAATAAAGCCTGCAGAGAGTGCAAACTCTTCTAGGATAAAAGGAGAGCTGTTTTCAGAAGTCCTAGGTAGCAGTTTGCAAATGTGCAATTAAAATTCTGGCTCTTCCTTAATTATGGAACACTTAAGTTAAATGGTCTTAATAGATATATAACGATGGCTTTTTAAACCTATGGTTACTTATAATCTAAAGTGATTCCTACTTCAGTTTTAAAAGCTTCCATTAAATGCCTATTATGATCTTTATGTTATTTAGCAAGACATTTAATGAGTGTTTTATAAAACTAAACAATTATTACCAAAGACAAATGTTAAGCATACAGATTAACATGCTATTAATGTGAATTAGCTTTTTCAGATTAAATAGTGAAACTTTTGCTCAAAATATATTGGGATAAATGTAGATCAAAATGTTATACAAAATTAAGAAATTTTAAGGATGCTTAAAAGGACAAGAAATTGTTTAATGCAATTTTTTATTAGGTTATCTATTGAAAGGCTGATCAAGCTGCGGACAAATTATAAAGAACCTCTATTAAAATGCGTATTTATCTAAAATTAATTTTGCTCTATTGATGAATGTGATCCTTAATTCTGTGAATCTCTTGGACATTTCCATGTAATTATAGAATTCTGAGTTACTGAAATTTCACTACATTTTATTATAAATTTCAACATTCTCAAGGCTACATAAGTATTTTAAACTTAATAGAAATGTCCAGGTAGAGGACACTTATACCACTTCATCAGAATCAATACGGATCAAGTCAATAATGAAAGATAATAGAAATGAAAAAGCAGCCTATCTGTACATGACATACAGAATACCATCTTAAGTTTCAGTCATGAGCCATGTATGTTGCTGTCTCTTCTCCTCCTGCCCGTACATTGGTTCCAGAAAATAATTTGATATGTTTAGACTTTTAAAATATCTGATATATCTAGAACCTAGATATATCTCACTCTGAGCATGACTGGGCCTCTCCAAGAACTTAAGAATATCTGTTTATCTAAATATGACTTTCAGTTTAGGAGGGACATGTGTGTTTCCACCTTCCTCCCACCCTCCAAAACCAGATACTTCTGAACATGATAACAAGGTTAGCATTAAATATTTAAGGAACTTTAAGCCTCAGCAGAAGCATGGAATTTTAAATGCCTTAAATTTGGATGGTGTTGGGAGACTCAGACACCAAAATTATTATTGAATTTACTTGTCTCTTCAGAATTTTTTCTTTTAATTTCAATAGAATTGAGTATGAGTACCATAATCAAGTATATATCTAGAACCTGGATATATCTAGGTATCTAGATATATCTAGAACCAGAATGTTTTGTTTTAAAAAAAGTCAGTAAAACTTAAACTACTGGAAAAAACACTTGATCAAGAAACTTTCTCTCAGGACACATTTTTTTTTTTTGTGAAATCAACTAAGAATAAGTCAGCACATCTACTACATCATCTGTGGAACACATGTTAAACCAACTTATTTTTACAAAATTAACTTAGGTACTTTCTTAATAATGCAAGTATGATATTTGATTTGTTTGATGTTTACATTGATATTACAGGTGAGTTGTTTTCCTTCTAAAAGTTCTGAAAATGCAACTATCTTCATTCATGGAAAATTTGAGCATGTTTAAATTTATCATGAGATAAACATTATGTTTAACAAGTCCTGGTTTACCACTTTGATTTATTTTTAATAATAGAGCATGAGAAAAGCTCGAAATAACACCAAGCATTTCTTATTATCACTAAGCACACCCGTTAACCTTCTGTTTTAGTTCAGGAAAAAGCCCTTTCAAAACCCTGAATTCCACTTCAGACTTTACTTTATGTCTTGGAGAAAGTCCTTTCAATACCCGTCGTGATTTGTGAGAATCTGATGTATAGCTGTCATGGTTTTGCAACCAAAATCACTACCATAACAAAGGAAGAAAGAGCTGATACTTCATAACCTTTAAGAAGTTTTGACATATATATTTTAAAATAATATAGCCACAAAGCAGGTATGGATGATACTGATTCATCTACTGACAAATAAATACCGTGGATCTAGGTTTATGTTTGATTTATGTCATAAATGGAGTTATGAGAGAACTGGATCTGATGGCTTGACTTTGAAAGTTTACTCTCATCTTTGGAGAAAATGTTGGGGAGAAAAAAATAATGATATAGAAATTATATTGAGAATAAAGAGCATTTACATGATTGAGGGAGAAGACTGTGATGGAGAAACTGGGAGTGACAGATAAAAATAATAAACATTTAAGATAAATACCAGCTCTATATGATGCACTTTCTATCTATTGAGTTTATACCCTAATAAAGAATCTGACCATGATGTTGGTGGTAAAAGATGACACTTTAGGCACTGAAGGACTACATCATGATACAAAAAAATTATCAAATTAAACCCTAATATATCATTGGACACCATCCATCATATCATTAATTAAAAAAACAAGGCTAAAGAAAAACAATTTTTTGCTAAAAGAACGATTTTTCAAAAGGAATTAAGAAAATATCCTTAAAGCATAATGAAGTTTTGCCTTTGTTACAAGTTTAGGGTCTGTTCTATTATTTTTTTTCTTAATTGAAGACTTAGAAAGGGATATTTTTTCCCTTCAAGAATTAAAAACATTGAGGACCTTAAAACAATTGACAGAAAATATTTTTTGAACATTCTAATGCCAGTAAATTAGCTTAGACACAATTTATACCAAGGCATCTCTTATCTGGCTGCACTATTCCAATTGGTAACTTAATAATCATATTTTTTTAGCTAATAAAATCTAAATTGATACAGAGAACTCTAAAAACAAGATGTTACTGCACACTTAAAACTACTTTAAACAATAAAGTACTTAATTTTGGGGATGCCCACAGTTCCTAATAAATGTGTTCAGACAGAATAATTAAGAAATTTTGGCCTATGAGGAAGGTGGATGACCTGGTTTCCAGGACAGACTATCAATGTGCCCTTAATATGGCTGACAGTTTCTGAAGAAAGCCTTCAGGGCAATATCCTATCACTTAGTTTTATTTTAAGCATTAGATTTTCTGTTCCTCCACATATTCTCAGGAGCAGGAAGGAAGGCAAAGGCTGACTCAGTTCTGACCTCCCTTCTAGTTCCCACAACATCCGTAGCACCTCTTGACTCTAATGTCAGTTTAACATTGACACTTCAGTGAAAAAAACTCTTTCTTTTTGCTCGACGTGGAATATATTTTAAGTTGTTCTAGGAAGAAATGTAATGTCTCCTGGCTAACAATTTCTATGCCAAGGACAATATAGTTGGACATTTAAAGAATCTCTCCAATTCCATCTGTTTGTTACTAATAAAAACATGCATGGTGCATCATTGTGCATGTTTGTGGGTTTTTTTTTTTAAGGGATAATTAATGAATTAGTGAGCAAGATTACTGTGTGTAATTGTTGTTTCTTTTGAGAGAAATAAATAAAAAAATGTGCATGGAGAGATGCTTCTTTTTGGATAAATGTTTATTCATTAACTATATATATGTAAAATGGAATGCTGAAATGGATCAGCTGAAGCATCTAACTAAAAAGCAGTGCATATCCTACTTTGTGATGGAGCATGTCCAACAAACCCCAGAAGAAATTGTATTATATTTGGATGAAAAGGAAGAATCAGCACTTAGCAGACTGGGTAAACCTTATAATTGTTAATTTCTTCAAAATTATTAACTAATGAAAAATAAATCTATATATTACCTTTAAGTGAAATAAGTCCCCAAAGGAATAATAAACTAAATAAATATTGTTCATTTGCAAACCTGAAGATATTGGCCTCACCCATTATGCATGTCACTCATCAAAATTTCCTGACTGAGCTTCATTTAATTTCATTATATGTAGCATTTTGATTTTACCAGTGCATTTTCCAGACTATGCATTTTTCAGTATTAAACAATATTCCCTGTAAAAACTAGAAGATACTGTATGAAACTGCTACATGCAGTTATTAAGAGTGATTGCTATTGACTTGAAATAAACTCTGACTATAGCTAACACAACGTATTTTGACCATTTAAATACGGGGAATCACTATTTATTTATTAAGAGAAATTTAATTTTGCATTGATTTTGATGTTTTAAAAATTATTTATAAGAAAAAATTATTTAAAGAAAAATAAAAATAAAGAAAATAATAATAATAATAATAACAACAACAACAACAACAATAAAAATAATTTTCTTATAAAGAAAATTTATTTATAAGAAAATTTTACCATGTAACAAAATTTAATTAAATATAGAAGTGTAAACAATATTATTATTGAGTTCGTTCTGACAAATAAAATTTACATAGCTGGGCTACGTAGGCTTTTATCTGCAGTGAGAACCTGGTTTGGCTTAAAGGTTTTTGAATAAAATATTGGGATCTGTTTCACTGGAATTTATAAAATATTATGCAATTTTAACATAAATATGAAGAAACAAATGAAATTAGAGCACAAGTTTACCAGGCATTTCCTGACTTTACTAAACTGTTTCTTTTGGCTGCCTTTGGCAAAGAAATAGACGGAAAGCATCAGAACCCATGCTAGAATCCAGATTTTCCATATCAGCTGTTCACAGCTTTTTCTAATCAAGGCATGGATTATTAACACAGTTGTCTATAGGAAAGCAAGACCAAACTCAGGAACATTAATGAATGATGCAACCCAAATTCTCCTTCGTTTTTGTCTCTCTCAAGCTTGGACGATTGTTGCTTTTCTTTCCATAAATCCTGTGCCTGTGTGCTCTCTTTTCCAAGACAGAGGCGTCTCACAGCTGGGAGAGCACCTGAGAAATTTCCTGAGGGATTGAGGTGAGTTGTATCTAACTGCTTTAACCTTAGTGCCAGTAAAAACCTTCACACTGGAAACCTTCTTTTGAGAGGTTCAGTGTTATGATACATTAATCTTTCCAATCTGGGCATTTATCTGACGTTAACTCCAACTGAAGAGAATGGTGAGCTGGGAACACTTCTCAAAAGGGTGCAGCCTGCATTTGTACTGTTTCAATTCCTTCCAAGTCACCAAGGAGCCTCCCCGTCTGTGTTTCCTGTAACATCCCTGTGTTTGGTAGGATTCCTCCCTTCTGTCATACTCCAGAGAAAGTTTCTCAGAAAAAAAACCCCAAAATACTGATGCATAAATAAGGGCATGAGAAAACCTCTATAGCATTGATTTTAGGTGACCTAATGTGCTAATGACTACATAGATGTCATCACAACAGCTCATGGACACCTGGAACAGTTTCCTTATCCTTGCATCTCAAAGTGTTTCTTGCTCAAACACATGGAGGTGTCAGTACCCCTGGTAAGGAGAGAAAGAGCAATAGTACTAAAACAGATCCATGATGCTCCAAGCTGTTTGATAACCAGACATAAATGGGTCAGTATAATTCCACACAATCCACGGATTCTTTTAATTTTCTACTTCAAGTTCTTGGATTACCATAAAAAGTTTTGAATATTTTACAGATATTAAAATTTCTTCTCAACTTATTTTAAGGTAGATACACCTTGGTAGCATAGGTAAAGTAAAAAAAAAAAAAAAAAAAAAAAAAAAATCAGTTTTGAACTTTGACAATAGAGAAGAACAAAGATATTCACCAGAAAGATATTGTGCTATCATGTACTTCATGTTTTAGGGGTTGTCTGCTTTGAAGTGTAACACAGAGAGGGGTTACTGTGAACCAAGGGGAGACACATCTAAATGTCCTGAATCATCACCTTCCCTAAAACCTGTCTGAGGTATCTTAAAGTCTCCTTGTCTGGCAAGGAAGTAATTTCTAAGAGTGCATTTACATTTAAAAGTCCATTTATATATTGCAAGAATGAATAAATTAATCCTTTTACCACTGGAAGAGGTGGTGACCCAAGTGAAAAAATAAGCATAGTCTCTGCTTTAAGGTCATTCAAGAAAAGAAACAAGGGTCTGCTTAAATCCAGGTGGTCTGGGGGGGATTAGTCGTAGATAAGGGAGCCTGAATACATAAGCCATTAAGTAGCAATGTTTATTATATACAACTAAGGTGTTAAAAATTGTTAGATCTATTGAAAGCATAATGAGAGCTTAAAGTTGAAGAAGGTTTCCCATTTATTTTATATACCAAGCTTGAGAAAGAACAAAGCTTTTGTTCTATGTCTCAAATACAGATCTTTAAGCTTCTTTGCAAAAGTATCACATCTTTAAGGAGATCTTACCTGTACATTATATTTTTTTTAAATGAAAGTGATATAGGAAGTTAGATTTGTTTTAGAGGTATGAGATATTGGCATAAACAAAAGTTTGCAACAGGCAAAACCACCTGATCATCTTGGACACTGATAGGACAAAAAGAATGATGAGTCACTGCAACAGAAAGCAATAAGTGCAATAGAATAAAAACCCTTATATATTAAATAACTTCTGCACATCTCTCACTTGCATGATGCTGTAGAAACAACCAGCTTTCAAACTTTCCTTGACAGCAGAATGGATTTGAACTCTTTCTAATATCAATATCAATTAAATTATATATTTAGCATTTTTAACTGCAGCAATTTGAAACAACCCACACAGAGTATGTTTCTGGGTCAAGAGTGACAAGATTAATTAGCAAAGCATTCAGATAGCTTCTTTCATGTCAAAAGATATAATTAAGATAGCACAGAACAATATAATTTATCCCTTGATATATACCAAATTATTCTGATTTGCATAATTTAAATATAACATTAGGCAACATCTTGTGCTGCTAATAATAGGAGATTGTAGCTGGTATTACCTATTCATGTATTTTCATTAAAGGCTTATTTATAATTTATAGTTCCCTTGGCTTGGGAAAATATTTACTAAATGAAAAATGTATTGTGGTCTTGCAGTTAACAGGTTGATTGCATTAGGAGCTTTCAAAAGTGGCTAAAAAGGCATTTGTCTTAAACAATACACCTACTGAAATAAAACACAGTTTATTTTTTTTCAGGTTTTTTTTTTTTTTCATTTAGTGAGTTACTCCTTTGTACAAAATTAACTACAATAACAGAACTTTTGCTGTACTCAGCATTAGTCAAAAGAACCCATCTCAATAATTTCAGGGAATCTGTGGTTTGAAAGCAGAGCCTGAAAATGACTGAAGCTGCCCAGAGGAATGGAAAGAAGCACCCAACTAGATGCAGTTCCCCCTCCCATAATTTGCTATTCCTGCCCTTCTAAAACACAGGAAACACACTGAAGATAGAACTACACATCAGATAGCAACCTCAGTGCTACATGAGATTTTCACAGCACAGATTTCCCAAGAGGAAATTTAACCATCTTTAAGGAACTTTTGGCCACATGGAATTTAAATTAAAGATTGAATGTGTTTATCATGAGCAGCACATGTGCCAGGTAAAGAGGCACGTGCTTTTATCAATGCTGATTCCAAGAATTCTAATGCTCACTTCATCTCCAGCAGTGATTAGGCTTTATGCAACATAAGGCAGTGCTCCCAAGCTGACATGGCTGTGGAGCAGGAATTACACCTCTTACGATCCAATTTCTCAGCACTTTCTAGATTTACTCACTCTTGCAGGTGTAATGGCCATGTTTAAGGACTGTGAAGTTAGCAAGCCTCTCTCTCTCTCAGGATCACTGAACTCCTAATGTGTCTTGTAGAGTAGATTTACAGGTACATTTTCCCCCTTTGAAATTGTAGATTTTTGTCCCTGTTAACTATGGCAAGACAGATGTAGATAAGAAAGAACTCAGGGTGTAAAATCCCAGATTTGGGACAACCAGACTTCAGTGGAATCTTTAATACTGCATTAAGCTGCTAAAGGAGACAAGAGATCTTTATCAATGAGAAAGACTTGTTAAGCACATTGACTATGATTGTACCTGAACACAATTTTCTTTAAAGGCACTTCAAGCTAGTCAGAAAATCCTTTAACTTATTTTGAACACTAATATCCAAGTAACACAGGGATGTGGTTAAGCTTTTTATGGGCAAGTCATAAGCCTTCTTATTAAAGATCTGTCATTGTATGGCCAATGTCACTCCCTCAAGCATTTCTTCAAATCAATACCTTTTATTCCCTGCTAGCCTGGCTGATCAGATAACCTGCATATCAGTCCTGACTCCAGTTCCATTAGAAGATAACAGTGCATGCCAGTGCAATCCTTCAGGAATCTCTTCTGCAATAAACCTCTCAATGTAAACAAGTCACAAGGTTATTCTGACAAATCATGAACCACACAGAAATGGTGTACCTACTCTTTTGTGGGAATGAAGTGAGATTTCTTCCCAACTGTCCATTCCTACATGTAGTAAAAGATATATTTGCATACACGTAAAGTACAAAAAAATTATTTTCTCAGGATCCTCTCCTGAGAAAAACACATTTTTACTAGAGGCTGTGTGGAGGAAATAAAAACACAACAATGTTTTTTATTAAGCTGAGCAAAACACTACTTTGAGCAAGCCATTAAACTATCAACTTGATACTTTGTTTTCTTTTTTAAGTTCTCTAATAACTGCATAATTGCTTTTAGGAAAAGAATTCCAGCACGAATTACATTCTATACTGAGGTTATATTAAATATTCAATATTTATTCGAGATTTATCATAATACAGAAGTGATCTGCATGAATAAAACATTTTTTCCTTTAAGCAGAGTTTAGTAAAATAAAGAGCTAACTGTTTAAAAACCCAGAGAACTCTAACTTAATATATAAGGTTTTTTTCTTATATATAGAAATTTTCTTAACTTAAAAAAAATTAATGTAATGAAGGTAGAAAGAGATCAGTTTAGAAGAAGAATCTCTTTGAAAACAAAAAGTTATAAAGGAGTTTGGGAAATGGACTTTATACAGTGAATGCAACAAATACAGACATGGTTTTGTTTCTCATTTTTTGCTAACATCACATTTCTTGAGCCTCCAGCATAAGCCCTCTTCAGCGCAGCATGTGCTCCAGGCACAGAGTGAACGGATTAAGGCAAGTGATTAAAGGCCAAACCCCCAAACATGCAGCCATGGCATTGGCCACCACGAGCAATCTCACAGAAGCAGCTCGGAGGGGTCACACAGAAAAGCAGGTATTTATTATTTCCAGAGCACTGAGAGCCCCCAGCTGAGAACAAGATGAGCAGTTACTCAGCAGAGTGATAAAAAAGATCCCCAGGACAGTGGCTATGGCAAGAAAAGCACACAGACAGAAGATACCTGCACTTCATATTCCCCCTGTGCCAGTCTCATTTCCTATCTGTCCTTGGGAATAGTTTATAAGTGTTACTAGATCTTTGATAAATAGTCTTAGATAGGTGTATTATTGGGGATTGGGCAGGGCTGAGGCAAACACTTCAAACAAAGAATGATAAGGTTTTTGCAGTAGTTTTGTTGGAAACTATTTTGCATCCATAATTGCATAGCTCCCAGTTCTGAAAAGACATCAAGGAAAAAGTGAAGAAATTTGGCTGTACAGCTCTTTGAATGCTTTCTGCTTGAATCATGCCTTGTTTCTGAGTGTGAGGAATAACAATAATGGGACAGATCTGTTTCATGAGCTGCCACTATAAATTCTATGCCAGCATTGTCGACATTCACTATCAGTCTGACACCTCTACTCAGTTTTTGAAGTCTGACAGTTTCCTGCAGCTTTGTCACATCATCATCTTTTAAACATTTGACATTTGACCCTTCCCAGCTCCTCACCAATTTCCTTACAACACACGCTGGCACACAAAAATGGAAGGATGAGAAATACTATCAAGTATACATTACTGAGATGAAGACAAACTTTGTAACTAATTAGTGGTGGGAAGATATAAAAGTATCGTTGAGCTTGTTTTATCAGCACAGAAAAAAAGGTGTGAAGGGGAAAGTCAAAAGGCAACAGAATGTACCCGGTCAGAAGCTATTAGCACAAAATTATTTGTAGATATGTTGTGCAGCAGAGTCCAGGCATGCTGACAGACTGTGCCGCACTGGAACCATAACCAAAAGAAGTCAAGATCCAAGAGGGGAGGAAGGTCTGCAGTGTCAGCATGTCACTAAACATTCAGGGAGAATGGGGCCAGGGTAAGTGCTTTTCTGCCAGCAGTGTCTCGTTTTTCTCTAGCCATGTTCAAGGAGAGCAACCTTTGCTAGGAGAAAATGAGCCCTAGGTATGTGTGTACTTCTCATACTGAGAGAAATGATTGCATGATGGGGACAACAGACCCACAACACAAGAGGAACCTGGACACAGGGACACAGCCAACAGGAAACCCTCAAAAAATATAACATTTTTTCTAATTGTATTAAGGAACAGATGGATGAGTTGTAGTTATTAGAATGATGGTAAAAACTCAACTCCATTACCTCAAAAAACATTCAAAACTCTTTTCACCTCCGTATGATTTTTAGCACCAAGACTCTAATACAATTACTTGTGTAAGCTTGCTTGTTTCTTGCATGGCATCACAACTGAAATTTAGTCAAATAAGTTCCTTGCTTTTTCTTGCACCAACGATGCAGAAAAAGTGAGTTATGGAACAAGCATGGGGAGTTTGTGCATAATTTTGGCAGCTCTGTAATTTTTTGTCCATGTTCCCTGCACTAAGTACTGATCCTCATGAGAGCCCTGAGGGAATGAATCCATGATGTGGCTTTCTGCCACCCAGTCAGAAAAAAAAGGAATGCAGGATATTCCTATAGTACTTTTGGTGGCTGTGGCCAGGTTGGCCAGGAACAGGACACTGCCCCAGCAGCCACCTGCAGCTTTCAATCCATGAAGCAGCAGTGCTGGAGGTTGACTGGTCCTTAACATTCTCGTGAAGTTGCTCAGCAGCTTTTCTTGCATGCCTGGGAATCCCTGTGTCCCTCTCCCCTGGCATGGGAACTGCCTGGGAAACAACTCTCCTGTGCAGCCTGGTGGCCACACGTTGCTGGGTTTTGTGCTTTGTTCTTATTTTTGTTGAGAAGATGAAGGAGTATGCCTCAAGTAATGTCATTTAACACCTGGAAACATGACACATCTGGCCACATCCCAAATTTTATACAACCTTTCAAGTATTTCTTTACAGAGGCTTTTGTACTTTTGAAAAGGAAGAAATAAAAATATTGCTTCTTGATCTGTTTTATACAAATGATGATGTGATAGCTATTCACACATTTATTCTCATGAAATAAAATGGAAAGTCCTTACATTTTGCTCAAATAAGTCAGTTGGCTTTCTACCTTCTGAAATAAATTGATTAGCAGTATTCTAAGCTAAAATACAAAATTTCAGCCTCTGACAGCTAATATCTATTTTGCAGATAGTATATGCTTTGGTTAAACAGATAACCCATTAAAATGCATGTTCTGGCTGAAATTCATTTGCAGCTCACTGTTGTAATTTTTATTGAATTTACCCAATGTCTTTCATAAGTCACACACAGAAAAATCCCCCAGTGAACTAGGGGGATTTCTCCCACTTCCTCCCTTCTTCTAGTAGTTAAATATTTTGCAGAGATCCTGCCTCAAGACAATTTTTTTCTCAAGGTTTACAGGTGATTAGTTTTGAATGTTGTGCTCCCATGGTACTTAAAACCTGATTTTTCCAACATGGAATGAAAGCAAACTGTCTATAAATTAAATGCAAGCTTTACTGCCCTGAGACCCAATTAGGTATTAGCAAGTACAACACAGATCCAATCAATAGGACACAGAAAAGAGATGGTTTGCATCACTAGTTAATCAATATACACAATATTCCACAATATCCACTGGCAGGAAAAGCAACATAACACCATTTATGTTAGGTATTCTCTGGGATTAGTCAAGTACATTATCTTGCCTTTTACAGGTAAAGACTTCCCCTCTCCCCTTTCCTTGAGCATGCAAAGCAAAGTTTGTTTTTTGAAAAGCAGAGAGAAAAACACATGACACGATTAATAGGCAGTCACTGCATATCATGCTTAAGAGAACAGCAAATTTCCAGAGGACTAAACAGTGTTCCTTTCTGAATAAATACCTCTGATCGTTATTTGCTGTGGTAGAGCAGCTATAAAAATAAAAAAAAAAAGAACCCAAAAAAACAAAAAAAACAAACCACATGATTAGGTCTGATGCTCTGCTGATGTATTGCAGGCTGAAGGAAAGTTAATGGTATAGTTAGCCCGAGCTTGGCTGCCTTTCTTTTCTCATTTTCTAAGCTGCAGCATGGCATAGCCTTTAGCCAACACAGCAACTCCCAACTGAGAATGCATTAAACTGAGCAGATGAATGGCAGCATTTTAAAGATAATCTGATATCCTGGACATGCTTGTGGGTTTTAAAGAGTCCACATCAGATAAAAAGGACTACTGGACACTTGAGAGATGACATAGTCTTCTAAAAAGAGGGGATGCTGAGAATTCAATTGGGCCATAGAGAATATTCTAAAAAAAAAAAAAAAAACCATCAAAAAGGGCAAATGTAGTTTTTATATCATCAAAAAGATAAAGAACAGAGATATACAAAATCAAGCCACTCAAAAAATATACTCAACTGAAAAGACACTTGAAAATAATTGTATGAGCAAGTCAATACTGGAATAATTAATTCATTACAGACTTTCCTCAATTAAAAACTAATGCCCTTTACATCTTAGAGATACAAAGGGAAATTAAACTTCAGTCCTTTATTAGTAAAATTAGTGTGCTGCAGGCTCACTAAATTGAGGAAAGCTAACTCAAATTTCACTTTCATACCTCATGCACACACTTTTATCACAGACTCAGAGGACTGGAAGGGTTTATATGAATTGATTGCAAGGCAGCAAATATAGTTAACACTGTGCTTTCATGTTGCTATTTCTAAGCTAAAGAGAAATAGAGCTACATTCCAGCCAGGTATTTCATCAAACAGCCCTTATCCCTCAACTCAATGTGTCTGAAAAGTCTTTTATGGAATTAACCTAAACTTGATATTTAATGAAAGTTTTTCAAAAGCCACAGCTGAGGTTAAATACAGCAATTGTTATTTCACTGTTCCTGTATTAGAGAAAAAATTTGAAGTGTTCAGAAAAATGATGTGGGCTTGAGTTTAGTGTTTGAGCCAGCTGCTGCAGGCAGACACACACACATTTGGAAAGATATCAAGCTGACATGAATGGCATTATTCTACATTTTATTTGGGGGCACAAGCCTTATACTGGATAACCCAGTTGTAAAATTAAACATATCAAAGGGTTCTGCAATATAGAAAGTACCAGAATCAACTATGTCTTCCTATTGCAAGATGCATTCCCAAGGGCAAAAGTGCTTCTAGCCAGTGTCTGGTAGAAAAAAAGAAACACAGATTGAAGTGTTTTCTGCATTCGTAGGAATACTGTAGCTCCACATGCCTCTGGTAAAAAACCCAGACCTCTCATGACTAGCAACTCTGACTACTGTTTCTCATGGAGGTATTTGTTACCCTTTTCCACAATTCTTAGTTTACAGTCAATTTCCTCTGGGTTCAGAGGACAAATAAGGCTGAGAACATGCTGTGCTCAGGAATGCTGCTTTTCAGTGGCAGCCTGAGGAAGATGGATAACTTCCCATGAGACATGGCACCACAAGTCCATTCACAGCACATTAGAGAAGGGAATCTCTCATGCAGAAGGTTGTAGTGCTCTGCTTGTATAGAAAAAGGTTTCTAAAGTTCACAAGGACCCCTTGCTTTCCACATTCTACAAGCACTGATTATACACTTCACCTCTAGGCCTAGGACCCTATTATTGGACTGTTATCAGTATTAAGAGATCTCAAACACAACCACTGCACAGTGCATATGCTTTTATAACTGTTCATATCTTGGTGAGCTAACAATGGGAAAGGAAGAGAAAAAATATATAAAAGCCCTGAACAGATGTGATAGAATTTTTTCTTGATTTTATCTTATTACTTTAATAAAAGTGATTGCTAAACCAGTTTTTAATGTTATACAGAATCAGCACAGCAGAGCCAGACTCAGGAAATGGAATTGCATGGAGATGCTGGGATATCTTTGAGTTTTATTAGCTGGGTAACCCAGCTGCTGAAAAGTCATAGTCCCCAAATACCCATTAATAGATACTTTCAAGGACTTTTGCTTTAGTACAGAAGCAGACTTTTGTAGAGACTTCTTCTTCTTAGAGAGAAAGTCATAATATTTAATGTAATTTTCAGAATACTACTCTACAGTTCTTGAAAACATTCTGAGATATGACATATGACCCTGACAATTTCAATGGAATTTAAACTTTTTTGTCTTTGTCCTTATCCCTGTTTTCTTTAACTCTTTAAGTCCTTTCATTTTTCTATTCCATTATCATAGCAGGCTATTTCAAAGTGCTTTTAAAAGCTTTGTTTAAATAATGAATTAATAATTAATTTTGTTTCTTGATGTCTTTAGGCTTTTCATTAAACCAAAAAGTCAATAAAACCTTCTATAAAATAAAGCATATTCCAATAAAGTTCCAATAAAGCAGCAGCAGAAGTGTATTTCAGCAGAAGTGTATTTCAACAATTCTGAAAAACTACCCTGCCTTATACTCTGCTTGGCTGAAGATGTGGCTAAGAGCTCTATAAGCAGAGTTCCAAAATCCAGAAAACAAGTACCAGAAAATATACCAGTTAGGCTCTTATAGTATCCCACATATATATTATCCTTGTAGCGACAAACATAGTTACATACAAGATTTAATGGCTGAATGAGTTAAAGAATAAACAAATAAATGGGAAAGTAAAAAAGCCAAAACAGCTCCAGAAAAGTTCAGTCATAACTGTGAGGAAATTATTAAAAAAGTCAGTTAGGTAAGAAAATCGTTAATGGCAACCTTAGATATACAGACCTATAAGTTCTTTTTCTAAGAACCCCAAATTAATTGCAATCACTTTTCCATGCTGTGTTTGTTATTGAAGCTGGTGGGATTTTGGGGTTGTGTGATATTCTAAATTTTTTTTTGTGATGTTTATTAATGCAAACATTTTCATGCTTGCATCCATTTTTTAATAACGTGCCATAAGTGCTATGATTCAGGTATATACAACATATATATTCTCATATTTCATTCCTGATCTGGAAGAAATTATTTTTATCCTCTTTTAAGAGTCCTGAGTTTTGTCCAAGATATCAAGAAATTGTGCCATCACATCTGTTCTCACAGAAAATTTTGTAATTTATTTCAACCATCAAAAAACCCATATTGAGGTGAAAAACAGCTTTCAAATAAATGTAGTACACTCAGAAGTTTACAAAAAATTTTTAGACATTGTGTTTTAATTATAAAGTCAAAAGAAGTAAGAATGTATTCTTTGCAGTTATTTTCGATGCAATTTCTCCAATAAATGCAAAATGTGAAAGTTCACATTTCCAAAAGAAATTTAATGGTTAATAAAAAATACCTCATTGTAACTGTCTTTTTTATCCAAATACATACATTCATACTCAAATTTTATGTCCGGAAAAAAAATACTGAAAGTCATCTTCATGAAAAATATAACAATAACTTCTGAAGGAAATATCAACATCAGGATTCATTTCAGATCTTAATGTTCTCAACAGGACTATGCCAACCATACATTTTTATAGTTCAATTCCTTGTGTATCCGGTGCTAAAGAGTGAGAAGAAAAAAAAATCATGAGATTATCTGCTTATCCTACAAACAAAATATTCAGAAACAAAAATGGACCAAATGCTACTTCTAACATACCAAAACATTGAAAATGGTGGAAGAATTTGTAGCAATGAATAGCCAAGAAAGACATATTTCTGCCTCTTAGATATTAAAAAAGGTGATCATTATGGTTTTAGTAATTGAACGAGGAGACATTTATTTAAATTTCATAAATATTAGTTATTTTGACCACGAGGATTTAACATTGCAATCTAATCAATTACCTCACCATGTTCCCATGTATCAGATATTACATTTGGTGCTGACAAGGGGAAGTTGTATTTTAAGTATCCCCACTCCACCAAAGTACATACTCTTTTCAAGTATTTGAATGTCAAACTCTGGCTCCTGCCTGGCAGTTTTGCCCTTGAAATCAAATCCTCTCAGAAGTGCACGCCAGAGGAAACCCTTGTGGCTCATGGAGGCGTGCACTTGTCCAGCTCCAGAACAGATCCATAAAGACAGCTCTCCACCTCAGTACTCATGCAATGTACTGTTCCTCAAAATTGCTTTTGTCTGTGAGCACAGATGGGCAGACAAATCCATTTGTTCTTTAGAGCCTCTATTCTGCCTGGGTTTATCAGGCATAGGCTCACCCATGCAGTTCCCAGACCTACATATATCATCGTACATATATTTTACTGCAGGAACTGCCTGCTCACACACCCTACTGACTGTAGTTCTTGTGCTGCAGCTACATCGAATACAAAGTGTGTCACAATGATTGCTCAGTCAGTTTTGGGTAACAGCAGCTTCTGGAGCTATTGACAATTATATACAAGCCCATATAGCACATAAAGTAAGAAGTCTCTTTCCTATATTCTTTAAATCTCATTCCTTTACTTGGAAAAAGAAAAAGAAAAAGAAAAAGAAAAAGAAAAAGAAAAAGAAAAAGAAAAAGAAAAAGAAAAAGAAAAAGAAAAAGAAAAAGAAGCCATTATTTGAGACTTTACAAAATAATATGAAGACTTCGAGCAAAGAGTTTCTCAGTCATCCAAAACTCTTACTGAAATGTCATGGATTTCCTGAATGCAATGCAGAGAAATTCTGCAGTGTGGATTGTTGAGGTCAAAATGGGCACCATTTACTACAGACATTTTTTTTCTAAAGATATATTCATATGTACATTTAGAGCAAATATTGGGCTATGTTTAAAAAAAAACAAAAAACCACAACATTTTAAGATCTTCAGCAGCTGTTGTGATTAGATAGTTTTTCTGATCTATTGCCACATTTAGACCAGGATGGTTTATTACCTTCCACCTTTCACTGACAGTTGGCATATTGAAAATTTTTTTTCCATCTTCCTTATTACATGCATCACCTTAAATGATGCAAGTGTTGAAGTGAAGAGCTGAGATTTTTCTGATAATGTGATTTCTTGAGACTGTACACTGTTGATATTAATAACAGTATGATGAAATTATACAGCATGCTGCTCATTGTATAGAGTAATGACAGGAGCTGTGGTGGTCTTGTCAAATTTCTTTACTTGGGAAGGGGAAGAAGCTACAACCTCTGCACTTATCTGTTCTACACCAAGGTAGAATCTGGTCTAGCAGAATATGACCCAAAATAACAGTGTTACAGTTTATTTTTAAAGGGCATAGTCAGGATGAATCTAAAAAAATACATTCTCTTACACATTTAAGATCCCTCAGCAGCTCAGATCAACCAAAAACTGAAAAGAATAAAAAGCTGTCACTTAAAAAATAAGATATATGCACACAATCTGTGAGCATAGACAATTTTTCCATGATTCCAAAGTGTTTATATTCAGATCCTCTCCATTCCATAATCACTTTTTTCTTTGATTTTTTGTGATAGTTTCTGATAGCACTTTTTGTTCAATTTTATCTGAGTTCTTCATTCCACAAATTCAGCAATAATTTCCTTTATTAACATGTGTCCTAAAGAGGCTTTTAATTAACAACATTGACCACTTGTCTAAAATTCACTCAAAGCTTTCCACAGGTGCATGAAAGGGAAAGTATACCTAAGCATCAAAAACAGGAGCATTTCCTATTTTCTTACTTGCACTAATTCTTCAATAATGAAAAAAACCAAACCAAACCCCAAAACTTTGCTGGTAATTCTTGGAAGCGTTTAATAGAATACATAATTTTGATTGAGAAATACAGAACTGTTGACCCTAAGACTAAGGAAAATGCTGCAATGTTGAACACAGGGATGGATAAGTGATAGGAAGACCTTTATATTTTTATATCCTTATAAAATATTGCATAGAGTTAGTTTCTTTAATTAATGAAGATTGTCAATATTAGTTAATTCCAGCTTTATATTGCTAAATCATTCAATGAACTAAAAGTGAGTTAAGTTTTTAGCTACAAAAACATATGCAAAGTTTTATTTTTTTCCCCAGAATGAGATTATGGTTCTGTATCATCTTTTCTGGGAATCTCAACCAAATCCAAGCCTGGCAGCTTTAGAACTGACAAGAAATTGTGACCTCATTTTCTTGAGAACAAAACAACATTCTCTATAGAGGTGCTCTGAAATGTGGCTGAATTTTTCCATTTTGAATTTTGCACTCATTCATTCCCATTCATTTACATAAAAAAAAACCAAACCAAACCCCAAAACTTTGCTGGTAATTCTTGGAAACGTTTAATAGAATACATAATTTTGATTGAGAAATACAGAACTGTTGACCCTAAGACTAAGGAAAATGCTGCAATGTTGAACACAGGGATGGATAAGTGATAGGAAGACCTTTATATTTTTATATCCTTATAAAATATTGCATAGAGTTAGTTTCTTTAATTAATGAAGATTGTCAATATTAGTTAATTCCAGCTTTATATTGCTAAATCATTCAATGAACTAAAAGTGAGTTAAGTTTTTAGCTACAAAAACATATGCAAAGTTTTATTTTTTTCCCCAGAATGAGATTATGGTTCTGTATCATCTTTTCTGGGAATCTCAACCAAATCCAAGCCTGGCAGCTTTAGAACTGACAAGAAATTGTGACCTCATTTTCTTGAGAACAAAACAACATTCTCTATAGAGGTGCTCTGAAATGTGGCTGAATTTTTCCATTTTGAATTTTGCACTCATTCATTCCCTAGTAATTTCTCAAACTGCAGTTAGAGATGTAAAACAGCAAGAAAGGAGGTAGCTTGCTTGTATTAGAGTGAAATATTGATTTAGTAATCATGGCTAAAACAAGCCACCAAGAATTGTCTCCATACAATCTGGGGAAGCAGAGGCAATTTTTTGAAGGCTTCTACAAGAAATTGGAAGCTAGAGGACAGAAAATGCCAATAAACAGTTAAAAAAACCTCTCAGAAAACCCAAAATATGAAATTAATACCCTACAATCATGCATAAAACACAGAACAATTGGGCCAGATGGATATAGCTACATACCTGGTGCTGGGAATCCAAATATCAAACAGCTGAAATCTAGGGGCAGCCCTTCAGGCTAATCAGAATCTGTTCCCATGATCTGAAAGTCCCTTGGCAGCCAAATGAGAGAAGATGAATGAGGAAAGGAGGTAAAATTAAAATTAAAATATAAATAAAACAAGCCTTGGATAAGAGTTGAAGGTTTCGAAACAGAATTAATTGCACTGATTGATGTAGCTAGTTTTCAGGTTGCTAGAGAGCATTGATGTTGTGACTGTTGATAAATGTGCAGAAATTTAAAGCATTAACCCACACCACAACTGCAAAATTTATTATTTTTGTACCGATGTGATTTGGTGCATCCAGGCAAAAAAATTTCTTCGTTCTTCCTCTGTTAACTTTACTTACAAATATCAGTACTCTTATATTGAGCACAAGTGAATGTTTCTAATTCTTTCTAAATGGAACTGGTCATTTTTGGAGTACTAAGAGCAAAGCACTGCAGAGTGCAGTTCAGTCATATGGGACAGATGTCAATAACATCTCTGGAATTTTCCTCTGTATCCCATAAGCAATTATTTCACTACCCTTTGTTTTCAGAGTTCAGCCCTCAGCCAGTGGGCAACTAGGCACCATCTATTGCCTTAAACTTGCCCCTGCATGGATAGGTAGTTGAGGTGCCAAGCAAAAGAAATAATTAAAAACAAAATCCCTGTAAGAGTTCATCAGTTGGAGTATTAAGAGGCAGTGATAGTCCTTTCTGGTTTGCAGGCAGAAAAAGTGGTTGTAGCCTAAAATCATATGTAGATCCAGATCATCTAGAGATGATCTTGTTCTCTCCTGCCTCTGAAACTATCACCACGCTGCTTGAGCTGCTTGCTGAAACCAAATCCAACAGAAGCTGTCTCTTGGATTTAAGGATAGCATAAGGACAATAATTAGCTACAAACTGCTGCTGTGAAGTGTGAAGTATTTTCATAACTGTCATGCTTTAACCCGAGCTGGCAATTAAGCACCACACAGGCACTTGATTTTCCCCCATGTTAGGAATCAGAGGGGTAAATGTGAGAAAACTTGTGGGTTGACACAAAGACAGTTTAATGGGAAAAGCAAAAGCCACGCCTGCAAACAAAGCAAAACAAGGAATTCATTCACTGCTTCCCATGGTTGGGCAGGGGTTCAGCCATCCCCAGGAGTGTAGGGCCATATCACACATACTGGTGACTTGGGAAGACAAATGCCATCACTCCAAATATTCCCCTCCTTCTTCCCTCTACTTTATATGCTGAACATGGTGACATACATTACGGAATATCCTTTTGGACAGTCGAGCTCAGCTGCCCTGGCTGTGTCTCCTCCCAACTCCATGTGCACTGCCAGCTCACTCACTGGTGGGACAGCCTGAGGGAGTCACTATCTGCAAGTACTGCTCAGTGATCCTGACAACATCCCTGGAAATACTGGCAGTTTCCTGCACAAATCCAAAGCACAGCCCCACTACTGTGAAGCAAATGAGCTCCATCCAGTCCAAAGCAGCACAATAAATTACTCAGAATAGCCTATCTGTGGTTATGTTTGTCTGTAGCTCTTTGTCTGTGTTTTGACATACCTTAAATTCTTTTCTTATACAGCTATATTACCATATCTGTATAAGAAAAGAATATCATTACCAGAATATTTACCATATTTTCTAACTATTTCCAGAAATCAAAGACACCACAATTAGTCGAACTAATTACATTCCAAGAAGAATATAATTATACTCTTGAGCTTAGTTTTGCCACCAGTGGAATTGGTACAGCTATAGAAAAAAAAGGAGAGAAAAAAAATTAAGGCAGCTTGCTGAGTAGGCACAATATATTAATATGGTTTTTTTATTATGGACATAACTCCTTATGAAGTCCTTATCTACATTAGCAGATCCATGACTAAAGCATGATGGAATGCAGATGATATAAATCTAAAAGAGTATTAAAATCTGTTTATAAATATCTATTATTTTTGTTTCCAGACTGTTTAATGCTTATTCATCCAGTAACACATTAATTAAAAATGAAACTATAGTAAAGTGACAGGATTTCACTCAAGTCCTTAAAAATACTGTTATTTTCTGGGAAGAGTTTTCTTTTTTTAAAAAAAATGGAAGTTTTGCATTAATTTTTCTAGTTTCAGAGTTTCTCCTAATTGAGGTATTTCTGATTTCTAGTGCAAGAATGAATCCAATAAACTCAGAGGCTTTGAACAGGACTGGATAAAACCTAGCAGAAGGAATATGAGGAAGTACTTAGTAAGTTAAATGCTTCCTTTACTTAAAGGCAGAAGAGATCCCAAACCTCCTAGTAATTCATCCTTGGATAGTTGCGTCTTCCTCTGCTATAAGACAGAATATACATTCAGTATTCAGTTCAGCTGTCCATCTAGTTATTTACATACCACAAAAAATACATATGTGTAGACATATTAAAAAAATAGTATATAAGGTATTAATATCAAGATCTCCTTTTAATTTACCCCTTGCCCTGAGTGGAGCTGAACTGGGTTCTTCAGGTGCCTCATGGCTGAGTGTCCATTGCCTACCATGTCTGAGCTCAGCTCTGGGAATACTGCAGGAAAAGGAGCTGGCAGCCCCAAGCAGTCCCTGGGCAATATTGTGGGACTGTGGGGCAGCTTTCACACCTTCCCTGCAAGCAGGGAGAAAGCAGCAATGCAAATGAGCAATAATAAATCTAAGGAGACACAAAGTTCAGGAGGAAGAAAGTGTCAACATCATTATTTCTCCTGCCATTTTTACCTTGAGAACCAACTGTGTCATCCTAATGAAAACATCAAAATGTTGCATGGAGAAATAATTTTAATGTCCCTCTCCCTGATATTGCCCAGGGAAGATTGTGGTATCACCTTTAAAGATGACGGAAACATTAAAAGAGCGATAAGAACATCAGAATAAAGAGGAAGGTACTGGGTATGACTTTTTTATACTATTTTTTAAACATATAATTGGCGAGGCTTTTGCATCCTCATTATTCAGTTTAAACTATTGGGGTTGTTACAGTTCATTGGAAAACAAGTAAAATCTTTACCCACATTTCCTTTTGTGAATATTCCAGTTCAGTGTAACTAGAATTCTAAAAATTTTTAAAAGTTGTTTTGTAGTTAGAAAACCTTAGATTTATTTCTTACACAGTTCAAACTGCAAGAGTATTATCAATTTAATGATGCCAAAGTGCTCTGTGTTCAGAGCTCCAGTGAAAGCTCTCAGGGTTGCCTACAGCACTGAAACTTTTGGGAGGACAGATGCTGTTCCTCTGTGAAGGAGTTTGCTTTGGCCCATTAAAATAGGTGTGAGAAATATTGTCAGGAGAACAAAAATCAAAGCAACATTCCAGCTACAATTCTGGACTTTGTGCTTTGATGCTGAAGAAGTAAGGTTAGTGTTACCACAAATCAAAGGTACTTAATTAACTCCTCCTTTTTATGATGTTGCTGAGGCAAATTTTGCAATGTAGTTTTAAACCTCATTAGCTTTGTGACCTTAACATTAATATGTCGATACACAATTCAAATTGCATTAGTGAGCTGAGTGAACCCTACTGTGGAAGTCTATCTTTTCTCCCCCTTCTCTCCCCCAAAGTCATTATAAAAGAACACATGAAGGCAAGTAGGCTTCATGCAAAACTAAGTTTACCTGTGATTTATGCCACACTTTTAATGCTTCCTTCATGCCATAAAAAAAGCATTTGATACAAATTGGTTCAGGCTAGTGTTTCTAGAACATAGCAGTACATCTAAAGAGGAGATAATGCAGCCATGGGGAATTACCTTTCATTTATGAGTGTAAACTCTTAAGAATCGAGCTACTATATTCAAGAGTTTCAAAGGAAATAATTTGATACCAGTGTGCATTTTAATTGAAATATTCCCATTGAAGTACTAATTTTGCAACTTAAATGACCTGCCAGCAGCATTGCAAGGAAAAAAATAATTACAAGGAAAAATTATTATAATAATGATAGACACACACCTGTTATTTTACACTGCCAGGCAACCAGTTTCATTAAAACAAAAAAAAAAGCAGTACCAGTGGGAAAGAGATGCAAATAAACATGGTGTGTTGATAGCTTGAGGCTTGATGATCCATTTATAGGTTAGAGCTCTTTATCATGGAAGGGAATGAGTAATTTGGCTAATGCATAGAGGATTTCAGTATACTGTGTTCAACTGCTCATGTGCTTTGAATACCTATGTGTCTAAAAAATTATTCCTTTGATCATTTTAGCCAGATCTGACAGTTTGGAGGATAATTTTCCATTATCTTCAAAATTTACTCTAGCTTCAATACAACAGCTTTCTGTTACGATGTGAATATACAATATTGGCAACTCAAAATCTTTCACCTTGATATCAGATTTAGAAAGGGCAAGAAGGCAGTAATCAAAGGAGTAGAAATACATAAATACACATTGTGAAGTCTACCCTTGTTACTTCAGTATGTAAATAGAGAAGGAAGACATACGTCATGTTCTGGTAAATTAGTTTGTCTTCTGTTATATTTGTTTTGGCAAGGCAGGGAACAATAAATACTTGCACAGAAGAGAGATACAACATCATACAAGGAGAACCTGTTTTCATTTTGTGACAATAATCACATGAGCACATTTTTACTTGTCTTCACCCTACCCATATACTATTTTTCCCCTACTTCTTTAGCGTGTGAATAATCTTTAAATTTATTAAGAAGTTGTTCTAGCATAATTTTTGTAAAAAACCAAAGCTTTTAAATACTACTGTGGTTAAGGGCTAAAGCCAGTGCTGATGCCAATTGTAAAGAAGTCAACACAGAGTCCAAGAAATAGAGCAGTGTGAATTACAGAAGATGAGGCATGTGATGTACTTTTATAATCTTCCTCTCCCATGACTACTCGAGTATTAGGAGCTATTGCCTGATTAAGAATTTCAATAGATGGAGGAAGGGAATACCAGATTATCAGAGAATAAATACAACCACAGGGTTTATATCAAAGTCTTATGGAGTCCTTTTCCAACCTGTCCTTTAAGAACTTTTTTCAATGAACACTAACTAAAGATAATGATATGACACCTAATATGATGGAAACAGGTAAAAATCACTTTAGTATAATTTCAAATTTATAGACTAAAGAAAGAAAGATGAAGATTATTATAAAATAAATAACTGTCCTCTGCTGTTAAATGTTCACAAGCATACCAGTTCTCCACAGACCAATTGTTGAAAATCTGTGTTCTGGGAAAACCAAACTCAAGAAAAGGTTTGATTAACTGGTGTTAATTCCTCCCCATAGGAGGAATTGTGTTGCACACCACCTGTGGATCAACCTGAAATGGTTCTCAATCACAAAGTGACAACTCTACAGCCACAGATTCAGGACACTAATAAGATTTCATGTCTTCAGTTATCACACTTACTACTTGATTTGCTAATCTGAAACCAACCACTTAAATTCTTAACTAAGCACTCAGCTCTTCTCAATACACGCCACCTGAACCTGGGTTTTTGCTTCTGGCTTAGTCAGGCTATTTTCTTCACCTTGCTTCTCTGACATCTGACATCTTATCATAGGAAAGTTTCCATGGCAGCCAGTATAAGGCACAATTGAGCCTTGCCATTATATTTGATGGGCTTTTTCTTTGGAGCTTCGACCCAGACTGCAATATCATTTGTCAGGAAACTAACCAAGAGATCAAAAAGAGTTTTGGGCATTTGGAATAGATTTGTTCTTTAGCTGTCCTCCTCAATCAACAGGAAAAAACTTTATAAAAACCACCAACAAACAAATACCAAACAAAACACAAACAAAACACCCAAGCAAACAAACAACCTCTAAAACATATAGCAAACTGATTGATATATATGGCTATAAAATCTTTATTTACAAACAACACATGACAACAAATATTATATATTTTTTAGGCTATGGGTGTTTAAGAAAAAAAATTATTTCAACTGAAGTCTTGGAAGTTATAAACCTAAGATGCTAAGCCATCTTTACGAGTCTGTGGCTGACTAAGTGAAGAAAAAAAAATAAAAGAGGCAATGCATTTGAAATACAGTCTCTGCAAAATACTGAAGGGAGGAAGGTATCTCCTGCTGTGATAAATATCACCCTCCAATAAATACAAAACATAACTCCCCAAACAAAACCCCACAAACCAATTCCCTACCTCAACAAAATCTTCTTGTTCATGGATACAACAATTTGCTTAGAATAGTGAAGTAAATGGCTAATAAGAAATTTATTCTGTAAAAGGCATTTGACACCTGGATGGTTTTGTGATCACATAAACATACAGAATGCTGTACATATCACCGGGCATATATAAAAACAGCTGTGAGTTTCTTTCCCCTTTCCTCTACATTAAAAAAAAAAATAATCTCCAACTCACAGCTTGATCACAAAAATTGGCAAGGCAGAGAAGATAGTCATGAAAGACTGGACTACATGAAAAAAAATGAAAACACTGGTATAAAGATGAGACTTATTTCCTCATCTACCTGTATGTTTTTCCTCCCAGGCTCACAAAAGCAGTTTGTCCACAGATTACCCTCAAGTTTATTACCCATACAAAGTTTTCTTATTGTTCATCTTAATGATTCATCTGCTGCATGAATATACCAAACTAAAATATAATTAGTGATGAGTCTTATGCTGCAGGAATCAAATTTACTCAAAAAATCAATTTCCCTGAAGCAAAAATCACAGAACCAACCACAGAATTTTTAAGGTGGGAAGTGAGCTCTGGAACTCCTGCTCAGGCAAGGTGTTCTAGAGTTTGCTACTCAGAATTGTGTTCAGATGGCTTTTGAATATCTTCAGAAGAGGAGACTCCACTCTCTGGGCAATCTATTCCAATGTTCTGTCACCCTCAAAATAAACTTCTTCCTCATTTTCAGGTGAACCCTTCCATGTTCCAGGTTTTACCCATTGCTTCTCATTCTCCTGTTGCTGGGCACTACTGAGCAGAGCCTGGCTCCAGCCTCTTGGCACCTCCTTTCAGATACTTACAGACATTAAATACCCTCTCAGTCACCTTTTCTTCAGGCTGAACCATTCCTTTTAATTGAGTTACTCCGGCCCCTTAATCATGTTCGTAATCCTCCACTAGACTTGATCCAGGATCTTTATACCTCTCTTCTAGGGAGGAGCCCAGACCTGGACCTATATAAGGAACTCCTATGGAATAAATGCGTGCATGTTCTCTGCAGGCTACAGAGAATATACCACTATTCAAGGTTTGAACAAAAAAGGAAATTAAGCTGACACCATTGCCTTCAGTTTTCTCCCTTCTTTGAATATCAATGAGTACACTCCTAGAGTTTCATTATTCCCTTGGCAGGGCTTCCACTACCATTTACACATGAATAATTTCTTTTTTATAGGCCCAATATTGTTTTGTTCAAAACACATTTATCATTACGGAATGTGATACAGTAGGAGCAAACTGTAAGCGCTTCTCATCAAAGCTGTCTTTGCAAAACAACTGCACATGAAAAACAGCCAGTATGTGAACCTGAAAAGGCTTGTTTTACAATTCACTGCAGTTGTCAGGGGCTTGTCCAGGATAAACTTACTTGCTCATGCGGTTGAGTACCAAGTACACAGAGTATTGTGAGGAAATACTGAAGGTTTAGGTTGAACTAATATCTGAAACTGAGACAAAATTACCCCTAATTAAAGTTTGCTATGAGCAGCATTTAATTGATCTTATTAACTAAGAGACAAAGTATTCTTTTACATAAATCAGAACTTTTGGGGTGATTTATAAACAACTCCCCAGTTGCATACTTGCGCGTTGGTGGAGGACACACACCTACTTTAGCACCACTTTTTGACAGGGTAGATCTAAAAGTGGACGCAACCTTTCAGCTCAAACTAAGCTTACTTACAGTGGTGCAAGTCTCCAAAATGGGTAAAAGGAAAAAAATGGTAGCAGTGTCCCAAAGGAACAGATACAGATATTCTGCATACATCCTTGCCTGCAACACTATGTTCCCTGTGATGAAAGCAGTTCTGAAAATGCAGTAGAATGTTAGGCAAAGAGATTAACCACAGCCCCAGTGTGATTGAAGCACTGGTGAAAATGTTTTATGAGTTAGAAGAGCCACTGTTTTTCCTCATATGGCCTCTGGCATGTGGAAACTCCATGGTTATTTGGCTTATGCCCAGTGGGAGTTTGGGAGTCAGCTTGGTGCTCACAGAGAGCAGCATTCTGCAGGAATGCTTCTCAGCAGCTTGGATGAGGAACACATGCTGCACGTGGCACTTTCAAGAGCAGAGCCACAGGCTGCTCAGCCCAGCCACACACTCATCCTCACTTCCCCCAGCACAATCTGGCTGTTGTTCAAATGCTGAACAAGGAGTGTGCCAAGAAATGTCCAGGCTCTGCTTGGTGGTGCCAAACATGAGGACAAGAGGCAATGGGAGAAATGGATGCACAGGAAGTTCCACCTGAGCATGAGGGAAAAACTTCTTTGCTGTTCAGTGACAGAGTGACTGGAACAGATTGTTCAGAGAGGGTGAGAAGTCTCCCTCACTGGAGATATTCCAGAACAGAAGCAATCCTGTGCCATGTGCTCTGGGATGATTCTGCTTGAGTAGGAAGGTTGGACAAGATGACCCATTGTTGTCCCTTCCAACCTGACCCACTCTGGGATTCTGTAAAATTATGATTATTCTTACATCAAATTCCTTACATGCCAGCAAGACTTTTTTCCTCGCTTTGCTTTGATTTCTTAATCAATTTTCAACCAAAGTGGAATAATCAAAATTAGTAGAAAGCAGAGAAACTGCATAAGAAAGGATAAAACAAAGAATTTAGTAACAAACAACCTACATACACAAAACTATGGACCACTTTTTCTCAGACTGCACTTGTTCCAGAACTCTAAGTTCTTAGAAGACAAGTACTTATTTTTTGAATTTCCTTGGTTATCAGGCATAACTAGTGGATAAAGTGGTTTACAGTTTTCAATCTCTTGGCATCGGGTGTTGGCAGTCACATCCAGAGCTGACATTACACTTCATATTGAGCTGTCCTTTCTCCACAGGTGACCAAAGCTTCAGCAGAGAGGCACTAATCAGATAAAGAAACCACAGCACAAAGAAATCATGTCCAAAACCTGGTAATCCTGAGTGATGTTCTAGCAATACCCAGAAGAAGCAGTCTACATACTGGAGAGAAAGAACATGAACAACCTTGATCCAGCCCAAAACATAATGAAATCAGTCTTTGGGTCAGGCTCCTAATCTAACCAAAGGAACAGAGTGCCCAGGACCACTAGTGTTTGCAAAATGTGATGTTTATCTAACCTTATGTCAATGGTGTGCATACAAAGAAAATTTGCAGTTTGGACAGTGAAAATGAGAGATTATTGTCAGTTTACATTAAGAGCATTTACTAAAACCCCATTTCTCATTATTTCTGTTTTTGTTTCCCCACATGTATTCATCTCAACCAGAAATTTGCTCAGCTCAGGCAGTTGAAAGCTTGTCTTCTTAAACAACGACTTCATACACACCAATGGATCTTCACAGACAGCCTTTTGGGCAGTTCAAGTCTTTAATGAGACATTCACAAGCAGGAACTCTCTGTCACAAAGGCTTTGTGAAGCAGTCATAGAGAAGAGAACACCCAGTTTTTTAATCTTGTAAGAGTTCAGATTTATTTAAAGTGGAGTGGGGCAGGCAGAGCACCAGATCCCTGGGGATGTTTGAATTCAGCTATTCAAGTTCTAGATAATTAGAATATCTCACTTCAAAGGTTCAGTAATGCATTCTCAATACCATTGTAATATAACACACTACTTAAAAACCAAATCCAATTGCAATCTTGCAAAACAAAATGAAAAACAGCTCATAGAAATTCCATACAAAATCAGTTTGAAATTGATGTCACAGTGGCTCCTCCCTTCCCATTAAGGCTAAAGCTGGGCATCTTCTATGTCTTAATTCTGAGAAAAATTAAGTTATAGGACATAAACTTCTAAGCAAGTTACTTTGATACATGCTCAATTAGCCTGTTTCAATGTAGAGGAATCAGGTCTGTAAACTTCTGAGAAGTCTATAATAAAAATATCCTTATATCAAGTTTAGGTTTACAGCAACCTTTTTTTCCTGTAAGAAAAGGATCAGAAGGGCAAGAAAGTCTGAGAAGCAGAACATCTTCCCATGCAGATAAACATTGTCAGCCACCTCAAAGAATTGATAACGCTGGTATGTAGAAGCCAAGGTAATACTGACAGCTGAATAATCATCCACTTTTTATTAAGGAAAAGCCAGCCCAAAATAGATAATTCCTGTGAGGAACAGGCAGTTGACTTTAATCAAGAAAGACCAAGAAACAAATCAAGAAACTTAACAAATGAAGAAAGATGTATCAAAACAAGGTGGATTAAAACAGTTTAGTGCGTTTTATCACCCATATAAAAGCTACTTAAAAATCTTACATGTGCAAGAATTAAAAGAACTGCCCACCAGTAATGAGAACATAAAGACTGGAGGTGCTGGGCATCCACAGAAAAGCATTCCTGCTTTAAGCTTGATATTGTCATAATCACCATCTGTAGCCCCCTGTTGACAGTAAATTGGATGCAGAAAATATATATAAATGCTCTTTCAAATAACAGAATAGACCTGCTTACTCGAGAAAAACTGAAATTTTGTTAGAGCTTCCTTATTTATTCCTTCATCCACTGAGGAGTATTTTCTGAAAAAAAAATTATGAGATATCAAAAGCTTACAATCCAATATTAAAGAAATTACTACCATTAAAGTATTATAAAAAGGAAACCAACATTAAGAAAACTAGAATTACAATCTCCAAATAAAAACTAAGATCTTACACCTGTACAATATTTTGCTTTCTCATTTTGTTGGAAAACCAGGGTATTTTGTTCCTAGTTCAGCCCATGTAAAAGAAAATGGGCTATATATACATATACATGGATTTCCGTAACTCCAGGGCCAGACTGGAAATGAAACCTTTGATTTCATCTAGAGTGAACATTTATTTCTGGGTGATCTGTAAAAGACTTCTAAATGCATAATTTTAGCAAAATAAGTATGAGGATTGAGTCACAACAGCTGCATTTCTTGTTGCAAATTTGTGTACATTGTGTTAATTACTTATTAGCAGGGGTTGAAGTGCTGTGAAACAAATCCCTATTAGTCTGCCCTTTTTCAGCCTCTTGTTCAACAAAGCCATTTTTCCTGTGAGGCTACAAATCCACTTGTCCTTTTGGTCGCCTTGCAAAGAAGGGAATCAATAGTTTAAAATCCAGTTTTAAGCCAGTCCTTTAAAATTGTATGACAAGATTTGTACAGAAAGATGGTCTTGAAGGCCAGACCAGTGATGGAAACCACAGCTAGGTGACTTCTGGAAGTGAGTAGGATGCAAGGTTTGCACACAAGCTCAACACCCCCAGCTCTCTACCAACAAAGATCTATTGTATTGCAGGGAAGCCCCGATGAAGGCAGGAATGATGCATCTGATTCCATGTTCTCAGAAGGCTAATTTATTACTTTATTATACCATATTGTATTAAAGAATACTATAGTAACTATACTGTAGAATACAGAAAAGATACTCCTGACACAGCTTGGCCTCAACTGGCCAATGAGTCAAAACAACTCACACTGGAATCCAATTGAGCAATCACCTGTGGGTAAACAATCTCCAAACACATTCCACACATAGGCACAACACAGGAGAAGCAAATGAGATAAGAACTGTTTTCTTTTTCTCCGAGGCTTCTCAGCTTCCCAGGAGAAAAAAATCCTGGGTGAAGGGATTTTTTCAGAGAATGTGAATGCCATAAAGATCTACCCAGGCAATCTACACTAGATTTTCACCTGAAACTTAGGAGGGTTATCCGATGCTCCTCATTAATTTTCTTCCACTTATGGTTTTCAGTCATTTGGCAAACCACTGATTTCCAGGACTGGAAGGACTGACAGACTGCTCTTTTTGCAGCCTGAAGCTCTTCAGTGTTACCAAGCAGAGCAGAGTGCTCCCAAATCCACAGGTGTGTTTTCCTATCAACTGTGCACATTGGCTGAAGATTCACAGGCAGTGCATGCAGGAGACAAGTTGACTATTTTAATTCTGTTCATCTTTTCTGTTAAAATGGTGGTATGATATGACTCAAAGACTAACTGGAACCTTAAAAACCTTTAAAAGCAGGCCACCTTGAAGACTGCTCACTTAATATTGCTCACTATTAACTTGGGAATAGTTATTTTAAAAATGTACAAACCATGAAATCACTTCAGGATGTCTTAGCAAACTTAAATTCCCTTACTCGACAAATGATTAAAAGTTGTTTGCTAAATTTGTTGGTTTTTTTTTTTTTTTTAATAACAAGGATTATCTAACACATTTAGCTATTCTAAGATGCTTGAATGAAAAAATGGCCTATGTTGCATTATATTTCCTCATTCTGAGACAGATCTTAATGCAAATAATTTAAAAGTTCAACAAAAATAACATTAAGAAAAATTTAATTCCTCCTGGAGAGGCAATGGTGGTGGTTGGCATAAATCACTATCCTATGATTAGCCATGAAATTAAATATTCTCTTTTATTGTTTATTAGTTTTGAAACTTTCCATTGACGATAGAAACTGTAATAGATACCTCTTTCTTGTGAGAAACTTTACTGTACGGGTTCTTTTTAAATCCAGAATTATGACAATACTTACCAAACACGGCAGTGTTAGAAAATATTTCAGCTCTCTGATGGAATGAACCAGTACCACATTGCCTTAATTTCCTGGAAATCACAGTTCTGAACTGAAATAATATTACGTGGCCAGATTAATTAAATTACTTAGGAATTATAAACATACTAAAGCGTTTATTAGATTAGGTTTATAAGCCTGGATCATTAGGGAAACAATTCAGATGACATTTATATTAGCTAATATTGCAAACATTACTGACATTTTGAAAAGGATATGTTAGGTTGTTTTAACTGAATTTACCACATTTTTGTCATTCTGATTGAGTTAGTTGTTGCTATGAATATTCTGAATCATTTACCAGCGTGATTACCCATTGTGATAACTGACACATGTTTTTGTTGGTTGTGGTTTTAATTTCACCCAAGAAGGAATGCACTGAAGGCACAAATAAGATTAAAATTAGAAAAGCAATATATCACTAAGAATTATTTCCTAAAAAAAAATGCTTCAAGTGGGCAAATGAATGAAACAACTAAACTGATTACTGAATTAAGCAGTTCATTCCTTACATCTTCTTGTAACTCTTTGTTCATGAAAATGTACATTTTCAGACTAATACCATGAAACCAAAAGCTTATTAAAAATCCCCAAACAAACCCATAAAGGATCACTTACAAAGCACATTTTACTTCTGGAATAAGTACAAAACTATATAAAAAAGCTGTAGAATAAGTCAGACACTTAGTCTTCCAGAAATTAAGTATTTCATATTATACTGAAAGTTAAAACAACAGAATATTAAACCCATTCTTTTTCTGAGTTTGTATTCAATTCTTTAGTCTAAGGCACACAGCACACATGATAGTGTTTTTAAAGTTCTGGAAATCACTGAGTGGAAATTAGAAGTAAAATAAATTATGGTATTTCTTCTGTGATCTTTTGAGTTTGACATTTAGAAAATGTGACACATGTATGCAAGATAAATCTGAAACAGGAATGCCATGCGAATGGTGCCAAGAAACCTTTTTGTTCAAATAAGCTCCAGGAACCTCTTATTTCTTATTGCAGTTTTTTCTCAAAAAGCTATCACCACCAGATGTTGTTGATACCAAATTAGAAGGAACATCAAAAATATATATAAATATTGTTTTTAAAAAAGTAAAAGTTATTCTAATCATATAGGGACACTAACAGATGCTCAGCCAGACTGAACATGAGCCAGTTTGTACCAAGGTGGCCACTGGCACCTGGCCTGTATCAGCAATAATGTGGCAGCAGGACCAGGGAAGGGAACATCCCGCTATGCTGGCCACTGGTGAGACCACACCTCAAATCCTGTGCCCAGTGTTGGGTGCCTCACTGCAAGAAATGGAGGAAAAGAGCTGGGGAAGAGTCTGGAGCACAAGTCTAATGAGAAAGGAGCAGCTGAGGGAGCTGGGGGTGTTTAGTCTGGAGAAAAGGAGGCTTGGGATGACCTTGGGGTGACATCTCTTCATTTCCCTGAGAGGAGGGTGAAGCCAGGTGAGGGGACAGGCTCTGCTCCCAGGTAACCAGTGACAGGACAACGAGAAATGGTCTCTAATTGTGCCAATGGATGTTCAAGATGAACACTGGAGAAAAATTCTTCATGGAGACAGTTTTCAAAGTTTGTGACAGGCTGCCCAGGGAGGTGTTGGAGTCACCATTCTTGCAGGGGTTCAAGAAACAATTGGATGTGGCATTCGGTGCCATGGTCTGGTTGACATGGTGGTGATAGAGAAAAGGTTGAATTCTATCTTGGGTGTCTTTCCCAACCTAAATGATTCTGTTATCTCATGTGGCACTAGTCTGAGATGCAGAAGTGCCAGCCTTCCAAGTCGGATTTCCAATCTAGACACTTCACAAATACCTAAAGCTGTGTTATTGGTCTATTTGACAAAATCAGAGCAAGTCTCCTATGACTGCTGAGATAGTGAATTTAGCTAGAAATCTTAAAAAAACAAATTAAAAAAAATAACATTAGGTCAGAACCATTTATATCTATTTTATTTCTGAACAAAAAGATCACATTTTTTGCCTCCCATGATTGTCTCTCCTTGCATTTCTGTGCCCTTACCTGGTTCAGTTGGTAATTATAATACAGTGAAACCTGAAGCCTTTTAGACTGATTCCTGCAGAAATGGTAATGTGTCCCAGCCCCATGAGGATGCTGTAAAGAACACACCTTAAAAACACAGTAATGCCATACAGTCAGGTTACACAGAAAAGTGAATTTTAAAGAAACCATTCTCCCTGTACCTGACAAAACCAAAAAAAAAAAAAAAAAAAAAAGGCAAAACTAAATTTTATACTTCTAGTTGACATTTTCTAAAGTTTTAAAAGCTGGCCACCTTGAAGACCGCTCACTATTACTCACTATAAAATTGGGAGTAATTATTTTTAAAATGTAAAAATCATGAAATCACTTCAAGATGTCTTAGCAAGCTTAAATTCCCTTATCTTTACAACTTTTGAGTGGGATGACCAAGCTTATTCTACTCATGTGTGAGTGCCCAACATACCAATTCTAAAATTATTTAATGAGTCACTGAAAAGAGGAATAGTGAACACTTGTGAGACAGATTTGACCAAGGACAGAGAAAAGGAGTCTAGACAACTTCTTTTATTAAATGTTATTATTCAGTAGTACTTCAAGGCCAGAAAGCAGCATGAACTTTGTGTCATGTATTATAAATAACAAACTTTCTGAAAATAAAACCAAAATCCATCTAAAAGATTCAAGAAAGTAACCGTGTGCAGTTTTTTTGGTTTGTAAAGACCAAGGGGAAAAAACAACAAAATAACCCACTACCAACTCAAGAACACCTTTAAGAATCCCTGTTACTACTTAAAATGGAGTTCTGTAGCAGTTCTCTGTAAATCATTATCATATTTTGAAATGCATTAAGTACTGCTGTGTGTTTCTCTTCTCTTCCTAGGACAATACCTAGAAAAGCTCATATCAACTCAGGCAGAAGATGCCACAGATTCAATGGAAGTGAACACCACACACTCCAAACCTACAGCTGACCAGTGCCTCTATTATTCCTTGTGTTTTATCATGGGCAATTCAGTCCCTGGAAACTGCTTGTGAAGAGCTTAGGACACACTTAAGAAGCAGTGAATAAAGGTCACCTAGAACAAGTTCCACTGATGTTGCAGCTATAAACACTGATGAAAACCTCTATAAGATTTCCTGCAGAAAGCCAGGAATGAACTCCAGATCAAAAAAGGACAAAATCCCACCTCCTAACATAAATCAACCTTACAATTTCAGCCATATGGGAATAAAAGATGGGGTGGGGTATAAAATACTAGGGTGGGAAGTGTCTCATCAGTGAAAGAACAGGAATTGTTATGGTTAAAGAAAATTGTGATTTGTTTGTTAAGCATCATCCTTAAGTGTTCAGATAATATTTCTCCTTAGCTAGATGAGCCTCCTTTCTCTATTTTGTAACATTAACTACCATCTTATATGAACTACACATCTCAGCTGAATTACTCACAAAAGAAGTAGGTGGCAGACCCCATCAAACTCAAGCCACTGGGTTTCTCAGACCCTTGAGAAAAAAATAATAGGTTTGCTTTAAAATGCTTGAGAAGAAAGAAATCCCATGAAGTGGGAAAACCTTGCATTCTAAGGCGGACTGGTATCACCAGCCTCAGAAACAGACTTCTATATGAAGGATCATATAGAAAAAAATGGATATATTTAAGAGAAGGTACATTTTCAGTCCATCAGAATCCTTGTACACTCCTGAGGAAAGCCACACAACCAATCCTGTTTCTTGCACTTGCTGGAATCTCAACTGAGCATTTCTTGACAGATTAATCATTGCCCTGGTAGGCACTGGAAAAGAGACACATTTGTTGGTGAAGAGAAATCTGAGTGGGAATGAAATATTATCTTGAAGAGGATAGGGCAAAAAGACTGCAGCAAGAGTTAAAAACCTTTTCCAATAATGTCAACAGGTGGTATCCTTGAACAAGAGACATGACACAGAGGGGAATCAATGCACTATGTGAGGTACCACAAGGAAATATTTTTGTCTACTTGAAGGATTATTTCAACCATCACAGGATGATCCTATTGGCCAATCTCCATCAGTACTCTTAAAACAAGAAAACTGTAGCACCATTGTTCTGCTGAGTTACTAAAGCTATCATCATTTATTATTAAAGGGAACAAAAAACAAAAAGAGGGAAAAAAAAAGAAGTAAAACTGATAAGGAGGCTGGGAAAAATGAAAGTGCCTGAGTCTGTTCATTAAGGCACATTCTGGTGAATGATACAATGCCATTGCTGGCAATGGGCATTCAGTCACTCACTGATCAATATCAAATAGTTGTGTCAGTCTTTCAATCAAACATTTAAAGGGCTTGGGGGAAAAGAACTGCCACCTTTTAGAGACAAATGGTGCTGCCATCACTATGGCAACCAAAGTAATCTGTCATGCATGACACGGAGGATTGTTACTGACTATCCCATGAAGCCTATTGCCACTGCATTAGATCACAGTTTTTGTCTTTATTTGTCAGGGAATGGTCAGACAAACCAGAATGGTGCACCTAAATGGTACAATAGGGCTTAGAATGACAACACGGAGCAATAACTACTTGCATCAGCCCAGTGATAGGTCATTTCCTAGTTGGAAATGCTAACAAGAAGTCAATAATTCCACAGTAAATAATTCTACCCAGTACCATTAACTAAGTCCATGGCAATGCAGTATATCTGACAGCAGCAAAATTTGAAATACAAGGGGTAGGAGAATAAAGGGAACAAAGAAAAAAAAAGAAAAATACATTTCTAGTCTGTTTATGGTGAAAATATTTATCAAGGGCATTAATTTCTGTTAATTTTCCAAATAAAATAATGACAAGACCCAAATACTCCTTTAAGTACATGGTCTGTCATCACACACCTTGAAACAGTGAGGACAATTTCTCCTATTTTAAAATTATTTTTTAGCTCTGGTGTAATGAAATGGCTTACAGATTAAGAACAGCACCCAGGCAGGTCACAAAAGGAAGCTGTAATGAGTGTCTACTTGCAGCAGAGCCCACTCGACTTCTGACTTTTGGCAGCCTGAAGTTTTAAGTATTAGAAACTATCATTACACTAAGATATTTCCTGGAACTATGAGTTAAGAGGGAGAGATGTGTTGAATGTGGCAACCTGTCTCTTCATATACTGAAACTTCTAACTAAAATTCTTTCCCAATATAAATTCAACAAGTCAGAATCATACCATAGGGAGCCACAGAGAACTTACTTAGGCAAAGTTATTTGGGTGGACACACTTGGTGTGCCTAAAATACGTATCTGGTAAGACACTGGAAACTATCAGTTTTGATGTAGCAGTTATTACAGAGCCTGGATTCCTCCAGAAGAGCCAACTGGCTGATTTTCAAGAAGATTTCTACATTTAAATTACTTGTAGTCCAAGTTGTGATATCACAAATATTATATAAACCAAAAGAACTCCTGCTAGCATTTATTACACAAGGCAAACAGCACATTAGATGAAATAAGCTATCAGTTGTAACTTTGACATAGCTCAAATCTGTTTAAGTATTCAGTGCTTCCCCAAGCCATTGCCTCTCACTTCCTCCTAAGCAGCAAAAGCAAATCCTCTTGGCTTATTTTTCAGAGTTAAAAAAAAAAATAAAAATCAAACCCAGGCTTCTCAGAGGCTAAATTATCACATGCTGTTGCATTACTTAAGGGGCAGAGACTCCTCAAATGTATCTTTAGGTCTGGGTGACTTGGAAGCACAAAAGCTGCCCTTTAGGCAGCTCTTTCAACAGTTATCTCCCTCTCTCACCATGCCAGTATATCCTCTATCACATAAATGCTCCTTTTCCTCCCTGTAGTGGATTAAAAACTTATCTCTGTTGAACAATGGTATAAGATTTCTTAAACAGCCTAACATCTCTCCTCACCCCCTTCCCCAAACACAAAGGCAGACAAATATTTGTTGCTATGGATTTAGAGGGTAGTGGTGTACTGGTCATCATCTACTAACCCAGAAAATGAGTGTAAAGTTTGATGTCTGAAGTAAACAGTAAAAAAACTGCAAGTGCTTAATGCAGCTGACACTGCAGAGGTTTTAGAGGTGGAGAGAGTCAAGGCAGTAGGAGATCAGTATGCAGTGCCAATAACTGAGATAGAAAAGAGAACACTTTGCTTTCTACTCCCATTTTTATCAAACTTCCAGTTAGTATATAAAAAATGTCCCTATTTTTTGTAACATTTGTTTAATGTGAAAACATCATATTTCCTCCCTACTTGCTTCCAAAAGCAACCAACCTGCTTCACCAGTGTTTCAAAATGAAACAATGGATTTTGAGGTAGTTCTTAAAAATAACTAATTTCATTTTCATAACATTTAATATCTACACTGTCACTAGGCAAGAAAATTATCATTTGTGAATGTCTTCACTCAGAATCATGGAGTCCTTCCTGCCTATTCTTATGCTTCTCTTTTCCTTAGCTCTCAACACAGAGTTTATTTGTGTGTCTTGGGGTGATACTAGTTTATAAGCTTAAAAATTATACAACATGACTTAATAAAAATCCTTTCAGCTTCATAAGAAGTCTGCTTTATAAAACAAAATACAGAGCTCTAAAACCTGAGTGTTTTTTTTCCTCATTCATTATAATAGAAAAAGAGCTTCAATTCACATTTATCTAAGATAAAGATTATCACATTTATCTAAGATAAAACAAACCTTTTCATACCACAGGTATTTCAGGATTGATATTTAAAGGAAGCCTACTGATATTCATACTTTCCTATTTCCTTCTTTACTTTCACATCAGGAAAAAAAAAAAAAAGGGATCATTTCCTAACTTAGATCCCAGCACAAAGGGAATCTCAGTCTTTTAAATAATAACCAAGGTGTTTGGCATCTCATGAGACAAGATTTTTTATCTCTTACTCCACTATTTACCTTTTAGTGATACTGGCTAGGGAAAAGAAATCAGCAGAGACTTAATTCCATCAAACAGGGAGTAAGCCCCTGTTCTGAAACTCTCCTCACTGCAAATACTGGAGGACAGAGTCAGTATTAATCACAACATCTCACAGTAAAACATAGCTCTAATCCAAAACATTTTCACTGTAACAGATAAACCAAAACTAGGATAAGCAAACAGCTAAAATTTAGGGTTCCGTACATGGAAGGATAACCTCAAAATCACCCAGGGTTGGACAACACCCATACCTGCATATTCATCATACTTTGGTCTGTCTCCAGTAACACTGTAAGCCAAAACACAAAACAGGCACAAGCTTATCTACCTCCTAAGGCAAAGTCTTATTAGCATACTAGGACTACTTAACCCTCAATTCCTCTGCTCAGGGAGTTACTCTTGGCTGCAGTTACATTCAGGGTAGGCTAATGAGCAGAATATGCCAAAGCTGTCAGTGTGAATCAATTAACATCTGCCTCTGGATCTGCAGCACCTGCTAACAGGCTGGATTAGAGGAGAAAGCCAGTTCTGCTCTCCCAGGGTACTCAGAAGTGTTGGGGCACATTAGAGTTTTAAAGCTACTTTCAGTAGAAGGTGCAGGTGGGGATGTGGATTGTGTATCCCTTCTTGGCAAGTGTCGGGGAATGTGCATTACTTTCTGTAATAAAGTATCGTGCCAAAAGAAAAAGGAGCTCATTAATGTGCGTCCCTTTTCACCTAGGAGCAGGATAACTGGCACTACTGCCCTCACCCCTCTGTCAACAAGCTTTTAGATGCTCAGTGCAAGCTTTACAAAGCCAGTCAGAGGCAGTGGAATTCCTCTGGTTTTGCAAATCTATTTATTTTAGCACAGGTTCTAAAAGTATGTGAGTTTCTGCTCAGCTATTGATTAATCTGCAAGCCAGTGTCATAAAGCACTGTTTTGCCAGACTTGTTATCATTTGGAGCAGGCTGACATGGGTATGTGAATAATGGAATTAGCATAACAGGCCTGCTGCAGATTATCATGAAAGTCAAGAGATCTGTAAGGTGACCCTGCATAAGTAGAGGACACAGCATTATTTCTTTCTAAGCTTCTTACATATTTTATCTGATAAGTACAGCCCCAGATCATCTGAGAGATACATATAATATATTATTCAATATAATGTCCTTCCTTACTAATTCACTCTTTAACAATATTGTGCTTCTACAGTTTTCCCTTCTTCAAAATTTTCCTTTATCTTCAAATTTTCTTTCCCCCCATCTCTTATATCCAAGTTTCATGTGGCTGTTGTGCCCATGTGAGACTACTGAGTCTAAGGTGATTCTATCAAGCTTTTCTGTTACTTATCACTGAAGTCTGATCACCTTCTGCTCTGGGCAAGCTTTATATTTCCCCATACCCCAAAACTTAGACACACACTGAAATCACATCTGATGTATTAGTTGTAAATTCTGCAACTTAACTCCAGGTATTACTCTTGGTAAGATTGCTACTCATACACAATGAAAATGAAAATGGCTTAAAATTACTGGGTATGTTCTGCAATGCAAAATGCTCATGTTGCGGTAAATTGGTTGGAAGTATAAAAACTTTTTCTGATTTTTTGAGATCTTTCTATTGTTAATATCACCAGGAGTCATAAATCCTTCTGAACAGATGCACTCAGACAGGTATATTCCCCCAGACAAATAACAAACATCCCCATGGCAGTATATATATATTTCTCTCTGTCTGCAATATGAGAGCTATGAGAACAAGGAAAATGAATTCTCTTTGTCTAAGGGATTCATGCCTAGACTCATGCTCAGTTGGTCCTGTTTCTGAATTATACATTCATGTCTACAGTTTTCCTGTGTCTGAACATTATGTCTTCATAGAAGGCACACAGAATGCAGAGGAATTAAAATGGCTGTAGCCATTTAATCAATCACAGAATATTTTTATTGAGCATTAAATGAAAGAATTGATTAGGAAGGAGAAAAACTAAGCACAGCTACTAAGTTGGTTGTGCTTCTTTGTCCAGATGTGAGGTTTTAAAATGCTTCTGTGGAATATCACATTCTTGAACGAAAGACTTGTGTTAATGGCTGTAAATCAAGGTTTTTCAACAGCAAGGTGAACACACCAGGTCTCCCTTTAGTGACTCTCCATATAAATAGGAAAACCTTGATACACAGTTTCCTCAGCTGTGGGAATTATAATTTTGCTGCCATGTGTGCAGATGACACACAATTTTTTGAGTGGAAGCTTGTCAGATTCTCTCAAATTCTTGCTACAATATTTTAATTAATCCTTGAATGGATTAATTAATTAATTAATTAATCCATTCAAGTCTTCACCAAATCCTCTGGGGTTGTTTGTGCCAATGTTGGCTGCTTTTGAGAATGTCTTTGCATGTCCTGGATAATGTTGGCCCTTAAGGTGAAAGGATTATATATGCCTTGGACTGATTTTTTTTTTTTTTATTCTAAGTATATTTTAAACTCAGATTCATAATTTCATTGCTGTATTCTTTCCAGACCTTTATAAACATACAGTTATTTCTTCATTCTGTGCCATTTTTGATGTTTCAGTGACACATGAAAATCATAAGTTTTAATTTAATTTCTAAAGACCTGTTTTTGTACAAGAGATTCTTGATTTTTTAAATTTTTTTTATTTTTTTATATATACAGAATTGTTGTCTCAATCTCTATGCTGCACCTAGAATGCTTTGATGAAGAAGTGACTTCAAAAATTTCTGTCTGTATCTCTTGGTGGTGAATGGTGATCCATCCAGTTGGTGGCTGGTCACTAGTTAGGTTCTTCAAGGTTCAATACTGGGGCCAGTTCTGTTTAATATGTTTATTGACAACCTGGATGAGTAAACTCACTGATGACACCAAGTTGGGTGGGAGTGTTGATCTGCTGGAATATGGCTCTGCAGAGGGATCAGGACAGGCTGGATCCATGGGTTGTTTGAGGTTCAACAAGGCCAAGAGCTGGATCCTGCCCTTGGGTGACAACAACCCCCTGCAGTGCTATGGGCTGGGAACAGAATGGCTGGAAAGCTGCCCTGGGGAAAAGGACCTGGGGGTGCTGATTACAGCACCTGAACATGAGCCAGCTGCACCCAGGTGGCCAGGGAGGCCAATGGCACCTGGTCTGGATCAGCAGTGGTGTGGCAGCAGGAGCAGGGCAAGGACTGTGCCCCTGTGCTGGGCACTGCTGAGCCCACCCCTGGAGTTCTGTGTTTGGTTTTGGACTCCTCACTGCAAGAAGGACATTGAGGGGCTGGAGTGTGTCCAGAGAAGAGAACAGAGCTGGGGAAGGGTCTGGAGCATGAGCCTGGTGAGGAGCAGCTGAGGGAGCTGTGGGCCCTCAGCCATGGAGCAAAGGAGGCTCAGGGGAGACCTTCTCACTCTCTACGACTGCCTGAAAGGAGAGTGGAGGTAGGAGGGGTCAGGATCCTCTCAGGCAGCTGATAGGAGGCTGAGAGGATATAACCCAAAAATGTACTTGGTGAGGTTCAGGTTGGACATCAAAAGGGATTTCTTCAGTGAAAAGGTGGTCTGGTATTGGAACAGGCTGCTCAGGGAAGTGGTAGCGTGACCATCCCTGGAGGTGTTCAAGAAACAACTGCACATGGCACTTTGTTCTGTAGTTTAGCTGACACAGTAGAGGTTGGACTTGATGACCTTGGATGTCTTTCCAACCCTATGATCCTATAATTATAAGAACTTTCTCAGGGGTGCCTTAGCACAAAAAAGATTTCTTGATCTTTCTTCAGTCAGTTTAGGACATAATAGAGTTGCTGTACTTCATATTAAGCCTACACACCCATTTTTCTCTGAAAACTGCATTTTTAGGACTAAATAGCAGAACTGGTCATTGCTCAGACCTTGTCCCTTTGTCATGGTTGTCTCTCTGGCTGGCAACTGAACACTGCAGCCGATGGCCCAGTCCTACAGAGTGGGATGGGAGGGAGAATTGGAAGAGTAAAAGTGAGAAAACTCATGGTTTGAGTTAAAGACAGTTTAATAGGGAAATTCAAATCTGTGCATGGACTGAAATGGTTCATGCCTTAAATATTGTTATGAAATTTTGCCCATTCTAGCAAAAAATGTATAACGAAGCTACAACCACAGAAAACTCCTTGGAGAACTTTGGATTGTAAGTCAAATCGCTGAGATTAGGTAAAGGGAAAACTCATTCTTAATCACATCAGACCCAGGGAGAAACAAGGCTGAGGGAGAGGAATGTGTCCACAACAAAGCCAAACACAACAGATATTCTTCCCTGGCTGAGTTTGGGGTCAGGGAGACCACAGCATATAGAGGCCAGGTTTACTGCCCCCTGAAATGTGGAGGGAGAAGAGGTTTTGGGTGCAGCCTCTGGTCAGAGGCAATGAACACCCATCCTCCCTTACACACACTGGCCCAGCTGTGAAAACCCCAAGCCCACAGGCCACATCCACAGGACATTCACATGAGAGACAACTGAGGGGGTGTCATAATCCATCAAAGGCCTGCCAAAGTGCCCCCCAGAGTCATTCCTGAAGCCGTGCACCACAGGACTGCATGTGAGGCAACAAACCCAGAGTATGCTGTAAGAGATGATGGCAAACTCCCCCTGCTCTAGTGAGGTGCTTGGGTTTTCTTACCCAACCTTAGTGTATATTAACCCATCAGACTCCCTGTTTTATGGGGGGGACCTTCACTGCCAAGAAGACCAGCTGGAGAGGATCAACAGAACATTGTTGGGATCCACAGAGTGGTGCTATTTTCCTTATTCTCTCTCTGTAACTCTCTCTCTGTCCCCCCAGCCCCCCACCCTTCTCTATTTCCTTTCTTTCTCTCTCTATCTCTCCCTCACTCATATTTGCTATCAAATAAAATCCATACTATTGACTTTGGCATATGGTCTTGTTTGCACATTAATTTGGGCAAAGGCATTTCTAATAACTTTAATAACTTGATCATGACACAAAGCAAAACAAGGAATTAACTCACTGCTTCCCACGGGCAGGCAGGTGTTCAGCCATTCCCAGGAGGTCAGGGCTCCATCACACATAATGGTGCCTTGGGAAGACAAGTTCCATCCCTCCAAAATGCCATCCTTCCTTCTTCATCCCACTTTGTATGTTGAGCTTGATGACATATGTAATGGAATAGACCTTTGGTCAGTTGCGGTCACCTGTCCTCACTGTGCCCTCTTCCAATTCCCTGTGCACCCCTAGGCCACTCTCCAATGGAAGAAAAGGCCTTGATTCTGGGATCAAAGCTCAGTTGTAACGAAAAATGCCTGTGTTATCAACACCGTTTGCAGCACAAATCCAAAACACAGCCCCATACAAGTTACCATGAGGAAAATGAACTCTACTCCAGTCAAAACCAGCTCACCCTCATAAGGATTTGGAAGCACATCTTTGGATCCAAGCATTTGACCTGGCAAATGTTGCTAGTAGCAGAAACACTTTTTTTTTTTTTTTTTAATTTTTAAAATTCTTGCTTCATCACTGATCATAAGTGCTGGCAATAGCAGAGCTCAATGTGTTGGTGTTAAGGGCCAAGTCATACAATCACTATTGCTATTTCTCCACACAGCAGAGAGGTTTTACTGCAGTGGAACACAGCATCCCCTCTGTGAGCAGGAAGATGGTGAGATTTTGAGGATGTATTAGGGTAGTCTTTCTTAAGATCAAAATCATCTGAGGTCAAGAGGGCAGAAAAGGAGCTATTAGCAAGATCATTGTAGCTTCTTGTTTCTGTGCTGTGTAGGAGCAATTTTTTGTGTGTCTAAGTTTTCCTTGTTACTGGAGGGTTTGCTACCCTCCCTCCTCACAGGCACTGCAGCCCCTGATGCAGCCCTTGATTGCTCAGACAAAGAATCCACTCTTTGGCTGCAAATGCTTAAAGTCTTTGATATCAAGCAAGCCAAGAAAACTAATGCCTAACTGAATCAATCACTCAGCTGCAAAATGAAAAGCAGACTAGATTAGAATGGAAAATAAGAGTAGAGGTGACTTTAGAGCTATGACTCTCCCCTCCCTCTGTCCCCACTTTTGTCTGTGGGAAAACTGTAATTTCCCCTTTTTGTTCTCCAATGGCAAAACATGATTTATGACCATTTTAAAGTGTATTTATAGATGTGCTTATGAAAGGTGCCACACTGACAGCTTGCTAGGTTTTTCTTTTTTTTTTTGCCCGCTTCCCCACTCTGCTCCAATATCTGTTCAGTGCTGTGCAATGTCCCTTCATTCCAAGGTAAATATATACTTAATAATTAAAAGATTTTCAGGAAGACTCTACCCTGATTTAATTGGAATTTTTCTCTGCAAACATGTTCATACTTTATCACACAACCATAACAGGGTGGAGACAATGGTCTTTCATGGAAGAAAACTGCAAGAATATCTGCAGTGCAGAGTGAGATATTTAAATTCTGCAGCATTTACCACTGTTACTGAAATAGCAGTTTCTGTGTTCCAAATACTGCTAGTAGCCAGTATATTCAATTTTCACTGCTTAAAAATAGGAATCTGAATTCATACATTAGCTACAAATGTGTATTGAAATGTGTAGAGGTAGATATTTGGCCCTCGGTCTTATGATGAAACAAAATTTCTTTCCCTTATTTTGTTATTCTGGGAGTAAATTTTCTCATGTTACATAAGCACTTAGAAGAAACAAAGGAAATGACTGTAAATTACTTGATCAATTAGAATGTGTTCTTAAACAAGTGTTTGCCTCTTGTAGCTGTGTGATTTCACAGCTCTGTGATATCTCTATTTGTCTGCTTGGTAGTGTTGATATCAAAGGAACAAGCTACATTCAAAGAAAACCCTAGCATAACTTTGAAGCTATGGGCACTAAAGTATTTATGCTCTTTCAATCATGGGAAACTACAGTATTTTACTTTCTTTAAGATACTTTTTGAAACAGTAGGAATAAACCAGACAGCCTTATTTGATATTGCTGTATCACTGGCAATATATATATTTTACTGTTATATATTGTGAAAATATATAACAGTAAAATCAAATGGGTTCAGAGAGGAGGAGATTTAGAACTCACAGATTTGAACTTACTTAAATGGGTTTCAAGCAAAAATCCTACAAGTTTCAAGTGCTCTAACTACCTCTCAAAGTAGGGACAAGAAGATGCTATTTGTGGTTACTTGGCTTCAGTCATGTGAAATACACAGTAAGTGGCACAGTTTTCAGAAGAATGAATTAATGTTAGGAATTGTATGAATGATGAACATTGATATAACTCAGTTTCTGCTAGAGAAGATTGCAGGCAGGAAAAGAGAAATATCCTACAGAATGTGTATCCTCCTCACCCAATTTCTCCCAAACTTGGTCTATTCCCAGTTTTGTTTTCTCTTCAAAAGAACATAAGACAATGGGATAGAATCAATATGACATAGGAAAACAATGTACAAATTGATATTTATAAAAAAATTTAAAAAGAGTAAGAACCAAATCTATAGATATCATAACAACTAAGATCCCATATTTCCTGTGCTCTATATAAAACACACATTCAACAGTCCTGTGTTCTGTTCTGTGAATAACAGACTGTCTCCAAAAACCTGAACTCATAAATATGCAGAGACATCACTTCAGATGTCCACAGTACAAGTTGTTGCAGAGTTCTGAGGAACTACCACTGGCAGAGCACACAATTAAATACTCTCACAGATTCCTTGCACAGATGCTTCTATATGAGCAGAAGGGGTAGTTAAGCAGTGCCTGAAGGAACTTGGCTCAGATTAAACATGTGGGTACAATAGCTGTTAAATGCAACTGTTCCCAGAGATTTTGTATAATATAATATGCTGAACACATTTGTGAAATATTCCATATCGAAAGTGATATACTTAATGAAAGTTCTGGAGTGGTTTAAAGTCACAGGTAATCAATTGAGAAAGACACAGAGAGCAATTTTATAAAATTTTAATTATTGTAGATGGATTAAAGTCTAAGATATTTATGTACCTAGCTGACTTTTAATATTAATGATTATACTTAACAAGAAGGATATCTCTGCAGCATTTGCGAGGAATGAGAAAAAGTAGGTTTATCTTCCAGTTTCTTCATAAAAGATGGTTGCCATTTTGTCTATCAGGAATAAACTGTCAGCAACCCATTAAGGTAATAATGTAGGTACTATTTGGAAAATAATTGCAATACATTTGCTACTTCTTGAATATAAACCTAAAAAGTACAACAAGCATGAATTAGTGTAGTGATAAAAGGTCATATACGTATCATTGAAGCTTCCAGGCAGAAAAGAAACTTCAATGAAACCTACTCATCTGTTGAACATTGATTCTGGACTTACTTCATTGCTAAGGGTTAATTCAGTAGAACTCAGCTCAGTGACACTTAAATATCACTATTTAATTTAAGAAGGTTAAGGTTAAAATGTCAGAACCTTTCAGTGCTTGAATATGATCTGAGCTTGAAGGGAATGAGGTCCATCTGGTTAATTATATATGAAAATAAGACCTGTGGTAAGATTAGTGACAGGGATCCCAATATATCCAAAATGTAGAGCCTGACACCATTTGCATGGCATTACCCATGATCTCTCAGGGATATCACTTCTGATGACAGTTTGGTGGAAATATATAGAAATTCTTGTGGGCTATCTGGCTTTTGATTGTCACCCAAAAGACAATGCAAAAATGGGACAGAGCTAACAACACGTGCAGCAGCCAAAACTAAATATTCTTAACACTATGAGTTACAAATGACTTCCAGTTACAGCTTCTCCTGTAAAGGATAAAAGACCTGTAGTGTTTTAGATGCAGGGAAAGAATCAGCTGGAATACTCTGTGCTGCTCTGGGTTAAACAGAAAAAATTGTGACCAGATATGATATGCTGCAGCCTGTGGAAGCAATTATGTGCTATCTACATTTCATCAGTTTTGGTCATTATGGTTAATCTTTCAGGCCATCTGCAACATGTTATAAAAATATGGAGAACAAACTGACCCAACCAAAAAATCTGTTATTATACTATTATTTTGCCCCTACAATACCACCTGAAATTAAATGCCTCACAAGAAGCCATAAGGGCAAAACTAATGTTATCAAAAAATGCTGAAAGAAACATGCAATATGATTGCTATCAGGACTTCACTAGAACTATCTTTTCTGATTATGGATTCAGGTGGTGATCTTGGAAAATTCACAGATAATTGCTGGTTTTATTGGGTTTTATTCATTGTCAACACAAACGATAAGCATGCCTTTCTCAGACAGCACCTTTTGATACTAATAGATTCAAAAATATTCACCCCGTGTTTTGTCAAATCTTAGCTATTAAAAATTCAGTGGGACTTATTCTTTCCTAAGGCCCATAACAAATGTTGATATAATGTTTCAATGTCTAAAGCAACATAATTTATTAAATTCCATCTACATGACAATAAGATTGTTAGGACTTTTCAAAAACTTTCTCCTTCATTTTGCTCTAAATAGGGAAGATTTCTGCTGCAAACTGAGGACCTGACTCACATCATATAATGAGTAACTTCAGCTTTCAACCATCAGTCTGTACTACACTGTTACATGGCCACAAAATCTTACAAACACTGCAACTATCCAACCAATGACACTGCTGATGAAGTCTGCTGTCAGATTCTGCCCCCTATTTAAGATTTCCAGAAGACCTTATATAATTAAACTGGCTGAACAGGTAAAAAATTTCCTGGACTTCCATGATTGCATTTTATCCAACATCATTATGACTCTTATCATGATGCACCTGTGTTCAAACTTGCAATTAACAGAAAAATTAAAAGGATCACAAACACAGGCAAAGAAAAAGGGTGTTAAAAATAACATGGGAAAATACGATGCAGATAGACTGTGTTCAATGAAAATGGAGTCAGTCAGCTGTTCTATTAAAATACAATCAAGTAGCTCAAGTATCTGCGTGAAACTAAATTTTTATTGAATCTGTTCTCATTTCAAGGTCCTAATGCCATTGTCTGTAAGAGAATGAAACACTGTATTCTCCTTAAACAAAATCTGGAAGAAGGAGGCCCAAAAGGAAAGCAGTCATGAATGGACGAAAAATTGTCCACAATATGAAAGAAATTGAGAATTACTTCAATGAATAATTACATGGGACAGTGTAACAACAACACATTAGTTTGCTAAGGCATGTTTTGTGGCTGTTTCTTGATTAGGAGGGTATACTTTTCTCTGAGCAGAATTCCCTGAGTTTCAGAAATTAAAAAAGTCCAGAAGGCAACACTAGGATCATCCTAGTCAATATTCTGTAATTTTGATCAATAGTCAATATTGTGCAATGGAGTGAACAAAACTGCTCTGGATTTGTATCCAAAATACATTTTTTATTGTAAAACTTACCCGTAAGTGTAAAGATAATATGATCAGAAACTACAGGTGCTGGTGAAATAAAAGACATTTAAGGACAAGGTGCAGGATAGCAAAAATTTCCTCAGTATTTTCTGGAGAGGAAGATAAAAACATCATGTTATGCCAAGTCCTAAAGCCCAGTCTCTTAGCAAGTCATACACAGTCTTCATACAACACTGTGAATTCTACTCTGGTAGCTTAATTTTATTTTCAGGTCATTCAGGAATTTCTAACTGTCACTGTAGAGTACTGATCATTTATCAAAATGAAAAGGAAAATGATTTTACTTTTTTTTTGACTGCTAAATTCCAAGAGAAAGACCTGAGAATCACATGGAAGGAAAACTTCAAGTATGCTGCTTTTCTATCTCTTCTTTTAATTTTCCATTGTTTGAAGGCTTACATATTACTGATAAATCTCTTCAACCAAAGTTTTATATTTCAAATATAAAGAGAGTATTCTTTTTATTATCTTTTCCAGTGAGGAACACTTGATGAGCCTGATTTGATTTGAATGGTTTATCAGCTAGATTAATCAGTATGAGTAATCTCTTATCTATTAGACCACATGTTCCTTTTTTTCTTGTGAAGTACAATTTCTCTACGTTAGGACTGCAGGCCTGGGAAAGATTTTGTGATTTTTGTCAAGGACATTTATGTTCATTGATTTATTTATTTCATGTTGTTGTGTACACTACAGGAAAGATTGTGTTATTTTATATTTCAGAGAAAGGTTTTACTTACATGAGGATTCATACCAGTTTAAAGGTGGCACTTGCAGAAATCCCTTGACATTGCCAAGAGATTTAATAAAGAAGTTGTTGATTTTTTTGGTGTTATTGGGAACTATGGTCAATTTTGTAAAAAAACCCAAGCTTGTTGGTTCTTCCTGCAGTCCCATATACTAAACTTTGTTTATTTCTTAATTAAAATAAATTAAACTGTGTAGTTATTACTGAATAACATCCTACCTTGATTCTTGTTCTGAAATTAGTCCTATGCATGAATTTAGTACAATCCAGCTGTATTTAACTGAACTCTAGGATGATGTTCTCATTCTAATAAGGGTAATTAATTGAAAATCACTAACTTTCTTTTACTAATAGAAAAAAAAATCATATGATCATGAATTCCCCATGATAACCTAATAAAAAGGATTAGGAAGAATCTTGTAGTTCTCTTCCTAGAAAAGTATATTTAAACTGCTTCAACAATATGAATATGAACGGGATAAAATGAAAGTTAAATTTACCAGGAAGTTCATATTATATATCTTATGTCACATTTGTCAAAAGCTAATTCATAACAACATTCATAAAAATGTGAACAACATGAGTATTGCTAACAGCAAATGTAACACTTGAAAACAAATTTGTAAATTATTTTGCTTTATGCACGGATAAGAGCACAAATACATGCTCCAAGTACCCTTATGGTAAGAAGCAACATAAATACTTAACATGAATAACTTACTATTAAGATTTTAAAGTGAATTTCTTCTTAAGATTCTTATTTTTTTTACTTTCTAAAGATCTAATTATGGAGTCACCTATTCTAGCTGTTCAACAATAGCATGTATCACATATTTACAGTTCCACTTAAATTTTCAGGGAAAATATGTGATGTCAAAAAGGCAAAATTTCAAAAGAAGAAACGAAAAAATTGTGTTGCCTCATTTATCTATAGTGGACCTACTGGGAATTTATGCTTAGAGATAGTTTACCAAAACTATTAAGTCATAAGAGGTAATTTATTATTAACATTAAAAAAAAAAAAAAGCTAGTGGTCAAAAAGTTGGTTTTTTTTCTAGGTTAGTATGAGTATATGCAATAAAGACAAAAGTTCAGTGACATATTATAAATTAATAAGATAAATAAGAACATAGAAAGCACTGAGAGTTTCACTGAGAGTTTCACTGACAGCTCATAGCCTTTGACTGTACTTTACAGATCTTACATTTTATACTAACAGGAAGAATTGTCAATTGTCAATTGTACATTAGAATCTGTAATACCTGCAGCATATTTTTTGTTTGGAAAAAAATAAACTCAGCTCATTTACAACACAAACAATGTCTCTAAATTATCTGCCACAATAAGTATTAAAGATATTTTGCAGTTCTCAGTGTAAAATGTTCTCTGTTAATGATAATCCTTATGGTTATTTCGCTCCTCTAAAGTAAACAACAAACAAGCAAATAAACAAACACATATTGGAGCTGTTTTGAAATTATTTATCCTCACAGCAAAGGCCCTAAGGTACAAGAACAAGGAACTATTTTGCAAAGAGAGTGAATAACTAAAATAGAGGGTAAGTTTAAGGATTCAAATAAAAAATTAAATTTCATTCTAATAATGCATTTAAAGGATGCAGTGTATTTTTGGATTCAGATTTTGATATTTCAATTTTTATGAGAAATCAAAGTTTTATGAACTTAGAAAAGAGAGAACCTGTATATAAGCCAAGATATATGAACTTAAAACAACAGAGGCTGATTTTAGAGCTATTTATTTATTTTATTTATTTAGATTCTAAATCTCAGCAATGGTGAAAGACAAAAGGATGTAAGCAATGCCCCAGGGCACACCAATTTTTCATCATTAGGTATATGCTCCCTCCCAAAGTGACAGGGAAAAGGTCAGGAGACAACAGAAATCTGGGCAATGTGGAGTTACATATGTCAGCTTGTGGCCAGCAGGACTGGGGCAGTGACCATGTGCTGTGCTGAGCACTCGTGAGACCAATCCTCAAATCCTGTGTTAATTTTTGGACTCCTCACTGCAAGAAGGACATTGAGGGGCTGGAGTGCGTGTGTCAAAGTAGGGAATAGAGCTGGGGATGGGAAGAGCACAAGTCTGATGAGGAGCAGCTGAGAGAGCTGGGGACACTTAGCCTGGAGAAAGGAGGTTTGGGGGGGAATCTTATCACCCGCCACAGTTCCCTGAGAGGAGGGTGGAACCAGGTGAGGGTCAGTTTCTTCTCCCAAGTAAAAAGTCTTAGAGCATGAGGAAATGGCCTTAAATTGTGCCAGGAGAGGTTTAGACTGGATGTTAAGAATAATTTTTTTCATTGAAAGGATTGTTAAGCGTTGGAACAGGCTGCCTGGAGAAGTGGTGAAGTTTCCATTCCTGTAAGCGTTCAAAAAAAGGTGTGGATGTGGCACTTGAGAACATGCCTATGTGGTGAATATGGTGGTGGTGATAGATTAACTGTTGGACATCAGGATTTTCAGTGTCTTTTCCAACCTTAATAATTCTATGATCCTGTGATTCTATAGCCTTACCAAAACAATTTTCACATGTGTTACAGAGAAACTGCTTCCTGGGAGTGCTCCCAGGCCCTTTCTGACCCTGCTGCTATGGTTCTGTCTGGTATCAACAGAGCCCAAGAGTTTGCAACTGGCGTAAGTGACTTCTTTTTATAAAAGACAACAGCTTTAACATACATGGATTTTCCCCAGCACAAAAATACAGTATAAATAAAGTCCTTTTCTTTAGAAACATCAGCCAGGCAGAGCACTAAAAGGGAGATGATCCTATAATAATCCCTGGAGGAAAAGCTGTCACTATAATTTCACTATAAGCTGTGAAATTTCCAAGAAGGATCAGATGAATGCATGGTTAAATACATGTCACTGGACTGCAGCTCCTGCTTTCATGGGACACATTTTCCTCAGAATTTCCTGTTCTCTCCAACAGGGGCACATTGCAAATAATGTTTAAGGCTAATCAAACACCAGCAAACCCAAAGTCAAGGAAAGTAGAGGAAAAGCCTGACTGTTACTGTTGGAGCTCAGCCAACCTCTTGCCAATCCATGTACAGACCTACCAATTTTTTTTTTGGGGGGGGGGGGCCCAAGACTTTACCCAGGCTGACAATGAAGAACATGTGTTTACATTGATAATTAGACTATTTGCAAAAAATACATCAAAGACTTGGATCAAGTTTGTATGGAACATGAAATAATGAAATATTTGTTAACAAGAAATTATTATATAACTATAGCCAAGTCATCTCAGTGATAATGACAATCATAATTGCTTACAGGCACAACATGGTTTCATAAATATAATTGTCTGATTATTATTGATCTGCTAATATACAAGTATGAATATTGCTGTGAAATAATTTTAATACAGATAGGATTTACAAAGCTACTGACAGGGAAATGACAACATTAATTTGTATTTCTTTATTCTAGTTGTTTCAGAGAGCACTTTAATTGTCCCTCTATCCTACTGACTAAATTTGCTAATTTTTCCTTTTTCCATTTCTCTTTCCTTATCTGTTTTGGCTCTCCCCCACCCCTCCACCC
>NW_024502236.1:2499058-2861082 GCF_017590055.1 Onychostruthus taczanowskii | reverse complement strand
CCCACACCCACCCCCTCCACTATATATTATATCCAAGGCCATTTCATTTTCCTTTCATTGTTTTTTGCCATTCCCACCCCATTCGCTATCTACTGATAAGAGAGACAATAAACAACCACAGAAATGTGTTGGAAGCAGCAGGGAACTGGGCATGTGATGAACAGGCAGACAAAAAGACGAATACCAAAGAAATGTAAATTTATGTATCTGGAAACAACCAGAAGGACTCTGACCCAGGCTTTTAAAGGAAACATTCTGCCCTCTCCTCTGTCATGTGCTATTCTGAAATCTGTCTGTCTGTGTCTCTCATTTAAATGAGAAATTTCCACATTTAGGGTAACATTACTGATCAAAATTTAATTGAAGCGCTCAGTGAAAGTGTCAAGATATTTCAAGCTTTCTGCAATGAAAGCTCTTAGTGAAAAATTTCTCAGTGACGTGACTGCAAATGTACGAGTTGTTGCACTTCATGTTTGATAAAGAATGCAGCAAATTATTTAGGCGAAGGGATGGAGGACAAAAAGGTTAATGACAGACTTGGTTTTGAAGATGAACTACGAATTAATGGATTCAGCTCAGATCCTGTTGGTCACTGTCCAATGCTAATTCATTTGTAAAGACAGTTATCTCATCATCAGCTTTAAAAGTGGGAAGAGCAGGAGATGGCTTCTTTAAACTAAAACCTGGGTGCATTGCATTAAGATTAAATTATTGTTTAAAAGTCATCATAAACTTAATGAAAATATGACAGGAAACATCATAATTTATGCAAGTAAAGCCTATTGCAAACAGAGATTACAGCACACTTTCTGAGGCTTTCATTTTTTTGCATGAAAAACACAGTCTTTAATTTTCTTCATTACTCATAGAAACCATTTTCACATCATATTGTTCAAGATTCCTAACTGTAGAGGTGGAGAAGACAGTAGTAGAAAAAAAATCACTAGTAGATAAAAAAGTGTGTTAACTTTACTATGTTGAAAGTTGAAGGTCTGCATCCAGAGTCCTACTCATAGTAGGTTTCCCACCCTGCCACTCTAGTATTGTATCCTGGTAAAGTGAAAGTGGGACAAAAAGGGGTATAAAACCCCTAAAAAAATCCATAAAGTAGAACGTGTGTTAAAAGCAAACAAGACAATTTTCTGAAATTCATGTAGATGAAATCTCAGGTACACTCAGAAAAGGATAAAAAATATGTAGTTAAAAAAATCAGTTCATAGGTTTGGTAATATTTTCATTATTTTTCTATGGGTTTTTTGCCTTATTGACTATAAGTATTTCCCATTCTTAATAACTCATCCCCACTGGATGTTTTTTCATTACAATATACACTGCACCACTGCATGCCATGTCCTGTCCTCCCTCCTAGAAATGTGATTTCATATTCCTCAGGAAATAGGAGATGAGTTGTTTGAATGTGGTTCCTGATTGTTGTGGTGTGTTTTCATTTTCTTTATTTGGTGTATTTTACTGCTCTATTTGTGGTTTTTAAATCCCTCTGTGTTTTCTCACCCTGCCTTTGGAGTGGCACAGGTTCCCCATTTTGTATCTCACGTTGCTAAATTTAGACTCACTCCCTTATTGTTATTCAGCTCAGTTAACTGTCAGTTCTTGTTTGTTGCCGGGCCACTCCCTGCTAAGTTGTCAATCCCTCTTGTCCCTACCCTTTTCCCCCAAAACCTTCCCTGCTCCTCCCCTCCTCAGATGTCAATCCTTCTCTAAACCTGCCCTTCCCTCCAGAACCTTCTGTGTCAGTTTTGTATCCTTTGAAACCCCATTGGTTTATTTAAGCCTTTCCCCTCCCTTAAGATCTTCTATTGGTTTACAGATTGTATTTCCCCGCCTTGTGTTCCACCTCAGTCCTCCCGATTGGTCAAAAATTGTATCCTCCCCCAAGATCACCCCTGTTTATAAGTTAGTGCCTGCCCTTAGTTCACTGTCTTGGGACCTTGGATCTGAGGGCTTGTGTTGCCGAATAAAGCTGCCACTGTTCAGACTCCAGAACCCGTGCTGCTGCCTCTTTGTTCATCTGCGCCAAACCTCTGCTGGCAGCTGGAATTGTGCGGGGTCTGCCAGGGGGATCTGTTGCGCCCCTGTTGTCGCCGTTGCCAGGCCGGGGGCACGTAGCCCCCGCGCCGCGACGCCTGATGAGTGGTTACTTCCATGTCCAGTGCCTCCTACTCATGGAGGTGGTGAAACCATCTGCAGGCAGCTGAGCTCGGTGAGGAGCTGGGTCGCTCATCCTCTGCTCTTGCTTTGGAATCTCTGCACTAACTCCAGCTGGCTCTGTTGTGCAGCAGACACATTCACTAAGACGTAAATTTGGCAGAAATGCTAATATTTCTCTCTCTCTCTGCAATTAAAGTACACGTACTAATGATTACCGAGGAAATGCAGTTTTAAAAACTGTGCATAACAGTTTTGTGATTTAAATAGTGGTCTGTTGCTTGGAGTTCTGTAATTTGACTGATGTGGATGAGGAGAGGCAGGCAGGGCTGGCCATATCCTCAGGGCCTTGGCAAAGGAGGCAAGATGGTCCAAAAATGCCATTGGACAAAGCAAGTGACAATTTGGAAAAAGTGACTTCTTCCACCCTTGAACTCTTGTCCCATGTCATTAAGCATTATTGCAAATGTAAAAAACTCAGCTGGTCTTTCCCTGGCACTCAGCCGAGCCTTATTTTTCCTCATGGTGGCAGTCTGGTCCTCGCATCTCAGCGAGGGTTTAGGCAGGATGCCACAGATTCCCTGTAGAAGTAAAATGTGTAAGGGGAGCAGCAGCTTTTAAGGCAGTGTGTGTGAGCAGCCGCTGAGTGCACTTGGGGCAGGGACAAGGCAGCCCAAAAGTGTTAGGTGGGAGTGCAAATAATGAAGATGTCACCAAAAGAATTATTTTGTTCAAGAAAAGGTTACAGGAATTTTTTATAAGACATGCTGATAGGTAATTTGAAAATGGTGTCTTTCAACTGCACTGACAAGACACAAGTTTTGTTTCATCTTTTTCTCGGCAACAGTGTCAGTAACAGTACTTTGATAACAGCAAGACCATAGTCTTCTATATTTTACTTTCGACTTATGGTAGCATAATTTGTTTTCTGAATTGCCACCAAACTGAGATGTCCCACTCTGACAATAGTTTTTCAGTGCAGATCTAAGTAAGTTACCAGCAGCTCAAAATATATTTGAATTTGCAAAATACACAGAGATAACAGACAAGTTTATAATTTTCTTTTTTTAACAAAGTTTTGCTCAGCACTTTTCAATAATTTATGCCTGAGATGTTTTCTCCAGATACTGGAAGCATAGGCAATCTGCTACGACATGTCAAGTACCACACTGAACTTGAAGGGCATGCATTACTTAATGCTTAAACATTGTAAATTAAGGTTCAATTAAGTGGAAATAAAACTATGACTCTGTTTACCAAAAAAAAAAAAAAAAAAATTAAGTATATAGATATTTATTCTCTTCTGGAGACTAAAACTTTCTTAATTATCTGACATGATATACATAAAATACTATAATGAACAAAATTGAATTGAATAAGAAACTCATCTATTGACAGAGCAACAAAGCCTACCTAGAGTCTATGATAAACATTTAGAGTCAAGCTCTGACTTTACGGAAAAATGCACAAACAATGAAACTGGATTAAAATTTTAAGTTGTTCTAACAATTTAATGCAGTGGCCACATTCTACAGCTTCTAAAAAAGAAACGCATTCATGTTATGTCACTTAAAATTTCTGAAAACGCAGCATTTTTACTGTTATCAGAACTGCAGTCAAAACATAAGTTAATTAAGACTATGCTGTTTACCTCTTCTTAAAACAGCACTGTAAGCTCATGTAAGTGGAGCTTGTTGTAGAGTTTTCCAAGAAGGCTTTAAAGCACAACGGGATACATAACTGTAGATATTGGCAGTGTGTGAAAAGGTGATAACTTTGTGTGTAACAGATCATCACCACCCTCACAGGGAAGAATTTCTTCCTTTGATCTAAACCTACTCCTGCTAAGTTTGAAGCCATTCACTCTTGTGCTGTCACTCCATGTCTCTGTAAATTGTCTCTCTCCGTGTTTCCTGTGGGCTCCCCTGTACTGGAAGGTCGCCTCAAAGCCTTCTCTTCTCCAGACTGAAGGTTCCCAATCCTCTCATCCTTTCTTCATAGGAGAGGTGCTTCACGCCTCTGATTATCTTGGTGTGCTCCTCTGAATTTGCTTCAGCAGGTGGATGTAGCACCTAGAACATGGTGGGGAAATTCCTTTGGCATTCATCCCCCATTCTGTTTTTTAAGGCTGTATCTATTTTCATAAGGAAATGCATTTTGTAAAACAGATATCGTATCTCCCTTCTTTTTGCAGAAGGAATAACATCTCCAAGTGAACCAAGCACTTGTATTTAAATATAATTGAATAGTTCCCAAGTTGCCATCTCCTGGACTGAAACAATCAAAACCAATAAATACTTTAAATTATTTATCTTACCCAAGAACAAGTATGAAAATAACACTGTACCTCAGAAATACCTGTTTTTCTGCAGAGACTGTAAAGCTATGAAAAAAAAAATCTTTGCAGAACTAAATGTTATCCTAGGTAATAATAGAAATTTTACCTCAAATAGACAGCCAAGTGCTTTTCTTATTACTTTGATTCTCTCTATCATCAGTGGCCTTCACCAAGTAAAAGGTTTTAGAGGAAAAACTGCAAGATTTTTACCCAGACTTCACTCAGCAAACCAACAGCTGAGCAAACAGATTCAAGCACTCAGCTCTCTTCCCCCTTTACCACTAAGTTTTAATAAACTAGAAACATTTGTCTAAGTAGAGATACCCTTGGAGGATGTGGGAGAGTCTGTTTGCAACATGCCGAGAGACCTATTTGTGTTTGGTTGTTCTGACCAAATGGCAGAAATCTTCAGCTAATACCACATGCACCAAACAGAGCTTTTTGGCTTCAGACACAAGCTGATAATAACAATGATAATAAAATGCCTTTTTAGCATCTTAATGCTTTCAGTCTTTTAAAATGTATTTTGTATTTCAAAGAATAATTCAAACACTGAAACAACAAAATAATAAAACATGCAAGCATCCAGATTGTATTTTTTGATTTCTTCTCCCCTCTCTTTTAATATAAATGGGGGATCAAATTTTTAGTGTGAATGGTGACAAATCAATTTCTTTCTGACAGTTCTTTTGTTAAAATTTCATTTCTTACAACATTTGCTGAAAACTTAGTTCCCTTGCCAGCACATTTTAACTGTATCCCCAAACAGATTAACATCATGGCAGGATAGCATGTCATGTAATGATTTTAATAACATACTCATAAGATTGCTGCTCCTCCCAGCTTCTGCCTCAGGATCTGCCACAATGCCATGTAGTTCATTAGCAAACACACTGAGAAGTCAATGAGGCAGAAAAAATGTGTAGATTAAAAAACCCACAACATTAAGTTTAACTCTTCCGTAACCTTTTAAACGTAATTTACAGGTTTATTTAATACTAAAATTAAATAGTGGTGTATATTGTTTCAAATTATACATATTTAGGAAGAGCAAAATATATACAAGTTCTGTCTCACCCAAGTTTATTCTGGGGCTGGGTAATTTAGCAAAACAAAAAAACCCAAAAAACAAAAACAACCAGAAACTAGGAAGAAAAGGAAAAAATATGACGTTAATATCCATAGAAAAGTTATTAAAATGTTTCATAAGGTTTTGTCGAAATATTGATACAAAAATGAGCAGATAAATATGTATCCAGAATCATTAAACCTATTTTGTGAGTTATTAAATATTTTATATTTTCTTTATATATCAGAAGATATATTTTCTTAAAAGGTAATTTGGGTAGCAAGAGTGCAAAAAAAACCGTTAAAAAACCAAAAAAATAATGGGCATATATTGACTACTATGGAGAAATATCTATTAATCTGTAAGAATTGCTTCCTTTTCTGAAGACAACTAATATTACACTGTAGATGCATAACACAGCTGTCCCATATATACAAATACACCTCATGCATATATTATAATAAAGATTATTTTACTGTAGTAATGTATTTTCCAAACTTAAAGAGCAAGAAAATATCTCCAAGATGAACATTTCTCTTATGTCCTCATAACAAACTTCTCAGAAGGTGAAGCAATGGTTCTCTGTTGGCCCATTTGATCTGGTCAAGGATTTTCTTCTAGGAGTTACACAAAGGAGCCTTCCATACATTTGTAGAAATACTGTTTAGTTCTCATTTCTTGGGAAAACAGATATTTTTGTAAAATCAGCTTTTGGGGAACTAAAATCAGAGATAGAAACAAAAACAGGATCAAAGAAAATGCCACACTCCTCTGCCAACCTAATTTCTTCATCTAGCATGAGACAAATTAGCTGCCCAGGCTTTAAATAGTAACTTAGCCATGCTTTATTTTTCACAAGCTTAAGCACATTACAAATAAGGAAAATGTTCATAGAACTCTATTTTTGTTTTGAGGTTTGTTCAAAATAATTTTTCTGTGTGTGTCGTTTCCTTTTTCCTTGGCTCAGATTGGGTTATGGTTGTTAGAGTTTAATTTTCAGGAATTGGAAACAAAGGATTCCTATGTTTCTGTTCATGAGAGTAGCAAAGCAACCTGCTTCTAGAATTCATTAATGAAAAAGAATCTGATTCTCCAGGAAATGGTCCATGGGTGTTTATTTTTGAATAGGCAAAATGCTGAAGGGTATTTCACCTCCACTGCAAGGACAGGCTGAGAAAGTGGAGGTTGATCAGCCTGGTGAAGAGGGAGAAGAAAAGGTTGCATGAAGACCTCAGAGCAGCTTCCCATATCTGAAGGGGCTACGGGTAACCTGGAGAGCGACTCCTTGTCAGGAACTGTGGTGATAGGACAAAGAGGAATGGCTTCAGACTGAAAGAGGGGCATTTATATTAGGGATAAAGAAGAAATTAGTTACTGTGGGGATGATGAGGCACAGGTTGCCCAGAAAAGTTGTGGCTGCCCCATGGCTGGAAGTGTTCAAGATCACATTGGATGAAGTTCTGAGCAACCTGGTCTAGAGAAAGGTTCACTGCCCATGGCAAGGGAGTCAGAATGAGATTATTTTTAAGGTCCCCTTCGGCTCAAACCATGCTATGATTCCCACCCTGAATACTGAAAAGTCTAATGGCAGTGCTTGGATGTGAGAGACAGAAGCTGATGCCATCTGGTGTGCAATGTTATGGTGACCTTGTTTATCTAAATGAGTAGACCATGTTGTTGTACCAACCATTCTGTGAAACAAGGCTTGTGTCAAAACAAAGCAGGTGTAGTGATTGCTACCCACAACCATATTTGAATTATTTAAACAAAGACAACAAAATCTAAAATTAAAATAAACCAAGGAACCAGAAAGGGGCTGCAACATGGGATGTAGCTTTAGTTTTAAAGCTTTCATGTGCCAAAAGCTGAATTTATCAAATCTGTGAACAACAACATAAATGAAAATGCATAACTTTTGGCAAATACAGTTTAGGTTTTAAGTTGGCCAGAACAGCAGTGGCAAAATATAAAGACAGAGGACAAAGAGTGAAACAGCGCCAGTGTGGCATCTGCCAAAGTACCACATTAACTGTTATGGTTAGCATACACCATTACTGTGCTTTAGTGGGAACTAGCTGGAATATTTTGGACACTAGTACTAGAAATGTGTAACCAAACACATGTCAAGACATTTGTGAGATACACTGTTATGAGCTATGCATAACATGGTGCAGATCCTCTCAGGGAAAGTGTAATCTCTCTTGCCTTTGACTAAAAAGGACCAACAGTCTTGCTGAGGGCATCTCACAAGCATTCTTCAGAAAAAAATGTGGATTTATGAAGCAAATAAATGAGCCAATTGGATGTAATAATTTAGGGAAAAAGAAGTCCTAAACTCATTCAGATGGTATAAGTGTGATAGAAGATCTCAAATTTTTCAATCAAATTTATTTTACTTATTATGACTACAATGCTACATTTTTGTATGGGTCCAGAGCAGGTAAAAAAACCCAAAAAACCCACAACAGCCAGTGAACAAACCTTTCCCCATATTTCCCAGTTAATATGATGCTAAAGTACTTTAGAGCCACTGGCTCACATAAACACTCTTTTGTGTGAGTGTCATACTTGTTGCTTTATTTGGTTTGTATTTTTATGAACACAGAACTCCTGTATTTCTTCATATACATGTCATAATGCAGAATGCAGCAATGTGAGGAAAACAAAAAAGCCCTTAGTAATCTCTTGTGTTAGCCTAAGAAGGTTAGATGTCGATACAGACAACATAAAGCTAGTCTTACTGAGCACAGCAATAAATACATAAATAAATAGAAAATGCTGGGCTTTTCCTCTATTAAAAATAACTTCACAAAGCACCGAAGAGCCAAAGTAGCCAGCATCCATCCAAAGGCTTGAAGTTTTTCATCTGGGAGACTTCAGACCCAGTGTCAACTGTTTTTCTGAGAAATGACAAACTTTCCCTTCTCTTAGTAGAAAGCCAGATGATGTCTCTAAAAATTTCCACCTACCCATCTGTTCCTTCAGCTGGTATGTGGCACCCTTCTCCCCATTTTTTTGGTATTTTTATTCAAAATGCAAATTTTCAGGTCAGGGAACTGCAATACTTAGAATAAAAAAAAAATCCCTTAGGCTTGACGTAAACTCCTGACTCTCAGAAAAAGTGTTCTTCACTTAGGTTCTCAGAGATATAAGCAGAGTAAACTATTATGCCATCCATGATGAATTACTGAAAACATCGGCAAAGAGCAATTACTGTATGTCTGATCTTAATTTGGTTTCCAGTTAGAAATATTATACCTTATGTAAGCTACTTCAGGGAACAGATGCCATCAAAGAGCAATGAAAAATGTTAAATATTCTGTGGATAGAATTCAATGCCATAGCAGTTTCCCATGAGAGCAGATGCAAGTTTTCAGGCATTTTCTGAACATTAAGGACTTGGCAGTATTTTCAAACTCCACCATGAGATGCTTACCTTCCCCATCATTAGCTTAACATCATGTTATATTGCAGTCTCCGTCTCCACAGAGTGGAGAAATCTGGCTGCTTCCTTGGACTGAAATAAACATAGTTTTATTGTGCATCTTACTTATTGTATGGAAGGAATATTTCTTCAAATAAACTATTAGAAACATACTTAAAATATTCATAACTGTAGCGCAAAGCAGGCAGCAGGGAATTGGATAAAAATATGCAGTTCTCTTGAGCTGTGAAAGTGGTTGTTTTGGGAAATGCTTGGTTATGTGAAAACTAATGTATAAAATGAAAATATTTCTTCAAGTCAGTAGAGCTTCAGAGCTCTACAATTTTTTTTTTTTATATTTTACTTTTTTTCCTGCATATGCTACATTTTTAGCAAAGACGAGCACTTTTCATGTGTGTGATTTTGGACAGTTGATAAGAAAGAAGGTGGAAGGACCTTAATGTTTGTCTTGTTGTTCTGAGTTTGATTATTTTCTGAAAGTTTCAATTTTTCAGAAAAAAATCTTGCAAGAACAAAAAAAAACCAAGGACACTAAATTTATCTTGCAGTAACAGAGGTTTGGCCAAAGGCTGCAATTATTCTGAAAGAGTCAGAATTCAGTGGTTTACAATGTATCATAAACTGTATTTACTAATTAAAATGAAATAAATTCTATATTCTCTATGACATTGTTACTTCCTTTTCTTCTTTCAAGAACACCTTTGGGAAAAAAAAGGTCTCACTTTTGTTTCCATGAAACAATTAATCTTTTTAGATCTTCCCTACACTAAGCCCAAGATCAAATAAAACCCAAACGTAGCAAAGTGTGCAGTGTTGCGAGGGCTGGTGTTGTGCTCTGATGTTGGCAAATTACAGCTGATACATCTGGTGCTCCACTTCAAAGGCGAGATTGGTCATGCTCTGTGTGCTGGGAAATTGCATGCTCTGCTGTACATAATAATGTTTTTCAATTGGGCTTGTTCTGCATAACATAGATTCAATTATTATATAATTCCTGCCTCCATAAGTGAGTATATTTCTATTTTCTGGTTGATTTAGGAGCAAAACTTCTTAAAAGTTACACAGAAAATTTGGGATAACTTGAGTATCCATTTCTCTCTCATGGATTACTCGGACATCTAGAGTATCTGCTTTCCGAACAACCTACAGATGAAGAGACCAAGTTGCTGAATTTTGCCACAGAACTTCTTTCCAAATGCTTCCCTGCAGAACTGGAACTAGCTGTGGAACTGTTCACCATTTCTAATGGAAAAGTTATTTTTTGACTAAAATATCCTATATGTTTTTGTTATTTTGTTTTGCCCTCACCCCCCACCAGTTGGATAAAAACTGGACAAATTTAAGTAGATTATTATTATTATTATTATTATTATTATTATTCATAAAACCTTTTAAAAATAGATTTTGCAAATTAAAAGCATCTATGAAATATTTTTTACTTAAGGTACTGCATAGCTAAAAGTCCATCACTCTGCAACATGACTTGAAGATTCAAGTAAAAAAGGGTACACTTATTCCATTAAATAATTATTTTGTACTAGTTACCAGTCTCTTCCACTCAGACACCCTATATCTAGTAGGATGCAATTCAGCTGAAATACACTGAAAGCTCAGTGAAATATCTTCTTATGCTGCAAGCTGCAAATACATCTTCCTCTTATTTTATAAATCTCATTCAGACAAAGAAGCACTTTTTAACTATTGGAAGACACAATCTTGACCTAATATTTCCTTAGACATGCCAATTGAACATTGTGATGATAGGCTCTATTAACTCTGTGCTTCAGAGTGGGAATGCATTGATCAAGCATTCATTGATTACAGCATCCAAGAGTTATTAGATTTCCTTGGGAAAGAAGGATGTTCATATGATGAATTAAGGAGAAAAAGCAGTTTAACCTAATTAGTAAAGCAAAATTGAATAAAATATCTATAGCTCTATATCTTCTGCTATTAGCGTTTTCTGGAATAACACAATGAATCTTTCCTACAAAGTATTTGCTAATCTATTATTTTTTTATTTTACAGAAAGCAGAGGAACATTTTTTGTGCAGCCTAGAAAATGGAAGGACAAACCTATTGTTCATAAGAGCTGTAATGAATGAGAACTGTAAGAAAGAAACTATTCTTGTTATAGTGTGAAGATACTGTTTAAGGGTAAATGCTTTGATCTTTTTAACGGTATTGAAGACAAATATGGTTGCTATAGAACAGATCTTGGCAATGAAGACGAGTATTTTACTTAGCACAATTTTGTTCTACTAGACAAATGAATCAAGATGAAATGAAATAGTTCTTCTTGTCTGTTTAAAATAAGTCACTAAAAATCAACATGGCTAATCATATTAGATAGGAAGCATTTGAAAAATTAAAATTTACAAGATGACAGGAATTTATTGAAATAAGCAGAACATATGACACGTACAAGTCTTGTTACTGCCATCTGTATTTGAAAGTTCAGCATTTTTAGCTGTATATGTGGGAAATAAAGTTTAAAAGGACAGACCTGGAAGGGAAGAAAAATCTAACATAATTTAACAACAAATGCTATTTCTAAAAGAATCTGTCAAGAAATAAAATGCTGTGGCAGAAAATCCAATTGATATATCAAGTACTCAGGGCTAGTCTTAAGACTCCAACTTCATGATCAAATACCTCAGGAAGAAAAACTTTTTTCACCACAAAAATAAAATACAATCAATTCTCACATTGTGTGCTTTGAAGTTAAAAGACAAAAAGGTTGACTTAATGGAATTTAGTAAATGAAACTAATTTTAACAAGGTCGACTTCTCTATGATTAGGTTTTGCTGGTTAATTAGGATGTACTGAACTGGGAAATCTACTCACACATAAAGCATTCCCCTAAGATCTGATTACACACAGTAGTTTTCAAGATCAGTGGCTGGTGCTTAGTGAGGCTGGCAGCAGACAGCACTAAAATCTGATAGAAGAGAAGAGAACCTTGGAGATGCAAAATACATCATTAACAAAATATAACAGGAAATCACAGGAAAACCACGATAAAGGCCGTGGAGCCTACAGGAAGGATAGAGCGATACTATTTACAGAGCATGGAGTGACAGTACAAGGGCAATGGCTTCAAACTGTCCGAGAGGAGGTTTAGATCTGGTATTAGGAAAAATTCTTCACTGTGAGTGTGGTGAGGCACTGGAACAGGTTTCCTTGGTAAACTGTGGATACCCTATCCCTCGAGATGTTCAAGACCAGCTTGGATGGAGCTCTGAGCAACCCTGGTCGAGTGGAAGGTGTTGCTGCCCATGGCAGGGGGTTGGAACAAGATGATCTTTAATGTCCCTTCCAACACAAACCATTCTCTGATTCTATGTCTTTCTAAAAATAAAAATATTATGTATGGAGTGTTTTCACTGTTTCCTGTTCATTTGCTTTGCAGGCCATTCCTGTACCATGGGCTGTGAAGTGTGATGAGTGTTCCATTGGGCCAGTGCTTAATACAGGGCAGTACCTCCCTCTCAGCCAGGCCAGGCACATCGACCATATCTTCAGGGAGAGGACACTAATTAACAACATAATTAAGACTAAAAAGTTCTGAGCAAGAATTTTGTATAATTAAACTGAACAGCCATCTTGATCAACAAATCTCTACAGTATATAAAAGAAGCCATTTAAGAAAATATAAAGAAAAGCAATAGCAATGTAGGATATCAGCTGACTTCAGCATTTCTGCTGAAAACTTGTGTTGCTGGTGTCCAAATTCCAGGCTCACTTAACAGATCCAAACAAGTGCAATGCCTCTAAAAGTTGTGACTTTTGAAGGTGTAGTGTAGGCAAGAGACAGACAATGTTTCTTAATGTTATTATCTGACTATTTGAATGTTGCCATTATCTTCACATCAGAGACTTTCACACATGAATTTGACTTAATCAAATTAGTGGGGCAGATTTCCCTATCTGATTTCTGTCAGAGATTTAGCAGAAATTGATGATAAAATACACATTAGATAAAGATACACACTGTACTTCAAAATCTTAGTGGGGAGGTTTCATCTGCTGAAACTAACATATAAAAGACATGTTAGAAGTTAATATATTAGTAAATATAATTTGCAGGAAAAAAAAATGAAATAAAGTATTAAATAAGTTATTAAATACTTATTTTATGCTTCTTTTAAATGTACTGTGCTTTCTGCAGTGGCTTTTCTAGTGAAAATGCAAATTATGAAGTTCAGATTTTTTCCACATGCAATCCTTTCCCTCTTAATGGAGGGATGGAGTTGAATAAATTACACAATGTGGGCATAGACAGAGCAAAACACATCTCTGCTTTCTACCCCCTGTTATGGATTTCCAGCCAGGCTTGCTAGATGATCTATTATTTGCATGAAGACAGAAAGGATTCAAATGAAACAAATATTAGACAAGAATACTTGATAGATGGCAGCAATATGTTCAGTAAAATGTACCTGACACAGTTATTTCTAGACAACCACCTCAATTGTCTTAAAACATTATTGGTAAAAAAGTTTAAGAGGAAACAATGCATTCATTTTAAGAGAAGAAGAATAAAGTGACACAAATATTTCCTTAGATCCTCAAAAACAGAGAGGTTAATATTTAAGGTGTTTCAGTCAAAGCAAAAACATGGTACAGGTACTCAGCTCTCAGCTGAGTATCCCTCTTCCCTTTTATGTGGATCAGGCTCTGCATTTTCACTCTTACCCTTAAAAATGTAATAACTAAAAGATGTGCATATGCCAAAAGCATTGTATTAAACTTCAATTTAAAAATGGTAGATATTTTAGTCCCTGTGACCTGCTTTTCTACAGCTTCAAAGCCAAGCTGCCTCTTTACAGGCTGGGTAATTCTGCTCCTCTCTAAGCAGTATTGGCAATGGGAAACAATAAATTTAAGAATTAAGTCAGCCATTCAAACACCAGCCAGGGAAATCCAACTAATTAGTTTTCATTAATTTCCCTGTGGAACACCTGAAGTCCATGTGGGTGTTCTGTACAACTCCTGCTGTTTTGGGAAGTCCACCTTTCCTTCAACATCAGCCAAAAGAGCAGATTCCCAACACTATCACTACTGATGAAGACCATCTGCAGTACAAAATTTGCTGCAAATTTTCATCCTGTTATACTTGCTGGAGAAAATAATCACACGAGTTTCTCAATTCCCTAGAATTTTCCTCAGTCTCACCAGCTGCAGAAAACTACTTAAATCTCTGTTAAACTTGTTGGTGGGTACTCAGACACCAGGGAGTTACTGTGTTAAAATGGGCAGAGCAGTAAATGATATTAACAGTACTACAATATTGTTACAATATTTACAAAATTTACATGTTTTGCGGGGTTTTTCTTTTCCCTGATGAGGATCATGACTAGAATGAGAAGAATGAGCACACTTGTGACAGAGAAATGCAACCTTTAAGGGTGGTTATTGTACTATTTTCCTGTAATTTAATCAGGCAGGAGAGAAGTGAGGTCAGCTTTGAGAATCCAGTTCCAGGTGACACCAGAAGAATTGAGGAATTATTTTGACTTGTGCAATACAGCACCTTGACCATGGTTCCAGTGTTTGTTAGCTCCCAATCGCAGCTGTTTTCCTCATCATTGGAAAGAAAGCTAAATATAGGTATTCTATTGTGTTACAAATAGGAAATTTGATAAAAAATGAAGTTTAGCTCATTCCAAATCTATTAAGGATTTCATAAAAAGGTCAAATACTTGAGCTGATAAAGAGAAGAAATTGGAAGATAACATAGAGAGAAAAGGCTGTAATACCTCTCTTTTATCAGCCAACTAAATATTATAATATGTAGTCTACTTTAGGTCCCTTCTTGAGAAAATGAGCCTACACTTTCCACTTCCTGTGAAAGGAAAGTACAAGTTTATTTATTACAGAATATATAATATCATTATAAACAAAAAGAGGAAATATCTGTATTTAATTCTATTTTACTGAAACAATTAAAATTTTGAATCAGTTTGAACCCAAACATGTTTTTTCCCAGTTCAGCACTAAACAACCAAATAGAAAAGTTAATACAGAAACAGTTATCACAACACCTTCCAGAGAATGATGAAGAACATTTAACTTCTCTGTTGGGAAGACTGTTCATTACTCTCATAGATGGAATAGGATGGAATAACTTCCTCTTTCTTTTTTTTTTTTTTTTTTTTTTTTTTAGTTAAAGTAAGGTCTGTGGAGTCGTGCCAGTAATTCTTGCTTTTGTCCAAACAAGTAGCTGATTCTTTAATTTTCAGATTCAGTGGGCACAGTGCCTTAACCCCCAATAAGGCAGGCATCCTTTTAACCTCAAGGATGCAAAAGGAATATGGCAAGCCACCACTTCCAGAGACAGAATCGATAAATCTATCAAGCCAGTGAGCGTTGTGCCATCTGCCCCTTATAGAGCAGCAGCATTAATCACAGCAGACTTCTCAGCTGGGTCCATCTCCTGTCCTTAACCAGGTCCATGGATCAGCAGGGTGGGGAGTGGGGGAAGCATTAGACAGGACCAATGATACAAGTTTGCTAGTTTTGACCAGGGTGGGTTCATGCATGTGAGGTCCCCCAAAATCAGAGATGAAAGCTGACTCTCCCTCTTTGTTTCATCAGTGTAGTTGGTACTATGAGGAGAAATGCTTCATTCTGTACACTTTGCAGTAAGGGTTAATGCTGCTCTTAAATTCACCCCCACCGAAGACAAGAATAATCTACATATTCATGGTAAAGTTTTGTTTCGTGGAATCCTTTTCATTATATCATTCATTTTCCAGACAGAAGTTCATAAGTAAATGCATCCACAAGTGCAAATTAAATGCATGAAGGGTTTCCTAAAATGTTCCATAGCACTAAGATAAGTTTTTTTTTTCCAACAGAATGAGAAACAGGTATGTTTTTATTGCTTTGTCACTCCATTATCATCCTACTTACCTCAAGCTAGTTACTCACAGATGTTTTCTATTTCTCTCTCTCTCTCTCTCTCTTTAAAAACCTGTGTTAGACTATGCAAGCCTTGTAACAGACAACATGTCCCTTCGGCAAAGAAGAGATATATTCCCAGCTGAAATATCACTAACCTTTGCAAGTTTTTCAGGAATACTAACACTCTTTCCTCAGTTCCTTCTCTGTGAACATGCATGGCTGCATCCTTTGGTAATCTGGGTGCCACAGAGCCAGATAAAAAACCAACCAACCAAAAAACACCAAACCAAACATGTGATAACTGCAGGGCTTATCAGATAATAAGTATGCAAAAGCAGAAAATTCATAAAGAACATTGTTTACAAAATCAAAGTGATTTCATGTTTCACTCTGATAAAATTTACTCAGAGAAATAAAAATACTTTATTTTAACCTTGTCACTTTGTTGGTCTTTCAGAAAACATCGAAATGATTTATAGGCTGGACTGCAAACCTCTCTTCTTGAACCTCAGCAAAATTGTTTTGGAAGGCTTCTATGGATCATATGGCTTGATGGCGTTTCTTGTTCCCTTTTTAAAGCATCTGGCAATCTGGGTATTGCAGTACTTGTATATCCCTGGTTTTCTGATATCTCTGGCTATTTCTGTCCAACTGATCACAGTTACTAGGGAAATGTTTTAATATGGATGCTTAGAGTTTTCAAAGTAGCATTTTAGCATTTCAAAATTTCAAATGAGGGTTTGAAATTTTGCTGAGTTACAGCATGGGACTTTAAAGAGTATTATAAATCAAAATTTATTAGCTAAAAGTATGCACCAAGGTAGAGGAAATAGATGCTCAATGGCACATAAATCCTGCCTGATGTTCAGTGACAAAGGAAAATAGAGATACAGGGAAGTTAATTTCCCTTTTTTCATGACCACAGCTGATGAGCATTGCATTCTCACATGCACTATGGCAGCCAATAACACCTAATATTTTTCTGCCTATTCTGTTTTTATTGCCTATGCAGTTCTTACTCATCTGCAGTTTATAAATATCTTCTTATTCCTGCTCAGCTATTTGCATCAATAATATAATTTAGCAGTAAATTTCACAGTCTAATTATTCATTACATTAAAAACATTTCCATTTATTAATTTGATATTGTTTGCCTGGTGATTTTAACAAACACCCTTGTGCTCATTTTATGAGCCAGCCTTATTTGCATTCTCTTGAACAATAATTTTAATTATTTTCCCTTTTTCCCCTAAGACAAAACAGAACAATCTGGAGTTCCAGATCTACTCTCCACTAATGTGGGATAAGCAGATGCCTGACTGCAGTGGGGTTAGTCACATGGCTGCATTTGCAAGGTTACAGCCTTAGTGAATGATAGGTGTCATTCCTACAGCAGATTTTGCACCTGTAACTGCAAAGTCTGTGCCCAATTAGCTGAAAGAAGGAGGCTTCTACTTTTGAAATTTCTGACCTCAGGTTTCAGCTTATAATTGTCACCAGTATTTTCTCCACATTTCTTTATATAACTATTTTTATGTGGTCCATTGGTTGCTTTTGCTTATTTAATCTTCAATTAATTTTTATTGGAAAACAAATTAAATCAGACCCTAGCTTTCCTCCTTTGTATTGCAATCCAAATTGAAGAAAACTTCTGCTTTTTGATAATAGAATATTTATTTTCACGCTCTACAAAATTTTTACTGCTGTTGTGAAATACCCATTTTATTCATGTCAAGTTTGGGTCTCTATGGCTTGAAAATTAGGAAGGCAGGGCCAGCCCACTCCCAGGATCTGCAGCGCCAGCCTGGCTGGAAAGAGGCCATACCTGGCCCTGCCATCTGTCAATGGTGTTTTTAGCCTCACATGCTCCAGGACACCAGAACTCAGACTGTCTCTGTTTTTATTTTAGGAGGGCTTTTTTGGCTTAAATATAATTGAGGTAAGTCCCAATCCCTCTGCTGTCTTTCACACAATACACAAGTTATAATTCTTCAGGGAATAAGACAAGTATGTTTCATACAATGCAAGGGCAGCAACCTCAATCTTCCCAAATCCTTCTCAATCTGTTTTACTCTTCTCTCCATCTTTCTTTAAGTGTGATACACATTTATGTTTTGCATCCTTTAGGCAGTGATGAGAACTAACAGTTGATCTGAATAAATGAAGAGATGAATTGATTGTTTCAGGCTACTGATTTAGTGGCTAGATCAATTACACATATTAAATAAATAATATTCTTCAGCATGATAAGGAGGAGAAAGGAGAAAAGCTCTTTAGCAGAAGATGAGTATGAAGAACTTTCAAAATACTTCAGAATGATGCCAGTACATCAGTTCCAGGGAGCTTTCAGGCATATATGAAGTGTAATAAAATACCTGCATGCTAACACAAGAAGCTTGAAGGACAAACAAGGAGAATTTGGGAGCTGTGACTAACAGTGAAAATTCATATAGGAGACTTGACAGAAACATGGTGGATGTACAAGCTCAGTAGCTCATAAACATGGTGAGTTAAAGCCTAGCATTACTAGCTGAGGAGGAAATACAAGTGTATAAATTTGAACATCTGGGAAAATTTGGGTTGTGACCAAAAAAACCAAAAAAGAATTCCAAAGGAATTGTATGAATTCATTCTAAAAATCCTTCCATTGGTTGTGACAGACCCCAGAGCTTCTACTGAAAAAGAGCATCAAATATGAAGACTAATTTTTAAGGAGCTAAACAGAAGGGTTGGAATTATAACAAGTAAGCAAGAATGGATAGATGTGAAAGCAAAGGTGATCAGCAACCTGCAGTGATCACTGTGGTTCAAAGAGGAGGATGGGAAAAAACTCTAAAGTTACATTCTGACATTCCAATGCAGCCAGAATTCTTGTCCGTAAATATTACACAGGAGTTGGTACTTGGCACAGTGTCCTAGGGAGAACTACCACACAACAATCCTGTTAATTACTCATCACTTATATTCTTATGTCAAATTGAGTAAGAAGAGAATTAACAGTAAGAACAGGCTAATAAACCTGCCAGCCCCCCAACTGATTTTGAGCAGTATATGTAAAAAATACTAGTAGATATACTCATTGTTATGAAATATTTTTAAATCAGTTTATCTTGTTTTTCATCAATAAAATTTTAAAAAGTGAGTCAAAAAAAGTGTTACAAAGACAGAAGTAGCAAGATTTAGGCAGTATATATGTAATTTTTTTTTTCAAATATTGGTACAAAAATAAAAAAAAATTAATCTTTTAATGGAAAACCATTATTATGAGTTCATATTTTTGCAAATCTGTGCCAAAGTTCAGATTCAGATGCCTAGAGAAAAAAGAACTATTAACAAAACTAGTTGAAGCACTTAAAAAAACTGTTCATACTTTATAAATACAGTAATACAAATATTTTTTTTTTAGTTAAAATATTTCCTGTTTAACTTTTAATTAAAACACGTTAGCAGAATTGCATCAATTCCCCCCTTCAATTTTATCCAGCTGCCACTTCCTGGGCAATGAGCAATTTTTTAAACGGTATCACAGGAAAAGGCAAAAAATAGAGAAATCCAAATTTAAAATATTTATGAACTTGAAAAAGGTAAATAAACCACATTTTTACTCAAGTTACAAGAATTAAATAAAAAGGAGGAAAACCCAAAACCTGAGAATTAAAAAAAGTAATATATTTTTTCATTAAATATATAAAAATTAAATATATGCATATATTGAACATTGTTTCTCATAAAGTTACATATTTTTGGAAGACTTGAGAGTATCTCGTAACCTTTTGAAAAGGAAAATTTTTAACATAAGATAGTATTGAAAGCAACTTATTCTTCACACAGCCTTCAGGGGATTGAGAAACTCCAGTTTCAACTATGCTGATATGTGAATCACAGGGATATTTTTTAATGTTTTGTTGAACTATATTGAGACTAAAGCTAGATAGGAACACAAATGATGATCACTGACATATCTCTTAAAAATCTAGAGCCAATAATATTCTATATCCATATGTTCCATTTTCAAATGTACATTTAACATGCAGATTGGAAGAAAATATACAGTGGGGAAAATAGAGTTTTGAGACAATAAATTGTGAGTTAACCAGGAAAACACAATCTTATCTTATAAAGAAACATTTGCAGATAGCTAGGAACTGAAAAATTAAAATATTTCTTTACTTAATAAATAATTCTTTAATTAAAAGTAATATCCACACACCATCTTTGGGATAAGAGTATAATACAGTGAACTTCCAGGGCAAATATTAAATGTCTAGATTGCCTGAAAGTCTTAAAAAGAGAAATATCCATAGAAGCTGACATACTCCACCAAAGGGAATGAATGTATGGCCTCAAACACAGGCTCTGGGCACATGATATCCACCTGCCAGGGGGAGAGAGCAGAGGCCAGCAATGAGTGAACAAGGGACAATAAATCACTGAGACAAGAGACACAGCTGAGGCTGGACGGAAGAATTACTCTGCCCTTGATCACCAGAGTGTCCCTGCTCTTTGTCCTTCCTTCTAGTGCCATAGCCCTTCCCTCTGTCCAATCCTGGTGGTGTCTGGTGAGAGGACACAGGCGGATGGGTCACTTCACTGTGCTGATAGGCACAGCATGGAGCTCAGAGGAACCAGGCAAGCAAAACCAGCAGGATCTGCTTGTAGATGTAGCGTTGTTCTGGATGACACGTAGCCCTGTGCAGAAGGTCTCAGCTCTTTGTGTTTGCAGCAGCTGTAACTCAAAATTATCACAGGGAGGGCAGGGACCTGCTGGAGCCAGGCCAGAGGAGGCCACCGTGTTCATCAGAGGGATGGAGCAGCTCTGCTGTGAGAAAAGGCTGAGAGAATTGGGATTGTTCATACTGGAGCAGGGAGGGCTCCAGGCTGACTTGATTATGGGCTTCCAGTACCTGAAAGGACCCTGTAGGAGAGATAGAGAGGGAGTATTTGCAAAGGCCTGGAATGCCAGGACAAGGGGGAATGGCTCCACACTGAAAGGGTGTAGGGTTAGATAGGATATTATGAATCATTCTTTACCGTGAGGATGCTGAGGCACTGGAACACACTGTCCAGAGAAGCTGTTGCAGCCCCATCCTTGAAGGGATTCCAGGCCTCTTTGGATGGAGCTCTGAGCAACCTGGTCTCATGGAAGGTGTCCCTGCCCCTGGCAGAGGGCTTGTAACCTTTAATAATAATCTTTAAGGTCCCCTCCAAACTAAATCATTCTAGGATTGTATGATTATGGAGAGGTAACTAAAATATATCCCAGTGTTTTGCCTGAGAAATTTACCCACTATTAACACTGGTAACACGCCACTGTCAAGAAGAGCATGACCCATCATCCAGCCAGATTAGAAATTCAAATATGTCTTCATTAGTGGAAATAGGTTTTGTTTTGTCTGAACTGACAAAAGTGAAAAAGAAATCAAAAGACACCATTAGCAGCCCTTAAGAAGAAAAAATATGCATCACAGACTTTTCTGATATAAATTATGACATTAATAAAAACCGGCTAATTCACAACAATAAGAAAGAGCATCAAACAATTATTGAAACAGTAATAAAAGTACTAACAAGCTATTACTAAGACTACAAACCAAGTGAGCAACAGAATAACACTCATAGGAAAGGCAGACAGTATAAGATAATAAAGAGCTCAGTAGCAAATGGTTGATAACACCTTTCAACCCAACATACCCAAGCGGAATCATACTCTGTTGCAAAAACATGGTTTCATGAAGGAGTGCAGTAGCAAAAAAACTTTTACTTGGTTCATTAGGAAAACTAATCATGACAAGATTGTACAACAATAGAGACCTGAATCCAGGGTGGATTGCCTTCTGACCTACTCCTTATTAGATCCATACAGTTCTCAGGCAGGCATCATCCAGATCTGGGAAATGGCCAGTATTAGTCCAGCTGGGAATAGATTAGCAATGATTTAACAGGGAATCAAGAACTCCTTGTGCTATGACAGGAACTTCAGGAAAAGCTACTTCTAAGCTACTCTCATAAAAATGTATTTTAGACTAAATTCTCTTGCAGAAAACAGACTATTTCAATGATTTCTCACTGTTGAATTACCTATTTATTTATTAAAAGAAAATTTCATATGTGCCAATTTAGGTGGGGAAAAAAAGCAAAATACAATGTCAACACAATTTTAATTGAATTATCAACATTATATATATTAACTGTATCTATACTTTCATTCTGTTTTTGAAAAATAATCTCTATCTCACTTTTCACAGCCAGGTTCTGCTTTTAACCCATATATTTGAATACCCTAATTATTTTTCAAATGTCACATTAAAAATATAGGTGTTAATTTCCATATTGAGAGACAACATACTTTCCCACAGTTTACTAATTATTACTCTAAAAAAGTAGGTTTTTTAAGATCTTTCTGTTCTTTAATATACTTATTTTTTAAATGAAAGATTACAGGAAAAAAATTATATATATGGTACATCTAATACCATAAAATATATATTTTGGATATCAGGCTGTGGAATTCACATGATTGTCTTGTGGCAAGAGAATTCCTGAAACCAAAAGAAGAGGAATTATACTAAAATAAAGGCTATTGAACTCAGTCATCAATGGACAGCAATTATGGTATGAATTCCCCTAAATTATCCTGCAAACATTTTTCAGTGTCCTTGTTAATCATTTGTTTCTGCCCAAACATTTCAGGAAGATACTGGAGTATGCAAATTAATTGTCTGATGAAGAATAAGAGTTCGTAAAATAAAACTAAATGGACTTTCTGTTTCAGTATATTAAAATGCATAGTTGGAGGAAGGGAATATACATATATATTCTTTATGTAAATTGTTTTTTTTTTTTTTCTTTCAAGTAGTACCACTGTTCCTTAAATGGAATATGGGGTTTTTTTCTGCCTTGAGAAAATTTCACTGGCTATATCAAAATTATTCTTGCTATTGTTCCCTGGTCAACAAAAGTAATAAAAATACACAAAGCGGCCACACATAAAAGCTTCATCTCAGATAATGTAAAGTTTAATGTTAATTTTTTTTCTCACCTCAGTGAAGAATTAAGTTTTTTACAGCAGTTACAGTGTCATATATTATAAACCCACTGGCTGACACGCACACACAAAAAAATCCATATAATTGCTTTTCCTATCTAACCATGTAGTGAAATACAGATCCTGTAATTAAGGCTATCAGCTGGCTAAAGTAGCACATGGACCAATATGCCACCACAGGGAAACGCCATTTACAGGTGATTTGAGCCACAGCGGATCAAACTGCAGTGAAAAGCCTGAAATAGCAATTTCACATTCACATTATTTGGATTAAAAGTTTTAAGGCAAATTTTTTAACCAGTTCTGAACCAAAAATATCTAGGTATCTCTCAACATAAGGAAGTAGATATTTCCAATATCCTTCATAGTTTAAACAAAATCAAATCTAAGGAATGCAGGAAATTCAGATTTCAGTGTAGTGTAAGTACAATCTAACTTCTGCAGGAAAAAAGTGTGCCTTCATACTTTCCTTTATTACTTGAAAGACATCTTAATGTGTTTCTCTAAGGAGGTGTGGTACAAGTAATGAATCTTATATATATACCTGCCTTTGTCTTTCATTCCTTTTTAATTTCTGAAGTTATCACTACTCTGTGTCATACAGATCTGATGGAGAACACCATTCTCACAAATTTCATGGAAATAAGCTGTTGAAGAGAGCAAACCCTTCTATATTTCATGACTGAATAAAAGACAGCACTATGAGATTGTTTCTTTTTTTAGCATCACAGAACTTTCTGCAAGACATGAATTTTTCAGCTGGGTAGGAGTTTACTGAGAGCAGTCATAACATTTTTTCATACATCCATTTTCAGAAGGCTTGCTATAATTCAACAGGAAAAAATATTAAGAGATACTAATACTTGTGATACGAGGCCATCTGATGATAAGAGGTCACTATTTTTAATAAAAAATATATGCCCTCATCCTTTTGGGGAGTACAGACCAAATCTTTATTGGTTCCTTATATTCCTCCAGGACTAAACTTCATCTCTATCTGCCAGAGTTGCTAAATACAAAATATATTAATATAATACATTTGATAACATATTTAGAAAGTGCTCATCTACTGGTCTTCTAGTCATAATTTTCATAATTCTCAATCACTTTTTCTTCCTGTTTATAAGACCTTTTCTCTATTCTGTTTTATAAAATTCTTGCATCCACTCCTTCACATAGTTTCTGGGCACATAATACAATTAATTATATGACTAACATTCGTGTACAGCATGATTTCCTAAGGTAAACTGAAGACCACTCTGAGTATTTATTTCCTTGTAAGCAGCTCAATTAATTTCACCCATGCTGCAGAAATGTCCATCAGTTTCACATTGTTTGGCGTTCTAGAAGAAATTTTGCAACTTAAGAAAAAGAACAAAAGAAACCCCAAAACACTCCACAAACAAAACAAAATAAAACCAAACAAACAAGCAAACAAAATTGTGGAAGGTATTATTCCACTAATAAGCCCTAAAACTGAGTTTTAATTTGCAGCACTCATATCCACCTACTGGCAGCACCTCCTTTCCCTTGAAATCTCAGTGGGAATGCAGCTGCAGGCAATTACCTCTAGAGGTTAGTGTTTGACTCTCCTTCTTCCAGGACTCAGCCTTCTGCCTAAGACTCCTCCTAATGAGCTGGGAAAGCCTAACAGCATAAACAAAGGAATCTAGGGATGTTTTACTAGAACATGCATTTATGGTATCTGACAGAATGATGTTTGTGTGGGATGGGTCTTTCCTGACAGTTAATAAGCAACTTAATTAGGGTCCACGTATCCTACATAGAAATAACTGTGCCTATCCTCTCTGTGCATCACTGGTCAAAGTACTGTTTTACAAACATTAAATAACATCTAAAATTTAATGGTAAACTTTTCTTAAGCTGCTTTATTCCAGAAAAAAAAAAAAACAAAACTTTTTTATTGCTTAAAATAAAGTACTTAAAGTGTTTTGCTTAAAGTGTTCCCTAGGAAAAAACCCTATTTTTTCATTTTTCACCAGACGATACAAGCAGCTGGAGTACATTGGTACCATCTCAATAATACTATCTCAGTATTATCTCAAAGATCAGTAATCACAGGACTGATGGTTATTTACACCTTTTATTCTAATGAATCCAAAATAAATTTTATGACAATTTATGTCAACATCATTACAAGCATATGAATCAAGAAGTGACCTAGTGGTGTTGTTGGTACCAGTGGGTAGTACAGCAATTCACTAATGGTTGTACAAGGTCTGAAACACACAGAAATAGCCATTTTTACTTGCCAAAAGAGCTTACAAAATAGCACTTTTTAATTTTTTTTTTCTTTTTTCTCTGAGGAAATAGAATTTTTACAGAAAAATAACGTTCGAGCACTTCTGACTCTCAGTGGTCTCTGATGGGTCAATAATCTCATTTAGCCATAAGAGATAAGGACATCCTTTCTGACCTAATACACTATAATGAAACATACCTATAAAATAATTTTAGAAATGGTTATTATCAAAGGGAAATTGAATCTACCTGTAATCCATGCTAAACTCCAAGGAAGTCAGACAGTACAACAAAATAAACTGAAAATAAAAACATGAACTACTTTAAATAATCGATGAAATTTGCAATAACATCAAAAATCCCACTTCAATATATTTTCAAATGTATTTCATGTATTGAAATACATTTTCCTAAATGACTGAAAGTTAGGAAGATTGATGGATTAGATGCTAAAGTTGAGGAGGTGGTCAGTTGGCCTTAATGATCATCTGTCTGGGGTCACATTGTGTATTTGATGTCAGTGAGTCCTTCCTAATGCAACGTGGTTTTGTTATTTCATTGAAATAAACTTTAATTTGTATTAGAAGCAAGATGATTATTACACGAATTTGTGTCACTTGCTGATTTTTTCCAGTGTCTGGCTGTGAAGATTTCAGGTCTCTGTTTGGTTTTGTCCATGTATCTCTGTCGAATCTCCACCTCCTTATATTTCTGTAAATTCATGACCTTTATACTTTCTGCATATATTTTTGACACTTTTTTTCTCAAAGGAACTTCTGTTCTGACAATATGTTTTGATATTCTGCTCTACTGATGTGTATCTTTTCAGCTGGGCAAGTCTTTATTTGTGAAATAATGAATTAGTCTTGTTACATTTTCCATAGTAGGATAAAGCTGCATAATATATTACTGATAACACTCATAAGCCTACTTATGAAAAAAGAAGACAAAAAATGTTGTGAGAGAAGAATGAGCACTTGAAATTGAAAGATATTGGGAGCAAAAGGAAACAAAATAAAAGGAATGATAATAGAAATCAGAGGCCTGAGAATATAGATGAACATACTTGAATTCTGGTGGGGTTTCTTGCTCACACACAATCCACTTATTGAGACTATTTGATTTGCACTGCACTTTACTGTTGTACAAGAGATTTCTCTAGCTGTATTTTTCTGTCCCTACAGTTTTAATGTTTTTTTTTTTCTCATTCTTTTTAGCCTTTAGATGTGTTCTTCTGGATGCATTTTATTTAGCTATTTTAAACTCTCAGTAAATATTCTGAATTATTTATTTGCTAGAATATTTAACTTATTAGTTGTTACATTTACATTACAGATGAGCTTTTCATTTTTCAGATATCCAATAGTCATGAACAATATTTAGAGTAATGAATCTTCTAAGAGAGGTAAATATTTCATATGAAAGAATAGCTTTTGCTTAATAGTACAAAATGAGGAGAAAATAGTTTAGATGTTTATAAAACAAACTTTGCACTACACAGGAAAAGCCATTACTCAGTTTTTTATGTGCAGAATTTGGTATTTATGTGGAAAATTCCTGGAGATTTGTACATGCAAGAAGTCTGTAATATTGATTTGTTCGTAGATGCAATATTGAAAAAGACATGCTGCTGAAATATGTCAGTCAGTGAAAGAAAAATACTAAGCCTTGATTTTCCTTCTGAGAGAACTGAGAGGTTGACTGTAAACACAGTGGTAACTCATCTGTTCATGGCCATCCACTTATTTGCTGGCAAATGAAGGTAAGAAATTTACAATCTAAATCATCATGAGAAAAAAAAATATTAAGTTTACTCATCATTAAGTGAGGAAATTACTACATTTCAAACAACTGTGTTTTGTAATCAGAGACACATTTCTTCTCTCTCCCCCAAAATACCACAATCCTACACAAATGCAAATCAGAAGATGAAATAATTCAAATTAAAAAAATCCAAACCAAACCAAAAAACCCCACCTCCAAATACACAAAAAGAGTATTTAATTAAGCTTACATGTTTGAGAATCTCAAAGATGCTAATTGATAAAGGCACAATTGCTTCTGAGAGCTAAACAATGCCCTTTGAAATCTCCTGTATCAAGTTTCTTTAGTCCACACACCAAAAAAACCAAAACAAAACTAAACCATACCTATCCCCAAACCAAGTACTGTGTTCCTGGATTCAGATCAATACTGTGACTCTATGAATAGCAGAGTATTAAATACTTTGAAGAAAATGTGCCTTTTCAGTAACGTTTAGTATTCCAACAGCCACAGAATAAAATCAGTAAATTATGCAATACAATAAATTTAAATCTAGACCTGAAAGATTCATAATTCAAAACATCAGTCATTTACCCAATAACATACAAATAGAAATGCACATATAAAAATTTATGTATACAGGTGCCCATGCCTCTAGATCTATACAGGCAGTGCAGAAAGAGTAATGGATTCAAGAACACACATTAAATACTTCAGTAAGTCCCAGCATGAATACTGGGTTATTCCCCTTGTACCAGCTCTGGAATCTTCTTTATTTTAATTATCCTATGACACAGGAGGATTCTGTGCCATGGAAAATTCAACAATGTAATTTTTTAGGCAGTTTAAGCAGCATCTCTCTGGAAGACAACAGAGCTGTAAAGGCTAAACAGAGTAAACAGACTGTACCTTCCAAGTGCTGCCCATTCTCCAAAGTGTGGGAGGAGATCCAATGTATTTGATCTGATAGGAGCTGTAAAAGAAGACTTCTATACAGCATACAGCATCTATTTTCCAAGACAGCTATAGCTGGTATAGCCCTTAAAAGCCTGTAGTCAAATATCTTATTTAATTCAAGATCACAATCACTAGGACATCAGAGTTGTGTTTTGTCACTCTATCTATTAAATCTGACAAGCATAACAATGGAAACTCCTGGTTTCTTCTTTCTCAAGTGCAGGTCCCTCATAGAAAAATAATCAGAACTCTATCTTAAGTGGCTTTTACCAGGAAAATATTGAGACTTACTGCAATAGCAATTATAAAAATTGTGATTATATAAGAGTATACATGCTACAACAATCACAAAGTAAATGCATGTGGAGCCAAGTCTCATAATAGATCCATTTGACAAGACAGGGTTGAGTACAAGTCGTCTGCGTAATGATTTACCTCTCAAGGCAAGAAGAATTGGCATGTGCTTGCTGGTTTTGTATTTCATTATATGTGCCTCATATATTTCTTCACCTTCAAAACAAATTTTGATTTTTGGTACAAGAATGAGAATTGTGCCCACTCCATATTTTGTAAGTGAGATAAGGGCAATAGGAGGAACTATTGTTTATTAAGGGATGGAAACCATTATCTTTCCACTGGTATTACAGCTCCTTTCCTGTGTGCCTTCTGATCAGTCCCATCACCATCACAGCAAGCTTGGGACTGATTTTCCTTTTCACTTCAGTTTTTAGTCACTAATTGTGTGATTAAGACTTTATGCATTCAAATGATTCCTTGCCAATTCACCATTTCCTGTCACTTTGCTATTTAAAATCTGTCTCAACTGTTTCTCTGTGTTTTCTCTTAAATTCCCTGCATTGATATTTGTTCTTTGATCTGTTTTCAAGAAAAGCAGATTTTCCATGATTCTCTACTCTTTTTTTTTCTTATCAAAAACAATTCTGAGAAGCCTATGGCAATGTTAGGTAACATCTCAACTTATCCGCAAGAAGGATTAAGTCTTCAAACACGCTAAAAGCAGTGTAAGTCTCAAGCCTTATACAACTCTGAGTCTCCCAGGAGCAGTATTTGTTCTTGTTCTTGCAAAGAATTAGAGAGCCATGAGAAGAAGAAAAGCATGTCAGCAGAAAGAGCTTCTGACAACAATTATTTCTTTAACAGCTGCTTTGTGGCCTTACCTTCTCAATGTTACAATTTGTGTTTGGTGGGCTTCTGCATCTCAGGGCTCAGGGTTTGTTCAAAACCCTTTTTTCACATTGTGGTGGATTGACCAGGGGTGTGTGCAAGGTGCTCTATCCCTAGATCTCCTGCTCCAGGGAAATCTATATAATATCCCTTTCCTCAGCAGGACAGGGCCTGGGGAGAAAGTAAATAGAAAAAAATCTCATGGGTCAAGATAAAGGCAGTTTAATAAAGCAAAAGCAAAGATTATGGGCGCAGAAGCAAAAGAATAAAGGATCTTATTTCTCCACTTCCCATCAACAGCCAATGTCTGCCATGCCCCAGAAAAAAGGGTTTCAGCAGAGGTTGCCCCAGAAGAAAAATGCTAGAAAAAACTGAGTGTCGACAACCTCTGCCTTAGCTTTTATTGCTGAGAAGATGCTGTATGGAATGCAATTTCCCTTCTGTCTCGCTAGGTCAGCTGTCCTGGCTGTGTCCCCTCCCAGGCTCCTGCCCAGACCTACCCTAATGGCCTTTTGGGGTTGGTGGATGCTGGTTTGCACAGATGGCCCTGGTGCTGTGGGACCACTGCCCAGCAGTACCCAAACACTGCTGGGTTCTCAACACCTTTCTCTCTGCTCAGCACTCTGAGAACTGCAGTGGGAAAATTAACTCCATCTCAACCAAACTTTCCTACAGGTCTGGTTTTGTGTCCCACAATACAAAACAATGCCTCAAGTACAGCCTGCAGAGATTCTCTCATCTAAATCTCAAAATTGGACTCTACCTTGGAGTATCTAGGGGAGAAGATTTGCCTGCTATTGCTCCAAAATAATTAAAATTCATTACCCCTCTCCATTAAATTAATGAAGATTTCTTTCCAAGTTCCTCAGGAGACAGTGTTATGCAAGAAATACTAATGTGATGGCAGTGCTTTACTGCGGGTTTTTTGGTGGGTTTTTTTGTATGTTTTTTTTTTTTTTTTTTTGTTTTGTTTTTTTTTTAGTTTTCCTTCTTAAAGGTGTTGTCCTGACTGCTGTGCTGAGTGAGGAGGAATTGTGCTAAGTGAGAAGCACAGGGAAGAGAACATCATGCCCAGAGCTTGATCAGTACCTTTATTGACGGAGACCATCTGAAGAAATCTAACATCTACCACCACAGAGCTGCAGCAAATACATTTTGGTTAGAGGAATATGCATGCATTCCTATAATGGTAATATTAAAAAAAAAAAGGAAATGTAAAATATACTTGGAAAGGCACATTTCAGTTACATCACATTTTGTCTTTAAATTTGTTTTTACCTCTACACCGCCTAAAAATTAGGAAATAAGGAGAATTTAAACCAGTGAATGATTCATTGATACAAAGACTATGCAGAAGATAATACAGTAATTTTGCAGATGTCAGATCTGAGCTTGTATTGTTGTTTATAAATCACTGGCAAGAGCTGGAAAAAAGCAGTTGTTTCAGGTTTTTTCCTTGGGTATCAGCCAGTTTTACTGGTGTGTTTGAAGCCGATATACTGTCTCACAGAGATCACAGGAAATGGAACTCTTAAACATGCAATTTATGGCCAAAGAATGCTGTTTACACAAGCATCTGCCATGTAGTAGAAGAGTCATTATTTTCCATGGTTACAACTTTTAAATTTTTTTTAAAGCTATCTATAAATTTGTATTGCCTCTGTGCTATTTTAGTAGATTCTTCTCCAATTAACATGGAGTAGCCTGTGATTGAAATGGCTATTTACTCCAGTATGAAGTAATTAGGACTGAACTGTATAAGAAATAGAGGTTGTTCAGCTCCGGGCCTCTGGGCATGGAGAAGGGAGAGCAAGAAGCTGAGCCTTTCTGCTACTCAGTTCTTTCAGCAGAACACCTAAGAGAATCATAGTCTCTAGTTCCACTCACCCACACACAGCATTTTCCAAAGCTTCCAAGACTTTCTTGTCATTCCTTGAATCCAAAAGGTTGTTTTTCCCAACCTTATGTAAACAGGACCTCTCCCAGACTGGAACAACATCTGCCTTATGGCCATCACAGATTTAATTATTATGATATAAAGCTGTCTGTAGTACCACTTGGTTCAAAAAAAAATTGGATTTACTATTTTTAAAAAAATCCAAAACAACAGAGATCTGTACATAGCTATGCTGTTGCTTATTAGAATAATATTTTTTTTAAAGTTAAAAAATGCCAAAATGAAAGGAAAACCAGGAAAGCTGTTACCTGCTTTTAACTTTGCCTTTTTCATCCTTGGAAAGAGGCAACTAAATTTCTCTTTTGAAAGTTACAGAAACAGAACCAACGTTATTGCTGATGTTACAAAAGATGCTTGTCTTTTTATTTTCTTTGAAATGGTATATTTTTATAAAGGTGATTTTATGAGTGTACTGAGGCAAGATGTATAGAAGGTATTTAGCTGCTATTTGTCTGCCTTGTTACTGTAGTTTCACTTTTTTTTTCTTTGATATTACTCATATGTGCTTGAACAGGGGTTTTATGATCTAATTTCAGAAAATAGGAATGAACCCTTCCAGTTTTCTAACCAGTTCTATTACTGACCCATTTAATATTTTCTGTTAAGGGAAAAACATCTCGACTGAACATCCAAAGTGTAATTTGTAAACTCTGAAGATATTCTGCTTTATTGTAAACCTACTGTCATTATTTGATTTTTACATAGTTCAAATTTTGGTCTCCATAATCAATACAAAGTACATTTTAATTGGATATATATTTTTATATATACTTAAATATATATATAGCTTAGCTAAAAGGTTTCTGTACTTAGATCAGCATATTTAGCTGAAAAAAGAAGCAACAGTTTGAGGTTTTGCTTTTAATAGCTGAAACTGCTTTCATAAATGCTCATAAAAGTAACATTTAATCTCTTGCACTGGCCCAAAAATACTGAAAAGATCACCATTCCTCTGTAAAATGCAATTTTAGGAGCTCTTCAGAACACTCAGACTGTTAATTGTGTTAAAGTACATGCAGTAAATAGTTATAGTGTGCTATTTTGTTTTTATTGAAGAGTAAGTGGAGTTTAAATTACCCCTTCAGACAGATAGCTTTGTTATGTTTATTATGTTTTTATATAAATCTCAGTAATTCTGTTTCTAAGGTAAAGATAAAGAAATTTTTATCTGTTTAGAATGTTACAAAGAAACCAATTCCTGCATATATTTAAATAACAGTAAATGAGGCACTGCAGAATCTCAGCAAAAACTCAAGTGCTTGGTGATTTGGAGTACAGCTGCGCTGGACATTGTACTCATGCCCTCTAGTTTCTGAGATGAAGATGTGTAAGAAAGCTGGACACTTGCAATGGTCTTGCAAGTGACGCTGTGGTTGAGGCAGACACCTGAAAAGCAGAACACCTGTACAAAAGCCCATTTCTCTTCCTGTTTCAGCTCAGCACTTGATCCCTCACTAATGCTCATGACTGGTGACTTCCCACCTGTGGTTCTTCTGAGACAGATCTTTTCCAGTCTCTTGCCTGGATATTTGCCTGTATTTACTGACATTGAAAAGTTGTACTCCAGCCTCCTCTTGATCAGGTGAATCCCTGAAATACAGAGCTTAAGAGCCAAGAAACTGTCTCTCCTTTTGTCCTTACCTAGCTGCTCAGAAGGGAACAGCTTTAAAGATGATAGAATAAGAAAGGTGTCTGTGCTGGAGCCAAAGAGGTGCCTGAAGTGGAGTGTTGGACTCAGTCTCTTACAAGGTGCTGTCCTCTACCCACTTGTATTCATGTAACTGTGCTCCAGGGCTGTTGTAAATAACTGATAATAAAAAAAAAAAATTGATAATATGCTTCCAGCTGGCTGGCAAGAGGTCATTCAAGGACCTCTTCTGGTACTTTCCCATAGTGATGTCCTCCAGCTGGGAGTACTCTCCCAGGACGCTACCATGTTGTGACCCACAGAGAGATGCCTCTGCCTGAATTAAGGTGCAAGCAAGGCCATATACTGAAGTCAACAGTATGGGTTTTATTTAACAGGAAGTGTGAGGGAGAGGGAGAGAGTGAGAAAGAAATAAGAAAAGGAAAAGGGGGTCAGGAGGAGAAAGGCAGTGACAGAGAGACTCTCTGGATCCTGACAACATCTGGTTGGTCCCTTTCTTCTGATCTTCCTGAAGGGTCCTGTGTTAACCCAGAGCTCAGTGGGTTAATACATCCAGGTATCTGTGGGAATGCCCAGCTACTTCCCATGGGAGGCAGGCAAGTTTTTCAGTGTTTTCTGCAACAGACTCTGGATCTGTTGCAACACTTGTGGATTACATGCAGTCCTCCAGTGAGAGGCCTCAGGAATGGGTAGGGGGTGTTGTGATAAGGCACGAAATGATGACACAGACACTGCTGCTCTCGAGGGGAACAAAAAAGAAGAACTTTATTTTCTGACTCCAACATTTATAGTTTTCCAAAGGTGACAGTGGATTGGAGGGTGACAGTGCCACCTCTCCAATGCCACTGGGCAGACCAAGGGTCCATCAATTCTCTCCACCTCCATGAAAGAATGCAAAACATAGGTTATTTACAGAACTGTGTGTGAGAAAGTTTGTTGAAAGAATGTAAACATCAGAAGGCTTAACAAAGTCTTACAAAATCAGGGCGACAAGGGGGTGGTTCTTTGGGAGTCTTTGGTGGTTTATGACACCTTCTAAGACATGGCAGCTGCCTCTTACGCGCATGTTCAGGGTGCATGTGACCTGGCAGGAGAGACAGTTTGTGTAAGAGAGGACTCTGCAGGGTCTGCTTCTTTATTTGGCTTTTAGCCCTGGGTGATGGGTGTTCACCCACTCTGTACCAGAGGTTTTGCCATCACGCTGTCAAAAACTCTGTCCCTCTCAGCTGAGGGGGGACTGTGTGCAAACAGCAAATGAGTCTGGGGGCTGTGGCCTCCCCACAGTCCCAGACAGAGCTGGTTTTCAGCAGAGCTGCTGGGTTTGGCTTTCCTTGTGGATACATTCTTCTCCCCCAGCTTTGTTTATGTCTCCCTAAACAGTCACCAAGCATGGAACACGTGAACATGGAAGGCATCTCATGGCTCAAGAAACAGAGAAAGAGGACAAAGGAAGTGAGCCTTTCCTTTTTTCCACAATAGTAGATTCCTAGCTTTTTTTGAGTTGTAGTTTGATTCAGCCATAACATGAAAGAGCACAGCTGACTTTTTCCTTCCTAAGAACTGAGGAGGCTCCCACAGAGAGTTGGCTGAGTAAGGACACTCACAACCAATGTGGCTACATGTCATTCCACTTTATTAAGCAACTTTGGAATATTTATCCTTCTCTATACACAGTCTCACACCACTAATGCTTAATGTTCATTGGTTAAGTAGCTATATTCATACATACATGTTAATTACTGATTGGGTGTCACGCTATAAGCATCTTTAGCTAAGGTGTGCCAAATTAACAGTTCCCATGATGTGCTTGCCATTTGGTTTCATCTTGGCACAATGCTCATTCTTCCTGGTTGTATCTATTCAAGGACAGTACCTGGTCTATCTTGTTCTTGTTCGAGGATGGTACTTGGTCTTCAGAGTAACTCTGTAATCTGCAGGCCAGGGTTGTCCAATTCCCGCAGGAGAATATCATGGTCTTGTTCAGCCAAGATTCCTTCTACAAATAACAAGTTGACGTTTTCCTTCTTTAACGTTGTTAGGCTGTTCTCCACAAAGGAGGTTTAGAGAAACACAGGCTTCTGATATTCTCCTACATTTTAAGCAGGTGTTCATCATAGATACCTTTTGCAGGAAGTTTGCAATATTATTAAAGAAGCTAAAGTTCCAGACAAAGCCTACATCTTGCAATGCATTGCTTGATATTTAAAGAGACTTTAAATAAATTTCCCACCAAATCAGCCTCATTTAGTCAATGGTATCCAAAGCCAGCCATCCACAAGATACACCACCAGTTTACTTCTGATAGTTTTATAGTTAAACACAAAATTAATTCAGGTTTTTTTGCTTTGATTCTATTTTCTTTTACTTCTGAAATACTCCAAGGTCTGCCTTGCTGTAATTTCAGGTAAGGTCGAAAAGAAGTGCATAGCTACTTCAAAATCAGAGATTGCATTTGCTGTACTAATCGCAAGTGTAATCAAAACCATCACTTAAGTTCTGCAGATACAGACTAGAGAATTCCATGCTACTTTCCTTGAATGTTAGATTAAAAACTGATTTTCATTTTACTTATATCAGCCAGATAGGAGGTAAACCAACCACAGATGTACCAATAAACAATTCTGATAGGTGAATTTTGAACATTGTGCATTTCAAATATTGTGAATTTCTGCTTGATTTCTTTTGTTGTGTTTTAGGAATTAAATTTATGGAAAAGTTAAGAGATCTCAGAAGTATCTGCACTGTTTAACCTATTTTTTAATTTCTTTTTTTTTTTTTTTAAGTTTTATGGACATGGAGACAACTCTATTAGATTGTGAACTTGTCTACCTCAGCTGGTGCCACGGACATAACCCAGGGAATAGATATTAAGCAGATTAAACATTTCAAACTATTTTTCACAATGTGGCATCATAAAAAAAAAATCTTCTTTACTGCATAGATCTGAAAATACAAAATCATGTATCTATACAAGGTTTTTTTCTGCTTTTTTTTTTGTCTGGTTGGTTGGGATTTTTTATGGCCTTAGGTGGAAGGAATCTTCAAGATTATTTTGTTCCAATCCCCCTGCTGTGGGCAGCACCTACCACTAGACCAGGTAGCTCAGAGCTCCATCCAACCTGGCCTTGAAACTTCCAGTGATGGAGCAGCCGCAGCTTCTCTGGAAAACCTGTGCCAGTGGCTCACCATCCAGTAAAGAATGTTTTCCTAGAATCTATTTTAAATCTACTCTCTGTCAGTTTGAAGCCATTCCCCCTTGTCCTGTCACTCCAGGCCCTTGTAAATCATCTTTCTCCACTTTTCTTGCAGGCAGCCTTCAGGTACCTGAAGGCCACAATTATATCACCCCAAAGGCTATGAAGTGTACAGTTCAAAATACAAGATTTTGGTTTTGAAACTATTTCATAGTCAGAAATGTACAAACTCTCCTCTATTAAAACAAAACAACAACAACAAAAAACTAACCAAAACAAACAAACAAAAAACTCCACAAAACAAAACACAAACACAAACAAACACAAACCTAAAAGATGCCTAAAATTAATATGTGAAAAAAATTTACGAAGACACTTCACTGTTATGTTGAAAAATCACCTCTATATTACATAGAGATTTTCAGGGACTGAGAAACATCCGCTTGACTCTCTGCTATTCTTGCTGTAGACATGCCAAGAAGCATCATGAGATAGCCGAGGTCCTGTATGTCTCAGGGGGAAAAGTGTGTGCACAACTAGCATGGTTACCTTCTCTGAAAAGTAAATTAAGGGTAGACATCAAGAAAACCCAGCATGTAGCTGGATTGTGTAGGCAGTCAGTCAGCACTTTGCTGTGGTTCTTCAGTGAGCTACAGAACAGTGGAAGGAGTCAGGGTCCATGCCAGGAGAGAGTGAGTGCGTCTCTGTGTGTGTGTGTGTGTGTGTGTGTGTGTGTGTGTGTGTGTGTGTGTACATATTTGTGGGGCTCTGGAGAGGTTAATTACACAGGGACACACTTTCCTTCTGTCTGATCAGTAGTCTGGGAGAATTGTTTGCAAAAGCATAGTGAACCTGAATTCATTTGTACTGTCTTACAAAACCCCCTACCTTACAAGCTTCTCCCATGTGTGTTTTAATAGCTGATACCTCACAAACACTGGAGTGAAAGGTTAATATTTTATGTTACTTGGAAACTGAAATTACAGGCTTACTTGTGGAATTAAAATTTTCTAGTTCTAAAACTTCAGGAAATAATGCATCTTCAGACTGTGATGGTTTTCTAAGTTTAGTTAGTTTCTGCTATTGGTTTTGAACCACCTTATTCCCAAATCATGCCAGAAAAAGAAGAGAAAGGGTAACAAAACCAGAAAGCAATCATAATACAATTATCTAAAGGTCTGATCTCAAGTCTTTCTGACATTAAAAAAAAAAAAAAACAAACAAAAAAAAACCGTTTAAAGCTAAAAATGTCATCCTCACTGGGTAAGAAAAAAAATCCATTTATTGTAGTTTGCAGGATATTAGATCAGAACAAATAATATCTTTGTGATTTCTCAGAACTTTTTGTCATTAAAAAAGCAGTAAATATAGCACAAACTGGTCTTTTACAACCATGAATTTTTCCCATTCCTACAAGGATGAAATAAAATAAAAATGAAAGCACTTTCTATTGAAAACAACCTCTGAGCCTCTGCCTGAAAAGCTGTGGGTCCTGCAAGCTGGGTGGCAGTGTCTGGGACAGGCAGGCAGGGCTGCATCCCTCCAAGAAGGAGCCAGAAGCCCCTCATCATTCCTCTCTCCCAGGCAGCTGGGGACATTGGGACCAGGTGAGCCTGGCGCCTTGTTTCCTGGCAAGCAGTGAGATCCCAACCTGGCTCAGCACAGGAAGCTAATAAGGCAATTTATAGCTTGTCATTTTTCATTGCTTTTAGTAGTATCTTCCAAAAACAAAGGGACGTTTCTTGTTTATCTCTGTATTAGACAGATAAATGCAGCAATATTGCTTTCTCCTGGCATGGAGAGATGTGCTGCTTTACAAACATTAATGGTACGAAAAATGGCTCTAAATAAGGACTGAAAAATGCTAGCTAGACACAGAATTCTTTATCTATTCTTTTTCCTCACCATCAAGGTAGCTTCAGATTAGCCCAAACAACTTCAATATTTTTGTCAAATTCATTGAGTAATTTGCATGAATCACAGAATCATTAAGGTTGGAAAAGACCTCCAAGTTCATTGAGTCCAACATTAGATCACCATCATCAACTATATCATGGCAGTGGGTGCCACATCCAGTTGTTTCTTGAACACCTCCAGGGATGGAGACTCCACCACCTCCATTGGCAGCCCATCCAAAGCTTAAGAACATTTTCTGTGAAGAAATTCCTCCTGGTGTCCAACCTGAACCTTCTCTGGTGCAGCTTGAGGCCGTGTCCTCTTGTCCTGTCGCTGTTGCCTGGCAGAAGAGGCTGATCCCCACCTGGCTACAGTCCCCTTTCAGGTAACTGTAGAAAGGTGAGGAGAACATGAAAACAAGTTTCAGAGCTTTCATGCTGAAATATTCTACTTCAAATTACACTGACATCTGAAAGAAAAGAAATCATAGTACCAAAAAAGAAAGAGGATGAAATGGATCATTTTCTTTGGCATGAAATTTTTTTTGTGGTTTCTAAATGATTGTACTGACAAGTTAAAGAAATCATTTCATGTTAATAACCAGCTACTCTCCCACTCCAAAATATTCTGTTGTGACAAGGAGCAGGATAGAGAGAGAGAGAGATCAATATAAATCAACCCTCGCCCTGGTGCATCCCATCTGAGAAGGCCTTGACAGATGCACAGTTTGAGATGTGTAGGTGCTTCAGGTTTTGTGTCTGCTGTTCCTGCCCTGACACAGCTGTGAAACCTAATGGTGCAGGGGAATTTGCCAGCATGGCTTCCACTCATCACTGAATTTCACCTGTAAATTAATGCTTTCAGGTCATCATAGAAAGAGATATGCTTTGAAGAAACCAGCTCTCACTAGGATCCCTGAGGGGAGATAGGCACCTTAAGCAGCATTTCACCATAGGAACAGGATTTTATATTCTCCCCAGAGGGTCCATCTCTTTCTGTAAGCTATAAAAGAAAGCCAGGGAGACTATTTAAGCTGCAGGTACCACTTAATTTCCCAAAGTTTTCTCTTTTCCTACCTGGAAATTATATTTATACACCATAAATATTTTTTAAAAGTTCATCTTTTTCAATTCACGATTTTTAAAAAAACCTCAAAGCTCAAGAAGCAAAAAATTGTATACACTGTGGGGACTTACCCTAAGTAAAGAGCAGAAGTCTTCTTTTCCAAGTACAATGTATTCCTGGGAAGAGAGAGGCTGTGCACATGGAATTATATGATACATTATCCTTTTCTTTCCCTTCTAGATTGCATCCTGTCCCCCTTTCTTATCATTAGTCATTCTTATCATTAGGTTTGCTCTGGCTGGAAGTGTGGCTGTGTCCATTCTGTGAGTATGACAGGACTCCATCACAGCCCTTCATCACCTTGACAAGAAATGGGCACAGGAATGGCTAATAAATCTCAAGGAGAACTTTGGCCTTGGCTATCCAGGCATACAGTGAGTTCCATCAATCACTGAAGGTCCAAATTCTCTTTAATACCTGTTGTCCCACCACAGTTGGTTTGAGCCAGGAGGGAGGAGTGGCACCACAGGATTCCTTCCAAGTTCACGCTCAGTTGTCTGCACACTGCTGGCTCTGGCCTCAGCAATCCTTTCATGGCAGAGGTGGGAGGAAACTTTGGAAGAAGTTTTCTTCCTTTTGGCACAGGAGACCTGGCAGCAGCACTTGCTGATATCAGCCGCTGCCCTTTCAGAGCCAGGCAGATGGCATGTGGACACCCTTAACTTCACAATTGGATCTGATAAGAACTACAAGCTCAAGAAAAGCTTTGCTGATCATTGTGCAGCATTTGCATAGGTTTTAGGACTCTTCCAGGGCAAAAAAAATTGGTAGCCAAGATGCATTTGAGAAAGGCACAAGCAGGACAGGGTTATGTGTGCGTACCCCAAAGAGCTCTTGATTAATATCAATGAGTCTGACTTGGGTCTGTTCCAGCTCACATTGAGCAAGGTAGAATATTTCTTAATCCAAGGCTAAACTTAAAGATAGCTGTGCCTTCAGCTGTGATTAGGGCTGATTTGTGTCTGTCATTTAATGCACAGGAATAATGAAAAATGGCACCTTTTTCTGTCTCTACATTAGATGATTTGCTAAGGTCAGGTTCTTTTCAGTGGTCATTACCTAATCTGAGACAGAGAGGACAAAGGTAGTGTGTGTCTTCAATCTGTAATTCTTAACCCATTAGCTCAGTGAAGCTTTAATTAGACACAAGGCTATGCAAATTTCTCATCCATATTTTCTTGTGTGGCCTACAGCTATGTTCTGGAAATGAGTGTTTGTGCTGGATTCATTGCTGCAGCTCTCAGCACTTCTTACAGCTATGTCCTGGTGACAATGTAGCATTCAATCAGTTCCATGACCCTCTGCTGCTCTAATGACAGGCAGATGTCCCCTTGACTCCGTTAATTCCTTGGACCAGCTCCATCTGCCTCACAAAGCAACCTACAAACATATCAAAGTGAACCGCACAAGGGCTCCGTGTTTTTCCATATCCCAAGACATTTTTCTCTTTCTGAAATACATAGAAAAGGGCTGTCACAAAGCCATGAACACATTTGTGTTTCTAAATTTGACAAGACTATATATGTACTGCCATAGACATTAAACAGAATTTTCCCATTTCTTTCTTTTAGCACATTTTAACAACACTAAACTTCATAAGGAGCACTATATAGCAAACAATAGAAGAATGAAAGATGTATTTTTTTTTTATGTTTTAAGGTTTTAGCCTTATACAGTGACTAATCTCTCAGGGTGATGGGAAACATGCTGTCACTGATGTGGTAGAGAGATCATCTCAAAGGTCTTTTCCAACCTAGTTAATTCTGTGACTCTGTGACAATAAAATTGTATATTGTAAACATTGAATCATAAAATATCCTGAGCTGGAAGGGACCCACCAGGATCATGGCCCTGCATAGGACATGCCAACAATTCCACCATGTGCCTGAGAGCATTGTCCAAATGCTTTTTGAGCTCTGTCATGTTTGGTCTGATGTTGTGGAGCACTTCCCTGGGGAGCCTGTTCCAGTGCCCAGCTGTTGCGATACGGCACGAAATGATGACACAGACACTGCTGCTCTCGAGGGGAACAAAAAGGGAGAGAAGAAGAACTTTATTTTCTGACTCCAACATTTATAGTTTTCCAAAGGTGACAGTGGATTGGAGGGTGACAGGGCCACCTCTCCAATGCCACTGGACAGACCAAGGGTCCATCAATTCTCTCCACCTCCATGAAAGAATGCAAAACATAGGTTATTTACAGAACTGTGTGTGAGAAAGTTTGTTGAAAGAATGTAAACATCAGAAGGCTTAACAAAGTCTTACAAAATCAGGGCGACACCCAGCCATGCTCTGGGTGAAAAGCCTTTTCCTGATATCCAACCTATACCTCCCCTGACACAGCTCCAGCCATTCCCTCAGGTCCTGTCACTGATCACCAGAGAGAAGTGTCTGCACCACAGTGTCTGTACCTCCTCTTCCCCTCATGGAGGGGATATAAAAAAATTCTTCTGGGATGTATGAAACAATTATATATCACCCGTACTGACTGTGTTTGGGAAGAGATAAGTGGAACAATAAGAAAATAAGAACAAAAATCAAGAAAAGTGTGACAACATATGTCTTGACAGAAATCTCTATGATAAATTGATAAATTGTCCAACTATCTAAATATTCAGAGGTCAGAGTCTCAGCCAAGGAAAACAGGCATAGCTCTTAGTAGACAAATATATACATCTCATCATCAGGCACTGTTTTCTGTTAATGCAGGTTTGGTTTTTTTTTTTCCTTAGTATTACCCCTCTGTATTTTTCTTCAGTATTGCCAATAGACAGCTTTTGGAAAAAAAAAAAAAAAAAAACAAACAAACAAAAAAAACGAGATAAAGGTTGCTGCTTTTCTGTTTTACAACATCCTATCTAAATGTCAAAGTAATTTTTCTCTCCTTAAAGAGTTTTGTTGAACTCTAAAATGTAAACCTCTAAACTTTGCTGAGGAACTAGTAAAGCAACAGTGCATAGGATATAACTGTCTTATGAAGTGCCAGAAGAAAGAAATACCAACCTTCTTGGGTTTGCAGTCTAATAGTTTACCGTAAATAATTGTAAATGTATTAAGTAACTTTTTTGTCTTGAGTTTTGTACAGTATTGTTGTTGCTAGCTTTTTAGTTACAGTGCAGAAATTTCCACTTGTATTGAAGAGAAACTGTCATGGCATCTTACTTCACAACCTGTTTAGAAATTTACTGAAATTTACTGAAAAGACAAAGATAAAATATATCCTGCTGCTTTCCCCTTTATGTATCGAAATATGTTTTTTGCATGGTGACAAGTGCTTTTAGGTGAAAACATCACAGCACAAGCCAAAGGATCTTTTTTTTACTTGTTAATACTAGTAACAAGATGATTTTTATTACCTTTTTTTTTTTTATTTAGAAGTGCCTAAAATTAAGTAGGCATTCAGTAATGATGACAGTCATAAACCATTTTCTTCTTGTCTTGCTTTATGTTCTGTGATCTCAGCTCCTCCCGCTGCAGTTGCTCTGAATTTCACAAACACGCAACTTCCTATGTCCTCTTACAGAGCTGTGGCTTTCTATTTGAAACCTGTATTGCTCTGTCAAGTATCTTGGCCCATTCTCCACACACCACCCCCTTCTAATAACAATTCAACAAAAATAAAACTACTACAGCACTAGTCACAAAAAACCTGCACATTAATGGCATAGACTCAGGATCAGACTGTGATCATATCTGTGGAAAAAGTCTCTGCCAATTGTGATTCAATTTGCTTGTTTTTATGGGACTTCTTTTTTAGATTTCACTAAACATACATAGTGATAAATTTTATTTTCTAGTTATAAAACATTAAAACACATTAGATAGCAAAAACTGACATCAGCAACAGCTGTTCAGAGTTTTGGTCATCTGTCACTCATCCTGATTCCTTCTGTCACATTCTGGCAGGTGAAATCACTGAGAGTCACGCTCAGACCATGAGGATTGAATATGCTAATGCACAGAAGAGAGAAAACTTTCAGGAATATGTGCACCTTAGATGCCATTCCAGGCATGAAAATAAGGAAAACCTCACATTTTCTAGCAGAATTCATAGAAAATTTGCACTGCTGCAAATAGCATAAGAAGATAAATTCTCCACCAAAACAGTTAGAAAAAAACAGTGGGACTACTATCAGAGTTTCTCAGGAAGTGCTATTTGCATTTAAACATTAAAAATTCTGAAAAATTCATTTATATTATTCAATTTAAAGGGTTGTTTACTTTTTTTTTTTTTTAATGTTCAAGTCCTTGACTATATTGACGATTTTTTTAAAAGGCAAATTTTATTTTAAAAAAATAATGAAGAACACTTTTCAAATCCTAATTTGAACTTAGATTTTCTTCAGATGTAGACAGTGGCTAGGAAATACAAGGAAATGTTTTCAGCAGGTGTATATAAAGTATATGAGATAGCTACCTAAAAAAACCAAAAAACACAAAAGGATGTAGTACTCTCTTGTTCTTCCATGGTAGTTTCTGCTTGTTAGTAAAAGAGGACAACTCACTCCAGCTGCATGGATGAAAGAGGGATAGTGCGCTTTATGCACGTTTTGCTTAGAGACTTAGAGGGTTTTTGCTGCCTGAATTTTGTCATGTCACTCCCCTCTGTTATAGGGAAGACTTTAATACTCACTAATCTCCTTCCTACATCGAAATGGGGCCTTTACTTGTCAACATGAATATGAACCAGCAGTGCCCTGGCAGCCAAGAGGGACATCCTTGTCCTGGGGGCATCAGGCACAGCATCTCCCTGCTGGGCAAGGAAGGGGATTGTCCTGCTCTGCTCTGCACTGGAGCAGCCTCACCTCAAATGCTAGGGGCAGTTTTGGGTGCCACGATATTAAAAAAAGGTGTAAAGATATTAGAGAGCATGCAAAGTAGAGTCACAAGGATGGTGAAGGGTCAGGAGGGGAAGCCATACAAGGAGCAGCTGAGGTCCCTTGGTCTGTTCAGCCTGGACAAGAGGAGACTGAGGGGAGACCTCACTGCAGTTACAACTTCCTTGTGAGGGGAAGAGGAGGGGCAGGCACTGATCTCTTCATTCTCGTGACCAATGGCAGAAACCCAGGGAATGACCTGACCTGAGGCACTGGAGGTACAGGCTGGATGTCAGGAAGAGGGTTTTCGCCCAGGGGATGGCTGGGCACTGAACAGGATCACAGGGCAGTGGTCACAGCAGCAAGACTGGGAGAGTTCAAGTAGAATTTGGCCACACGTTCAGGCACACAGTGGGGTGTCCTGTGCAGGGCCAGGGGTTGGGACTCTCTCATATTCCTTTATCTGTCAGTATCCATGCTCCACCATTTCAAGTGTCCACTAAGAGGACAAACTTACACGACCACACAGCTGCAGTGATGCTACAATGCCCTATTGGACCTTCTCCTTCCTTCTCCTCCCACTAGGGAGTACCTGAAAGCTCAAAGTAGATGTGAAGGTTTGAGTCGGCTTTCATGTGTTCTGGCTTGATACATGGCCTGGGAAATCTCTAAGGCTTAGCTAAAAAAGGGGTTGGAATGACTCAGTACCTAATCCTCAAAGAATGTACAATTACTAAGTTGTGAAACTTTCTTTCACAGTAGTGCACTGAAAATGATTTGCACTGACAAGTTAAATATGTTTTAGTATGTGTTAGGAAATTGATAGCAGATGTCAAGAGTGGTTCTTGCTTCCTACACCAACACACTCTAGTGGATGTGGTCAGTGAATCACACATGGTGACCAGTGATTCTGGGATGAATCCCCATCCTGGGTTTTTGAGGTTGTGGTCCATCATTCTGGAGTTTCGGTACTTTATTTTTCAAATCTTACTCTAAGACTAATCCTTGGTTTTGAAAACAGAATAATTATTTTATTATACTATAGTAGACTAGCTTTGAAGAATTGAAGTAATTAGTTACTCAAGCAGCAAATTTAAGATAATCATATAGTTGTAACTCATTAATAGTTTAAAGTAATGCTAGGTATGTAGTATTCACATCCTCTTTGAACAGAGAGAGACATATTTCTCTCTCCCAGGATTTTTCCTGGGGAAGGCAGTGAGAAAGCTGAGAGAGAGACGAGAAAGCAATTCTTATCTCTATTCACTGCTCCTGTTTTTTGGCACATGTCGAATGTGTTACAGAGATTGTTTACTGAAGAGTGATTTGTTAATTGGACACCGGTAATGGTTGTTTGGACTGATTGACCAGTTAGGTCAAAGCGGTGTAGTGATTGTCTGTAAGGAGTCACGGGTTTTTCTTTAACTTACTATGGTTTAGTATTAGTATAGTATAGTATAGTATGTAATGTAATATAGTATAGCTTAACAAAGCAATTGTTCAGTCTTCTGAATCATGGAGTCAGAGCATGTCATTCCCCGGCTGTTGGTTGTCCTGCATCAATATAGGCATCAATTTATTGCTAAGAAGGAACAAAAGTGATTTTCTATTCTGAAAATACCTGAGTTTGTTTATTTTCTTGTTAAAGTCTTGGTGTTTATGTAATTTCAAAATATTTCACACCTTCGTACTATACCTCATCACAAGTACTTTGTCAAAAAACCAAACACACCAGACCCTCCCAACCCTACAAATTAATACTCCTATTTGTGTGTATATTATTGTGTGAGAAGTGTGTATAATATTAAGAAAAACAAACAAGCAAACAAAAAAACCCTCAAAAAATCCTAATCCCCCTAGTTGTATATGTTTGAGCTTGGGGTCAAAAGTAGTGAACAGATTAGAGGAGGAAAAGTGAAGGGCTTTTCAGCAGTTCTAACATACACTGGAAAGGATTGTCTATATAGTAAAAGGCCCAACAAGATAAACATATTTCTCCCATGCCATAAAGAAAACATCATTAAAAGTTTGACAGAGCTGCTAGCTCTGTCAGCTGCTAGCTAATATTGAATTTAAATAACTACAATTTTATTCAGTTTTCATTATAGGTGGTTGGGAGCTCCTAATTATAATGGAAAGAAATGACATGAAAGAAATATTTTTCTCAATTTGATAAATTAAGGAAATGTGCTAGGGCATGTCACTGAGAAAATTTAGGAAAAATATGTCCATTCCAAAAATTGTATCATCCATACACACTCATTTTGCTCATGGTGTTTACTGTTGCTGGAGATCAGATATTAGACTATGTTGTCTGATGCAAAATGACAATCACTTTGCATTTCCTTGAGAGAATAATTTGTGAAACTAGTTGTTGATCCCTTTCTTGGTGCATTATTGACTCATGCCTATCTTCACTTTTAGTTTCTTTCTGTGATGTAGGAGGACATGACACTTTCAACTTTATAAAATACAATGCATGAATGGTCACAATGCAGAAGTATTTGTAGTGTTAGACTCTTGATAAGGCCCTGGTAAAAGGTGTAGCACACATGACAGCTGCTATCATATGCTGTCTGAAACAAAAATCTTTTGACTTCTTAAGCTGCTCCCTGTTTCTCCTTATTCTTCCAGTCTAGTTGCAATGCTCTTGTAAAAGTGTGCAGTGTACTATTAAGTGTTTCACCAGAAAAAAAGGTTAAGTGTCTGTCTGCCACTGCAGCATCACCAGTCAGAAAGGACTGGTCACAGCCTATTCTGAAGAAGGTCAACACACAATTCAACCATCAAAAGGAAGCAAAGACCTACTCAGGGAAGTGCATTTCTGTGAGGAAAAAGACAAAGACAGCTACCATTTAAACAGGAATTTACTTTCTGCAATCATGGCAAAGGCTCAGGTATGTGCTATGAAGTTAATTTTTCTTTTGGAATTGCTGTGTGCAAGGTCAAGGAGAGACACTTTGGGATAACGTTTGGCTATGCATTTCCAGTCTGAGGTACGTGCTCTATGGCTTTGGGCCAGTTGACATTGTCCACACGTCTGTGACTTCTCCATCCTGCAAAGAGAAGTGGAGCCAAAGGCCAGGGTACATTGTTAGCCTGGCAAGGGCAGCATTTGCTGACACTAAAGCACAGACACATATTCTTGGCCTGGTGGCCAAAAAATCATTCAGAGGCTTGCAGCAATTTTCTTTTATAAGCATGGTGGAAAGGAGAGGTTTTGCCAGAGGAGAGAGTTTCTTCTATCTCCCAGGGAAAAATATATTTACTGCAAATTACAACAGCAGAATTATAAATTACCAAAACTAGCAAAGAGCTTCCCACAAGAGTAGCAATTGCACTGTAGAACAAAGGCAGATGCTATTTGTGAAAACAGATGCCAACTAAAAAATCATTATTAAGAAGCAGTTTTTCTTCTCTAACTTGCCCTTCAGCTTGAGGGATATCTAAGATTGTATTGTTTTCAGCTACATCACTTGAGAAATAAAGAGCACTTTATGTAATTCATCCTTTATTGACATAGATTGTGTAATCAGCAGACCGATATTAAGAAGTCATTTTCAATATTGTATTTATACACAAATAAAATTAGACCAACTAAAAGGAAGATAAGCAAATAAAAATTAATTAATTCTGTCACTGAAATGACAAAATAGGCAACCTTCTTCATAAAAGTATAGCTGTAGGTGATGTTTTAATAGAAGTAAAAGACAATTTGACAAAATTATTTTTCTTAATCTAAAGAAAAAAGAACAGCTAACATATTCTCACTTCCATTTTCCACTGCATATCTAGAGGCTGTCTTTAAAAAAAAAAAAGAGGGAGAAAAAAAATCAGCACTTTTAATTGGTTGGGGTTTTTTTGTAGAGTTGGAAAGGGAGGGTTTCTCCAAATTAAAGTTATAGCTATATTATTGTGTCATTTTCATCTAGATTGAAAAAATAATATTTTTCCTCAAAACAAAATGTTATTTGATGCAATGAAAATTACTTTTCTTAAACATAATATCAGAGTTTAAGAAAATTCAGAGCAACTTTTTTCTCACAGACCGAAAAGTAAATTTTGCACAAGTGTGTTTTCTGTCTCTGAATTATAAATATATGAAAATAAGGGAAAATACTGAAGAAGAAAAAGCACTCTCTGAGCAACTATCATCTGCAGGTATAAAAATAAGAAGTGCTTATAATGCATTTGAGTGTTTGGGAAACATTTTATTGTAATTAAATTTAATCTAAGCAAAAAGAAAACATCAAAAATCATCTGCAGGCTTTTTTATCTCTTTAAATCTACTCTGCACACTAATAGACACACAACTATAGCATTTCCTAATGTGCATTCTGGTTTTGGACACGCTTATTTGTTCAAAATAGCTAAACATCTCTTCATATTAGTTTCAATTGGTGCATACAAATATTATGGCTGAATGCCTGTGCTTCTAGAAACAAGGCTATGAGACCAATCATTGCAGTTTCTGGCGTATTTCAGCTCTCATATGTCAGCTCTGTAAATCTTACAACAGATTCTTTTCCCTTCTATTTCCTCTATAAAGTAAGAATATAATTGCCATTTTTATTCCCTGCTCCATAATAACTGTCATTGGATAATGGAAGAATCAATCAAACATCTTTTTTTCATGTCCCTGCAGCAACAGAACTTTATTATTTTTTACTTCACTGACACTGAGAAGCCTGAATCAATATTGACAAAACATCAAATAGTTTTGAAAAGTTTAGCTATGATTTGCTCAACTTAACCATTTCATGTCTGCCACAAAACGTGAAGTCCCAATCTTGCTTTCAGACATGAAAGTCCCTGATGCAAGGAATTGAAGTCTCCTTGTATGACTCCTGGAACGATGGCTTTTTTGAAAATTTCTTTATCTAGGACTGGAGCAAGATATTAATTGCCAAAACTCTCAGGCAGGTCTGGTTTGTATGAAACAAATGACAAGGCTAGAGGAGCATTACACATTCAGCAGCCTTGAAAAGTGCAATGCTTTAGTTTACACATGCATTTGCAGGGGTGCCCAGTATTTTTTCAGTACATTTTGTGGAAGATTTATTTTTTAGATCACTGATGACCACAATTGTGCGTGTATTTTGGAAATGCGTAACATTTTGATATCTACTAGCGTGTCCTTAATTTTTTTCCGTAAGCTCCCAAAGTTGACAACATCAGTTAAAAAAAGATAGTCTTTCCCTCATTTAGGACTATCTAAACAACAGCTGTCATCCAAACAGGACAGCAAATTGTGTCAGGTATATGCAAATGTATATGTTGTAAACTAACATTCAAGAAAAAACACAAATATTTCCCTACAAAAGTATCTTCTCTCCTTTCACCACACAGAGTGTTCCAAGAGTTCTTTCTTCTAGTTGCAACATGAATCAAGAGCTGGTCTCATATCACGGATGTCAACCAAGTTTCATGCAGCATTCAGTTCTCTAGAACAACTCCCAAGAGTTTTGAAAGGCTATTCCTGAACCTGTCAAACTCTTGCATTTCTGGCGTAGGTGTTCTGAATCTATCCTGCTTCAGTCTCAAAGGTTAAATAAAGCAGTTTCTGTGAAACCAGGATTTGCTTATTAAAAAGCTAATTATTTGCTTATAAAGACAGCTTAGTAACTTATGTTTTATGTTTTAGACAGGGTAGCACAAGAAGATGCTTTTAAGCATTCTTGAAATTGCACTCTTGGGCTGTTTTGACTGTTGTGTAGCATACTTGTTCTTGGTTGAGGTGATTTCATCCACTGCTCCTCAATTCTCTCTGCTGGCTGTTATCAAACTTATATTTTCTGTGTTAATATAAAGGTGCATAATTTTACTTGCTTAAAATACAATATTATGAGTTAGTAAAAGTTGCTTTCCCCCTTATCTTGTATGTCCTAAACAAGAAGGAAAATAACACCAATACTGACTAAAATTATAGTGATATTTGTCATACTTTTAAAAATACATGAAGGAATACTGAGAGGCAAGACTTTATTCAGAAGTAGCAAATTTTACTCTGTAAGCTCCAACAATATTTATGTCACTCCTTTACTGTGTTATGATTACAGTATTTAAACATTGCCAAATAATATTTTTAAGCCCTAGGATCATTTAATACAGGTGCCTTGCAGGGAACATTTTGCTCTTTCCCAGCCACTGAGATAATGGAGCTCATGCAGATGCTTGTGCTGCCTACATACATAGAGTTTATCTGGTAAATTTAAAAAATCTTATAAGTCACTGCTTTTCTAAACATTATTCAATATATGACATAGATGAAGACTGATGGCTTAAAATATTTTATTTTATATTCTTGCTTTTATGTAGGCATTCTGAGCATCAATGTGCAGAAAAGTGAGCTGGAGAGTTAGACAGCGCTGTGCTTGAGAGTTGTGTTTTAGAGTTGCAAAAAGTTTCCTCTGTTTGATAAGGTCACAAGTTTTTCCTGGTAAAGTCAACAAGCTTATATTATAGGTAAAGCATTTAAAGTGGGTCTCAGGAGGGTCACATGGCCTTACAGAAGTAACTTAGGAAGTTCTGCTCTAGTTTTTCATCTTCAGAAGAAATGAAGGGAGGAAATTGACTTTATTTCTTTCACCCTTGTCTGTGTTCTGGGGTAAATAATGTATTTGATGAATATTTGCATAAAAAACCCGCCAGATGTTGTTCTTGGCTGTATCCCACAAAGGCTACAATCTTTTAATTATTACTCAAGAAAAAAAAAGTATAAAGCCAGCCATTTTTCAAAATAACAATTTAAAACTGCTGTTGCAAACACTAGTTAAAAATATGATACAATTTGCACTAATGTTTCTGTCTGAAATGTCAGTCGTTAGGAAGGAAGCTCTTGAAAGGCATAGCAAACTATGCAATTCACAAGTAATTAACAGTAACAGTGATGTAGATAGGACTGCCTACAATAAATACAGCTATAATGTGAAAAAGAGTTTTGAAAGACAATAAAAAAGATTAAACCAAATAAGGATATAAATAAAGAGTATGTAAAAAGAGATACCACAATTAACAGATTTTGATGCCATTATGTTTGTGTGTCTGAAAACATAAATTGTTTCATAAATGGAAGAAGTAGTGTGATTTAAGCACTTCTGAAGCAGAAAACTCATTTAGCTATTTTATGAGGTAAAGACACTTACTGTAAATCATTTCCACACTTGTAGGAGGGCAATATAAATTGCCTTGATAAGATATGACTGATTTAAAATACGCTTCTTGAATAGCACTGGCTGAATATAAAGCACCTTATAACTCTATATGCTCTGAATTCTGAAACTGGGAGTTCATCAATGTGTACAAGTGCTTGAAAACTTTTTATTGGTGAGTCTAAAAGAGAGAAAAGTGAGGCATGCTTCTAGAACCTCATTCAAATTACTGTTATCATTTGACAAAGCTGGAGAAAATAATTTCAAGTAAACCTAAAAACATTAAAAAAATTCTTCAGCATGGTGTCTTAATGTATTGTTCGTCTTTCTATTGTACCTCTTTTCTCTGTATCCAAAACAAACAGCAGTAAGTTATAAATGTACTCATCAGGACAGCTTGCTCTGAACATGAGTATAAAAGTACTGTGGAAATAGAACAAACCACATTGTGCATTTTGTACCTCTGTGGTGGCAGAGATTCATAAATGTGTCACGCAAGCACATGTGCAATGTGACCCCTGAAGGAGCAAACAAGGATGGGTGTTGTGGCACAAATGAGGTGCCCAAGGAATCAAAAGCTGCAAGACAGAGAAGAAGATAAGCATGGGCAAATGGGCAGGAAATGCTGCTGGAAGCAGAAGATGACTGGCATCAAAAAAAAAACAAACAATAGAAGATACTGGGAACAGATGGCATTTCTTTTGATAGCATCAAACTCTAGATATCAGCAAGGAAACTCAGGGAAGACAATCCCATCTAAGTTTCAACTTCTCCCACCAATGAGCTCTCAAACAAATTCAAACTTGGCAAAGAACCACCAAGGACCCCAGCCGCTAGTGATATCCATATAGCATCATGGTGGTGTGTCCTCACAGCTAATTTAAAGCTTAACTGCTGAAGGTAAAAAAATTTGTTAGATCATGAAGATGATTAATAACACAGAGTAAAAACTAGCAAGAAAAATGTTGATGAAAAATTAATTTAATAACACTTTACAGTTTAAAATACAGTTTTGCCAGTCTTCAAAACATTCCCATGACAGCAATTTCAAATTCTTTGGTACATATGTGGATATATATATACACAGATAAAACACACAAAAATAAATGTCTCCAGTCTTGGAGCAATTTCATTTTGAACCAGTTTTGGTTTTTTGATTTTGCTTTTGTAAGTTTCATTTTCTTTTCCCTTACATGAGATCCATATCTCTGATAAAATCTGTCAGAGTTAAATATTTGTTTCTCTTTTCAGATGAAGTATAGAAATCCAAAAGGTAAGTGAGATCTGGTAGAACAATAAAGATTGTTTATACCTCAAAGTAGAATTACCTTTCAGTCACCCTCTTGATTGACAACTGTGTTTGGTTTTGTACTCTGATACTTGAATCTTACCCTCAGTCATAGCTACAAAATTAATGTACTTTAACTGGCTATGGTAGAACTACATTCATTTATCTTATCTAAAATACTGGCTTATTTTTTCTGATAAGAACAATAGGCTATTCCATTAGAGTTCTAAACATTCTTTATCAGCCTTCTCTATAGAAATCATTTCAGATATGGACCTTTAAGCGTTAGTAGAATAATGAAACTTCAACAAGTCTTAGAAAAACAGATTTATTAGATAAAATAGCATAGAAATTACATTCCTGTTCATTGCATAGTAATGAAGGTAATGGAATAAAACTGCTGAAGAAAACAGTAAGACAGTAAGACTAAATTTAATGAAATGTCTAACAGCAGAAAGGGAGGAAATAGATCATAGAGACCTTTAAAAACAAACAGATAAATACTATGTAAAAGATTTTTGCAATACTTTTGTATGGACTTTTCTTGCTGAAAGGACACTGACCTTAAACAGTTATTATTTATAGTATGCCTGCACACAAATAAGCAAATATGATTGTTCTCAGTTTACAGAATGGAAATTATCCAAAGGGGAAAGTTCTACTAAAAAAAAAAAAAAAAAAAAAAAAAAAAAAAAAAAAGCTAATGTGCCCCTAAATGATAAAAAGAGCCAAATAGTTAAGAACTCTGAGCAGATTTTCTCCTCCTTTCCAAGCTATTTAATCACCTGTCCATCCCTAGATACCCTCTCACAGAGCAATGGTTCTTTATAATTAGGTGAGATTTTTCAGGCCTGTGTGTTTCTGCAGGTTTCACAAGCAGCCTGAGTGTGCCACACACAGAATCAGCAGCTATTTCTCCTTTGCATGATTTACAGAGAATGAGAACATACTACCTGTGCCACATCCTCCTCCTGATCAAATATGATGTGATGCCACAAAGCTTTTCCTGTGTTCTCTTGTCAGTTCTGGTTTGGGACACTGCTGGAAATGAGAAAGTACAGACATGGACAAAAATGAGGTAGTGGCCAAGAATATTCAAAAAACTTGTTCAAAAAGTGTAGTTTGAATGAGGTTTGAATTTCTGGAATGAGAAACGGACTTTTCTTCTGTTGCATGTGCAATTGGTGATGAAGCCTGAGAAGCAAAGCGATGAGAGCACTACAAATACTACAAAACAATCGTATTATTACTATACTTAAATGAAAAAAGGATGGGATAGATCTGGGTTTTGTTTTGGTGTACACTCACTGTGAAGTATTCCTTCTGTTTGACACTCATGTAAGCTGATTAATGCATTCCAGATAGCCATTTTATGGAAAAATATATGTATTATCAAAAATATGGGATGTTATTCCCACCTAGTAAACAAAAAATTACAGCATTTATATTGGAAAAAAAAATTTGCAAGCAGTAATTTTAAAAATTGGGTAAGTATTTTTGTCAAGGACCAACTATGAAAAAAATGACACCTATTATCAATGGAGTCCTGAACCACTAAACTTTGCTTTAATTATACAACAGGTAGTCCCTGAATTTGGGGACATTTTATTTACTGTAACCGATAACCTCAAACTTAAAAGGAGTATTTACTAGCTTTAGAAAAGTAACATTCATATATACAAACCAGCCAGAAAACTTTTTTCATTACGTGCTTTATGTTCAGAATTTCATTTCTCAATGTTGTTTTCAAAAATCCCCCCCTGGACAATGTGCTTTTGATAATTTTGCTTGAGAAAGTCAATGCACAAGGCTTCTGCTCCCCTTCAGGACCCCCCTTCTGCCATACTGGCTTACTCTGAACTGTGAAACACCAATTGTGTTTGATGCCCTATGCACAGTAAATTGATCTGCTCAACCAAACCCTTCTCAAAAATCTGGAAAGCTTGTTGAAAATAGAGCCATTCATTAAGTTAAAACGAGAATGAATAACTGGATATACCTGTTTATAGAAGTCTGCAGGTCATCTGGTCCAGCTTGTATCTGATTTGTACTATTTGTTTTGACTGCTTATGACAAGAACATATTTTCCTTTTGTACAGGACCAAGCAGTTTACAAAACCAAACTCAAAGGTTGCTTTGAAGACCATGCTTTGGAAGAAGCAAGGGAATGCCAGCAATAAATATACAACCAATTGTTGGATTATATTCAGATTATTAGTGCTGGTTGAGACAGAATATAAAACAGGAAAATAATTTGAATAGTATCCTTATCATGGCTTGCCAAGATTGTTTTTTTCTTGTAACTTAAAATATCCTTGCACTTCTGGATGTGGTAACAAGGAATTAGGAATCTCTTTCAATTTCTTCAGAGGCATGAATATGAAACCATCCTACAAAGAAATAATTTACTTTAATAGGCTTGGATGATTTTGTTTTGGTTTGTTGGTTTGGGGTTTTTTTCCAAACTTGATGAAATTCAGCATCTTTAAAATTTTCTTTGATCTTTTATAAAAGAAATGTACTTTAAAATATACTAAAAAAACTATTCAACAATAATTTCAGGTTGTTTTCCTTGAAAATAGATTTTTTTTAAGATGGGCAAAAATTACAAATCAAAATATCATCAACAGATGGATTAACCTAATAATAATAATAATTATATAATATTCTATAATTATAATAGTTAATATAAATATTCTGGAGCATGAGGTATCTGAAATCTAAAATTAACCATCTGGAAATCAAATGGAGGATTAAACCAAATTAACAATCTGTCTTCACTCAGTTCCTATATGGAACTGGTAGATAATGTACCAACACAGCTGCATCTTATTTTATGTAACTTGAGTTTAGCCCATAGACTGACAAAAATTCTTTCATTAGGTCTCTATCCAAAAAAAAAAAAAAAAAAAAAAAAAAGGTGAAGTTAGTTGAAAGTAAGAAAAACAAATCCTTTCTCAGTGATCTCAAAAATCAAAACAACACAGGATACAGACAATGAATACAAAGGTATTTTAAATTATTGTATCATAAGTATACATTCATCAATATAAAAGACTCAAAGATAAACTTTTTCCTATTTATTTGATGGCAGATAAGGTAATTGTATCTGTATAGTCTATCTATCTACTTTTGAATTTTATTGTCTGGAGTAAAGATTTTGAAACTTTTATGTTTTCATAACATTTTTTCTAGTCTACGGCATGCCTTATTTTAGCTCAACCTTTTGATTGTATTTTTGATCATGCAATGTGTACTGAGTGGAATTTCAATGAATCCTCTTTATTTGAGCCACTTCTACTTCAATTACCCTTTTTCAATACCTGATGCCTAGTTATGAATCTTGATTTATTCAATAAATTCTCAAAGAGTTTATAAACAGAAACACAATGTGACAGCTGATTTTTCTTTTTTTTTTTTTAAAGGATCTATATTTAATGACTTTTTAGTTGAACTATCTTCAAGTCTTTTTAGTATATGATAAGGAGTAAATCTCCACTGGTGCCAAGTGGAGATTATGGTCCCATATTAAAAATAAAGCATACGAGAAGCTAGAACTTGCCTGGTGGTTTTCTAACCCCATAATTTACAGTGTGCTGAGGGCAGTGCATGCTGGGGCACCTCTGGACTGGGCAAGTGCCAGAAAGGGGAAGCAGTTGTAGACTTGCTTGCAAGTGACATTGCTGACACATCACTGGTGAGGAAAGGTCAGTGAGATGGGGAAGAGCAGATCCTGGTTCATGAGGCAAAAGAGCAACACAAGGTAAAAGAGCAACACCAGGCTGCAGAACCTGGTGAGAGCAAAAATAGAGAAATAAATAACAACAGAGCAGATCACAAACTTCTTGGATTACAACCTTAAACTTCAAATCTGTGACTGGATTTAATTTTTTAATGCCTGTCTTTATGCAAACTTTGATGCTCCATATTTTATTGATACTGTTTTCTGTTTTCTGCTTTCACATGAGAAAATACTCAAGGAGCCTTTAATATATGTTATAAAAGGAACCTCACACAATATTTCAGAAGAAAAGAATAAAAGGCCACAAAAGATACAAAAAAATCTTACTTTTATTTTCTAATGTGTGATGTTTCAATTAAATTCAGTTTTAATTTTCTATTCTTTTCATGTTTTATGTATTTCCCAAAGGGCAACACATGTGCCTCTCTTGTGTTTTTTAAGGAAACTTCCTTGAGGGAAGCTTCAATATTTTCTCATTCACAAGAAGGTTACTAAACATGATATAAAAACCAGCTGAATGTTTAAGAAAAGAAGTACAAAATGGAAGAAATGTATTGGGAAACCAAATAATGAAAATTTAAAACAAAGCTTCTGTTTGTTTTGGAAATAAATAACCGCATTTTACTCATAGAAAACACATATTAAAATCATTGGATCCTTAAGGCTGGAAAAGACCTCTAAAACCATCAAGTTCAGCTGCTAAAATAGCAGCTCCATGTTCACAAGTAAACCATGCTCCCAAGGCATATATCTGTGCCAGTGGTAGCAGAATTTGTCTTCTTTTCCTGTAAAGATCACCTGAGTTGTGACGTCTGTAAACCACCCTGGGGTCAACAAGAGATGTCACAGACAAGCACTTCTTCAATACCCAGGTTAGCCACAAGTGATGTGTTCTCCACAGAAAAGGATCTTTATCTCTTGCAAACTATAAAATGCACACAGACTTCTTTAAGCAGCATTTCTAACTAAAATGCCGACCAGCTTAGTTCTGCTTTTCGAGTTGCCTCCCTTTCATAACATCTCAGTTCCACCAGAAGGAAGGACATATGGAAAGGAAGGACATAGGGAAGGGAGGGCCATATGGAAGACCCTTCTGGAGCCTTCTTTCCCCAGAGCTCTGTGCTCTGGGTTTTACTGAAAATAAGTCTGATCCTATAGTATTTTTTTTTATGTTAATTCTACAACACTGTCCCATTGGTGGGCTTCAGTGTGAATATTTTAAAATAATATTGATCTGAGGTAATATTTTTATTCTTAGCAGAAGTATAGAACTCACCAAAGTACAGAACCAAGGCCAGGTTAAATGGCTCTGAGGAACCTGGTCTAGGGGAAAGTATCCCTGCCCATGGCAAGGAGCTTGGAACTGGATGTTCTTCTAAGTCCATTCTAACCCAAAATATTCTATGATTCTATAAATGTAATCATTCTTAATGCTTATTGGCACAAGATCCAAACTCTTCACCATCTCAAAGGATCCTCTTGTTATAATTTATGGAAAGGTTATCAAGAGAGTCTATTCATAAGCCCTATTAAATATTAACATTTTTGGACCATCCCTTCCTCCCTCTTCTCAACAAAAATATTGTAGTCTGTAATTAAGAACATTCTCACCTGGGCTAATTTTGGCTAGGATAGGGTTAATTTTCTTCATGGTAGCTAACTACCTCTTAAGACAGAATACCTCTTTCAGGAACAGCAGAGCTCCGTGTTTCTGTCAGGTCTGGAGAAGTTCTCCTGCCAGTGAGGTTGCAAACCTGGTTTGGACACCAGGTTTGCATTTTATGGGATACACCAGTTTGGAGCTGGCACTCCTCCTGCGCAAATAGAAAATATTCATTGAGCATCCTCTGCTTTTTCTACCATCCATTATTAACATAAAGCAGGATATCCTAATGACTCTGGAGAGAAGCAAGAGAGAAGGACTTTGGAGAACAGACAGAACTGTCCTGTCTGTCAGCATAGGCCAGACACTGACTCAAAATCACTTGTAGACATCCAAAGCCCCGTGGGCAGCAGGGCAGGGAGGGGATTCTGCCCCTCTGCCCCGCTCTGCTGAGACCCCACCTGCAGGGCTGCATCCAGCTCTGGGCTCCCAGCACAGCAAGGACAGGGAGCTGCTGGAGCCAGGCCAGAGGAGGCACCAAGGTGATCAGAGGGATGGAGCAGCTCTGCTGTGAGGAAAGGCTGAGAGAACTGGGAATGTTCAGCCTGGAACAGAGAAGGATTTGGGGTGACCTAATTGTGGCCTCACAGTACCTGAAGGAAGCCCAGAGGAAAGATGGAGAGAGACTCTTTACAAGGGTCTGGAGTGACAGGACAAGGGGGAATGGCTTCAAACTGACAGAGAGAAGGTTTAGGTTATATATCAGGAAAAAAATTCTCGATTGTGGTTAAATACCCACTTTTATTCTCTTAACCTTGTCTAGCCTGTGCTCTAGGTAGCCACTCCAAGGCATCAGTTTGGCACTGGAACAGGTTGCCCAGATCTGGGAAACAGATAGGGCTCAAAATCCTGAACTGGGAGCAATTTGAGTCTGGAAGTTAGGCTGAGTTAATCCTTCAGTGCAATTCTTTAAAGCAAATATACCTTATGATGGATCTAAGTTAATCCAACAAAATAATGAGGAATATAAAAAGTAGAGTGAGAAAGAGAAAATGTGTGGAAGGTTGAAGTTACATCCAAGGAAATCACACACATATTTCTGATCATCTATTTACTGTTAACTTTTTTTTTTTTTTTTTTTTTTTGGCAAGAACAAAACTTCTTTCTACCTGGAGTATGCATCTCTACACTGATAGACACCGTTGTCAGGTGAATCAAAGGTTTCATTTTGCACTTCTTACTCTTTCTGGGAAACAAACTAATTTTGGAAGAAAACAGTAGTTGCTGATTTTTTCAAATAATCTAAGCTACCATCTTTAAAAATATATTCAACAGTTGGTGTGTGAGATTTATTGCTTCAAAATAAGTCCTGAAAACCTTTCGTATAAAATTTGATTTTACTCCAACCAAAAATAAACTTCTTTGATATATACCTTTTGCTATCAATGAGCTAGACTATAACATTTTGATTATATGTGGTATATATTAGTACAAAACCATAATGTTACAATTGAGTTATTAAGAACAGGAAAAACCTCCAGAGAAGGAATAGGAAAAAGACATTAAAAACATTATCGTTAATTGCTAATGTAAGGCTGTAAGAAGAAAGAGACATACTTTGTAAGGCTAAAAAAAGGAAAAAAAAATCATTGAATACTACTAGAATGTTCAATATCAGATAAGAATCATTCAATTGTTTGTTCTCAAGTTTCTCAGTCCCTTCATCTTTCCTAATGGAGACAAGTGTGTATGGAATGTAAGAGGCAGCGGTGACAGGGTGAGCTCTAGGAATTTAATTGAGCTGCATTTGCAAAGCTAATCAGACATGAAAGAGAAAATAAAAACTTTAAAGGTTTCTTTCCAACAGGTCTCCACATGCTGGATTGTGCCTACAGGTAGAAGATGAGGGCAGGGAGAAAGAAAGTTCTTACTGACCTTGTTTGGAAATGGAGAAAAATGATAACAAGCCAAGGAAGGTGTTTTTATTGAATATAGAAATTAATTGCCACAGAACTGGCATCTCAGGAGTATCTGTGTCATATCTAAGTGCTGTCCTTCTGAAGATGATGACAGTTATTTCTCCTCTTGGCCCAGCACCCATCTGTAGTACTGAACTTTTTTCTGGGGTCCACCTGTTCCTTCTGGCCCATCCTGTTCAGACAGAACTGACTTCAGAAGTGGATACTCACTTGGCTCAGAAATTAGCAAGATCCCCATAGGCAAACATCAAAGATTCATCCATCTACTCAGTTTTCAAAGGCTCATTACATCCCTTTAAAACTCCCCCCAGGAAAGTTTTTACAATCAGAATGGGTTCCACATTCTTTGCAGTCACCAATTATCAAACACAGGCTTTTTCTTGCTAAGAAAATTAGTATTAAAACCCCATCAATCAGCACATCTGGCCAGGATTTTAAAATATATATAATGGCTTAGTTTGGGATGGTACTTTAGTACTCTTAAAAATTCTCAGCAGAAAACAGCTTTAAAAATGGGAAAGAATTAACTGCAATGAATTGTTATTAAATTAGTATATATAATAGTAATTACTGACATTCATACAGAGAGCAATAATTCTTATTTTTTCAGGACGATGATTAAAAATTGAAGCATAAATTTGAATAATTGCATTGGCACAGACACTATAGATGAAGCCACAACAAAAACACATTAAAGAATGACTATTTTAATTGGTTGGAAGGGCTTTCTTATGGAGGTTGTTGACTCCTGTGGTTTCTAATCATTAAAGTTATGGAGAAAATCCTTATTTCATATTGCAATTTCCAACATGATATTTTATTTCCCATGGTTTGGAAAACATATTTTTTTCCTCAGTTATATATTCATTCTGTACATGAAGAACATCTTTTTTTCCTGCTTCTGGATTTTATAAATGGAAGAACTTGGGGAATTTTATCCTCTCCTTTTGTTTTCATTGCAATTCATTCAAAAAACTTCCTGTGTTCTTCTGTTAGCCTCTTATACAAAGTGAATTGGTAAAAACAGTTACTCACTGCTTTTACTAATTTTTTAAATTATTATTTTATAAAGTAGACTTCTTTTCCTTTAGAAGCTAAGACATGCATTAGATGCATTAGAACTCTTCCTATGGTTAATGTCATATATTCTTTTTCTTTTTTTTTTTTTTTTTTTTTGGTGGCTATCAGATTTTAAAGATGCTCCTGAAGGGCAAATGAGCAACATATCCTTTTATGTTATTTTCCATCTTCTAAGTTAATTTTTAGATTACATCTCACTTTGATCCAAATAACAGGCAATATGGAGTGGACACTTCTGAAAAATTAAAAAATTCAATTTTTTTGTGCCCTTGACATCATAGCCCATCATTCAGAAACTGAAAACATATACTTACAAATGATGACCACGACAAGACTTTTAAGCTCACCACAAAGAAAGTTTAAAGTAACAGTAGCTAATTGGAATTAATTTCTGACATTGATTATCTTCCAATTAATTTAAAAAAATTGTCTTAGGTCAATTCCTTTGCAGGAAAAAAAATGAATAAATAAAAATAAATTACTCCACTGAACTAAAAGTGTAACCATTTTAAGGGAGCATATTTACTATCTACTAAAATGGAGAGCTATGTGTTTTTTCAAATCAGCTGGAACAGCTTCACTGTATTTCTTAAGGCTGCTGTAGATTTTGTGCTGGAAACCTTATATCTTGATAAATGGTTTGTTTATCTACTTGCATATTTGGCATCATACACAGTCATTGCCTAAATAGATGGTGATACTAAATCCTCTCCTCTGACTTCAATCAAACATTGCACTTCACCATAACAGGCTGAATAATCATTTGCTACCTTGCCATAATAGATGTAGGAAATCTGATGAGATTTGATTAAGCAAAAAAACCCAAAAAAACACACACTTTTTCTGAGCATCTCAGTAGTTTTTGCTCCAGCAGTTACAGAGCTTGGAAGCACATACTCAGCATTGTGAAACCACTTGTGCAGATATAAGAGCAAATATATGCTTGATCATGACCAACTTCAGTTTCTTACAGAAAAAAATTCTACCCAGTGAAAACCTTTCAGGAGAAATTGAGTCCTGTCAAGCTGTAATGAGTTCCCTGATATTTGAGGAGTTTACCTTGATGCAGGTGATCTTTTTATAGTTCTTTCATTGGTGGAAATGGAGCTATTAGATAACAAAAAAACCCCACATATTGTGAAACTCAGATTTGAAAACCCAAAACTTGACTGTACCAGATGCCAAAATTGCTTAGCTACTGCATTGAGGCTTAACTTAGATTTCCTATAAATTTAGTTTCTGAAATAATAAAACTCCTCTATTTGGCTCTTACTACAAATGTTTAAACACTGTCAAAGTCTGTTGTCAAACTATTCATGACTGATCTATTTCCATTTTATAAATCAGTCAAGAGAAGAGTTTTATGTTCAAACTGAATAAAGAAAACCCCACAATAATCTTCTGTTTGTCCACTCCACTCCCCAGGAATGCATTTGAAAAACATAAGTAAAAAAAAAAAAAAAAAAGACAAAAGGGAAAACAATAAGAAAGAAGAGTGAACAATGTGTGAAAGTCTCAGAATTATGTTTATAGACTGTGAACCCTTGGTACAGGAAATGTTATTTGCTCTGGGCTTATTTACACCTAATAAAATAGTTAATGATTAGAGCACCAAAACAATACTAACACTAAAGAACAAACCAATATATTAACAAGTATTCAGGAAGAGCAACAGATAGGAGTGAATGTCAGAAGAGAGCAGTAACTCAAATGGTAAATTCCTTCAAGCCACCAGTCACTGATACGAAATCTTATACAAATATTAGGAACATATTCAGTATAAAGTAATTTTTCGTAATTTGCTGGAGAAAGACAGCTATTCAAACAAAAGGCATGTGGATATAAGCAAGAATTTATTTTGTTTGGTGGCAAAAAGTAAAACCAAAAATCCCTGTCGAGTTCTAACTGTTGCTCAGGTATTTCAGAAGTTTCAAATGTAACCTTATGTGATTGGAACATATATTTTAAGTGGTATTTAATATAATTTACTTCTGATAAAGTAAAATAGAGATCTTCTTTTCCATCTTATAAAAGATTTTTTTTTCTATACTTAATTTTTATTTTTACTCTAGAGATTTTTGTATCTATTACCTCATGCAACTTTTGTATTGCTATTAATAATCTCTAAATCTTCTTGTATTTAGTCTAAATGGCATCATTTTTTGAGAAGTTGATTTTATGTATCTCTTTGGACAATTAAGATTGCTAAAAGATTGGGGCTTGGGATTTCGTTGTTTGTTGTGGGTTTTTTGGGGGTTATGGTTATTTTCATTTTTCCTGTTGGACAAACTTATTTATATGACCCAGCAGGAACTTGGCCCATTTGGGGAGAGTGTGGAATACCTTGTGTGTGTGTCCACTGTCATGTCTTTATTTTTATTAGCGCTTAGTCTGTCACTCCTTTCATTTGTTATTTCTACCAAAATGAAGAAATATAACTGTAGATCCCATTTTTCCCCACAATGACCTTCCATTTACCTAGATGACTTTCAGTTTGAATTCTGTTCTCTGATGGGTTTATGTCTTATTCTGTCCTGCCATTATCTAAAAATATAAATCTTGATTGAAAATGGATACATTAAATTGCAATCATAGTCAGGCTAGAACACAGAAAAAAATCACACAGTATTTCAGTGCAAACAATGGAGAATGAACTACACTCCAAAACCACAATGCTAATCAGGCAAACAGCTGTTGTCTACTCCATATAAAAACAAAAATCCCATTTCCTTTTTTTCCATTTTATTTCATTTGAAATTGTTTTCTAAAATCAGTCCAAACTCATAAATAGTTATCCTTTTAATAGTGGATCTTTCATGAATAAATAAATATTTCAAAGATAAGTAACTATGCTTACAATGACAACTCAGTCTACTGAATGAAACATTAGTTGTCACTTATTCATCCATCATCAACATCAAAATTTACTATTTGTTCATTGCCTCTTTTGCTAGTGTAAAAAATTATTTTTAATAATCTGTCTGCTTTAACGACAAATTCCTATGAAAACTGTTGTTTATAATCAAGCGTGTGTCATTTATGCATGAAACATTGGCTATTAAAATATGGAAATTTACAGAGTTCATTGTTATCATAATAGAGACCAAAAGTAAAATTCAGGCTTTGCACTTACAGCAAGTATTTTAAATTTTCATCCAATTAAAATTATCAAAATAGCCTTCCACCTATTTTTTCACAAAAGATTACTTCATATATGAATCCAAATAAATATTTTATTATGTCAAAGTCAATTTCAGCAAACCACCATCACTACACATTAGGAAATAAATACAGAATTATTTGTCCCAAGAAGAAAAATTCTGTAAAAACACATTAGAGTATTGTGTAAATAAGTAGGTGTAAATACAAATTATAAGGGCAAAGCATTGTAGATATATGAATAATGATTGAAACATTAAACAATTAGGCTGTCTTTTTAGGTAGGGTAACTTTTCAATATTAGTCAGGAACACATTAAGAACTCTGATTACAAAGCAACCAAAATCACAGCACTCCAGTTCTAGGTACAAAGCAGAAAATCTAAAGAAATTTTAGGGGGGAAATAGATCAGTGTAGTTGATAATGCTCTGAAAGCCTCTTTCCAAATGAGAGACAAAAGAATGAGAGATGGGAAAAAAAAGTTTCTATTGCTGATATTTAACCCCCAAATGAAGACTTCCTAATTATTTACATGTTTATAACAGCTTGCTCTTCTGAGTTAATTCTCTTATGATATCAGATTCACTCTCTCAGGAATTTCAGGGAGAGCTTCTTCAGTTTTAACATCAGAATAATGTAATATTCCAGTCTTAAGATACATTTATTTTGAAAATGTTTCTAAAATCTATTGGTTATGATTATTCTTTCTCTTCATTGACTGAGTAATTTTACTAAGAAATCTCAGTGCAATAGAGAACAGACTTCAGAGACTGAGTAAATAGTTTAAGATTCCCTACATGTCACCAAACAAAGTTTGGTTGCGAATACATGAGGTGCTACTTCATTGGCTCTTATTTTGTATATGCTGAATAGTTCAGAAAACATTTAATTACATGAGAAAGGAGATTAAAATAAAATATTAAACTGTAATCTATTCCAGTGCCAGCACACTCTCTTCTTCAGTTTCCATGATTTTGACTACAGAAGGATCTGATAAATTCCATCTGAGTGCTTTGATTGGATTTTTTATAATATTTGTGCCTGAGTACAGAAGTCAAGAGAAAATTCCAAATCCCTCTCCAATTATTTTAATTTTTGGAACAAGTGAGGACGGCTTGATTCCCTCTTACAATTAAAAATTTGACAGTATGTGAAATGAAGATTTTGTTCCTGCAGAATGTGGTGCAGAAAATAAATGTGTTTTAAATAATTATTGTGAAATAATAAAAAGAAAAAATCTGCATTGTGAACTAGAAATGCATTTTTCTTCAGTTTTGGTTCTTCATTGCCTATTTGCACAAGCTATTGCCAGTACTATCCTTGAGGTGCTTTCCAACCTGGTAGTCAATGATTACAAGATTCCACTATTATTTTTATATTATTTAATTTCTTTACCCCATTTTAGAAAGTAGACTGACAGAACAATAATTTCTTATGCTAGTTTAAGTTCAATTTAAGTTCAATTTATGTTGAACCACTTCTAGTAGGTTGCTATATTTCTATATTTCTACTTTTAGTATTACTATAACTAGCACAAATTAACAGTTTTGAAAAACACATAATTTAGAATATTTTTAGTTTATTTATACTTTCTTACATGAACAACCGTGTCTTATAGAAAACAGTCCCAGCTGGCAGAAAAACACAATTTGTTTTGCTAAAGGAACTGAGGGTAATTTGTGAGGATATGCCTTGGTAAATGTCACGAAGAAGCATAATTGCATCTGGTCTTGAATACTTTCATAACAGCAATACAAATCCTGTCACATTAACTAAGTCCTAAATTTTGATGACTCCCTAAAGTGAAGATTAAAAATGTCATATTCTTAACACATTATGAAGCATTGCACAGATTTGCATTGCTACAGGGCTTTCAAATAACCTGAGAAAAATTAATCAGAAAATTGGCTCATCCCTCCTATCAACATAAGATTATAAATCACAGAATACTTTGTTGAATTCTTTAACGCACTTATTGCGCATATTTATTTAGAAGAGGTTCCCTTGATTCCTAACATATGGAGTTGCAATACTGAAGCTTCACAGTTTAATGCTAACTGAAGTATACCATGCTAACCTAATATCCCTCATCTTCAGATATTCTTAGTGTATTTTTAAGATCATGGATGAATTAACTTTAGAAGTCAGAAATGAGTAGAGAATAATTCTTTAGATACACACATTTATGAAGTATTTGGTTAAGAGCTGCATGCTAATACCCACTGTGCAGATCTCCAAAGCCTTACAAAGTAAAACATCTGCACCTTAATTAAGTGCTCTCTGCAGAAAGCATCTCTTGAAATACCAGAGAAAAACAGAATGCAGTCATAAATGCATGTTAAAGACAGTCATAGTTTAAACCAAAAAAAATGAGCCTTAAATGGCTCCAATAGTAGATTAAAATCTTTGATGACCAAATATTTAAGTAATTTAATCTAATTTGGAAAAAAATACCGCATTTAATTCAGGTATTTTCAGTTTTCTTGAGCATCTTAGAAGAACTTAAGCTTCCAAAACACTAAGAAAAAATTGTGAATAATATTTTTTCAAAACACATATATTTTGAAAAAAGCACATAAGATCAGGTAGCAATCAGTTTAAGGACTTATAAAATGGTATCTACCTGTTGTATACCCAAATAACTATGCAACAACTTCTTATTAAATAATTTACTAACTAAAATTCTTTCCATTGTTACCAAATTAGTGATTGAATAGTTTAAATGATGATGGGCCAGTTCAGGTGAATTTGTGCCCCTTTAGCTATGATTTGAGATTCAGGACTCTGATTTACAGCACAATGGAAACACCACAAGAACACTTTGTCTTACAGGGATCTGGTATCTCCTTCCTCAGGATGATTGTGGGTGCAATATTTTAAGAAGAGTTACATGACAAATATTGGGCTGATTGATTTTGCTTTAAATGGCAATACTATGCCTGAGTGACCCCTTCTCACATCATTGGTTTTACTTCAGTCAAAACTTTCAAACTTATGATTTTGTCATTTTTTAGCAATATGTCAAAACTGAAATCATAGCCAGAAAGGAGTGAGACAGCAGAGACTGTAGTGATTTTGAAGTCTCAGCTAAATGTGAATAGTCAAAATTGCCTGTTTCAGATGTTTTAAAGAACAGTATGTATTTGCTTGAGGAGTTTAAAGAGAAAATGATCCTTTTAAAGCTCCCAGGCCATACATGATCACACACATATTTTGATAAACGTGCAGATTTTGCACATTTCCGTCTGAACTTGTACATCTTCTTAATGTTGCACACACTGTGAAGTCTACAGTAAGTTCAGCATTCATAAGGTGTGAAGGATTGTATGCTATTCTCATACATATGTCTGAAAATACCAGAAAATAAGCACATCTAAAACTTCTTTCTGGTTGCTTCAGAGCAAGCAACAACATTTTGATGCAATATGTTATTCCTATACCTGCTTGTCTCTTGGTTGTCTCTAAAATGAACTGCAGTGACCTATAAAATTAAAAATATTGGATTTTTCCAATATTTTCTATTTGTTTTCTTTCTATTCGTTCCTCTCTCTTTATGGCCTTAGAACATTCCTATGCCTAAATGAAAATGGATAATTTTTTGAAGATTTTGCCGACTTTCTTTCAGGTTTAACATGTGCCAAAACAAGATAGACAACTTGGATCTGGGACATGCTTGTTCTATTTTACTTTCAGTATTATGAAATTTCCTGTGTTTCTTTTAAATTTTTCAGCACTAAATTTATAAATATGTGAAATTCTTTTGCTGGAAGAAAACATACCAGCAAAAACCAACCAACTAACCAACCAACCAACCAAATAAAGAAAGACTAATTTCTTTGAAAGAAAGGTGTATTTCAGCCTCACATTCCATTTGTATTGCACCTATGAAAATAAAGGACTATTTTTTCAGACACAAAAGTGGAATTTAACACAGAAAATCTATCTTCTTATACTCATTTTGGGAAGATGTTTTTTAAATTGTAAATGGACCTATGATCCCAGAAACACTATCAACATCACCATCAATCACTATTATTCTTATATACTGTTCTAAGATTTTTATTTTTGCTTTCAGTTTTTAATGCATTTGTAATTTTCAAATGGAAGATATAATAAAATGTAATATTTTTAATATAAAAAAGAAAAAAAACCTACTTCATTATCAGAAAGAATTCATATTTCAAATCTGCAGAGAAAATGTTACATCAAGCTAGCAATTGCATTTAGAAACTTAGTTAAAGTTTTTCTAGAAAGATCCTGAATCATGTGATACAGGAAACAGTGAGGATGTTTCCACTGTAAGTCAGTCTTTTATTCTGACGAAATATATGACACTCTGTAAGTCTCTGGAAGACCTTAATAACTTCTCAGTCTTCCACATGAAGCTCTTTGATGTCACTTTATAAAACTTGTCCTGTTTGAGCACAGCTTTGTTCACTGCACGTGGTGTCACCACCAGTTTCTAAATCCAACTTCTAACTGGGAGTCAAAAGCTACTTCTTTACTTCAAAATTTGTGAAAGAATTTTTTTTTGTTCTAACTCTTTTGTCAAATATGATTCGTAGTGATTTTGTACCCACATCCTTCCTCTGTGGATTCACCTCAGAACTTCTAAGCTGACTTCCCATCCATACTGTTATGAATCCATTCCATTTTATCTGCTTTCCTGTTTAGTTGTATGTTTCTTGTGTTTTGTTTTCACACCCAAATCCCTTTCAGTGCTGCCTCTCCTGTGTATCTGCCCATTTCTCATTACATTTTCTTCCAGCACTGGGTTCCAACCCACCTAGATTTTTTTAAATATTTCTTATTTATTCATATTTAGACATCTCAGTACTCTCCTGCCTATTTTTACACAACTATCTAGGCTCTTCATGAAATCTAAATTTCAGTTCTCTTCTTTTTTTTCATCAGTTGTCTACAGATAGAGGAGGGAGGAGATGGAACATCTGGCATGTTTCTATGTGAGACAACATTTTATTTACAAGCATTTTTATATTTGTTCTTTGCATATCAAATCCAGTCCTGAGGAAATTGACGGGTATGACAGATTCAGAACTGTTTCTGCGCACAATATTTGGGGGCTACAACTCTTTGATCCCAGAAGTTCACTGGTTGCTTACATAATTTTGTAAAAGAAATAATTATTGTTACATTGTGGTGGTTTTTGAGTAGTAAGAGAGTTTAAGCCAAGAAACAAGTAAAAAATTTTTTCCTTTTTTTTTTTCCTTGTACATTATACATTTTTCAGTGTATATTTGAACATTGAAGGGCTAAGTAATACATATGTATTTTTTATTTTCTTGCAATATATTCTGTAAGAATTTGCTTTATTTAATATAGGCAATCTAGTATATATGGTGTTGAGATTTTAATCCATGATGTCTCCTGCTTATTATAGAGAAGTTTTAGCATGAAAGACATTATAAATACAAGTGGATAAATAGAATTACAAGGAAAATGTGAGTCTATATTTTTATATGGTGTATGTCAGAAATAATGTTATTTATTCAACAGAACTGGTGAAGATAGAAGAGACAAGTAAATAGAAATTAATTTACTGTTTAAAATTTAAGATGTACTTTGTCACTTGTTAGCCAGTAAGCAGAAAACAATAATAAAATGACTTTGAATTCTGTCATTCAAAGTCAGAATACAATGATTTTTACATCAATTTGATAATTCACAGCTGTCATAATTTATATTTGTTTACACTGATGAAATTTGCACTAAAATTAGACATGATATATCAATTACTTAAATTCCTCATACCTGGTTTGAAGAGTTACAACTGTTATTTATTTGCACAGCAATGTCATTCTCCTGATGTTGAAGTCCATAAATATTCTCCAGCAGCATTCTGTACTACTTCCTTATCCAGTATTTTTTTTTTCCTGCCACAAAGATCTGATGAAAAATCAAATATTTTAAATGGATGACAACACTTTAAATTTAAGTCTAAAAGCTAGACCAGGAAATTCAGCTACTATTGTCAAAGGAAAGGTACAGTACAAACACAACCACACTAATGGATGGTTTCATGTTTAACAATGTCTTCAACAGTAACAACAGACAGAGTAGGAGAGCTTTTATTGAATTTCAAAATAAATTCTAAGAATGTGTATCTTTTTTCTGCTCTTCCTCAGAAAATGAAAGGAAAGTACACCTTTATTCTGGTATAAAACAAAAAAAAAGGAAAAAAGAAAACTGGTTTACTGAGTATGATTTTCAACAAACAGATACTATTTTGCTGGATCTATCCATTTCACAACAGCTTAAGGCAATGTGCACTCAGAAAGCAACTTCTTCACCAGCATGAAATGCATGAAAAAGAGAGAAGCAGTCTCTGGAGCCAGAGTGAAAGCCTATCAAAGAATAGCTTACTAAAGATAAGTGGGGATGAAAACTCAGTTTAGTTGGTCAAAAGATTCAAAGAAACCACTCTTAGGCCTACTGAGCTTTCAAACAGAACTGAGGAAGGATCAGTAGGAAAGTTTTTAAACAGAAGAAAAGTATCCAAAACAAAGAGAAAACTTGAAAGGCCAGGAAATAGCCAAAGCATGAGAATGGATGTTCAAAATGGTAGAAAACCAAAGCCAGCTTAATACCTGACAAACACTGAACATCTGCAACCCTCAGTGGGCCGAATCTGAAAGTTTGTTTACAGATTACAAGTTTGTTTGCAGATTTACTTCATGTCTGAGTGCAAACTTTAGCAAGATCTAAATTCTTAAAAGGCAAAAATCCTTCAAACTCTCTAGTCACAATTAACTTTTATTGAGCCTAATGTGGGTTTTATATTCTTTGCTATATTATCCAGATTAAATAAAATAAGAAGCAAATCACCTCTTCCCCCATAAAAACCCAACTCTCCATACTATCACTGTGAACCCTCTGCAGAAACAGAATTGTTATCAGAGGAAAAAAGCATAAGATCTTACAGCCTTGGTTCTGCCATTAAACATTCAACAATAACAACTTAAATTATCCATCTCTATGCTTTTATCTTACATGAAGTTATGACAGCTCTCAACTCTGTGTAGCAGTGGCACAGACTACTTTGTCTTATTTTTCCTTCCAGTCAGTCTACAGGACAAGCTATACTTACTGCTGTGCTACAAAGTGCACCTCAAGCAAATCTGTGAGCTCAACCATATTCCTTTTTTGGCAGATGATACTTTTTTTATTTAGTGAAAGAAATTAAAGAAGCAACATAAAAAGTAAAGTCATGTATCCAACTCTATTGCTAAACACCGTCAGTGTGCCTTTCTATATTACTTGAAATAGTACCTTAAAAAATAAAGATATCCTTTGGGTCTTAAGTTTATTAAAAAGGAAAGGTTTTAAGTTTTTTTGTACTGATCCCTTTTGTAGTTTGGGAAATGGGAGTACCTACCTGCTGAAATCAAGGTCCTTTCCTCATTTCATCTTTATGTATAAAGGGTTTACTTCATGATTCATTAAATATGAATTGATTTTAAAAGCCTGAGAATTTTTTGAATCCAAGAAAGACAGAAAGAAGCATAAGCAGAGAAAGAAACTAGTTCTCCACCAAAATTAAATAAGTTCATTTGTTCCATGGGGAAGTATTCAGTGGCATTCTTCCCTGTCTCACCCATAAAGTAGCTAAGACATCACTGTGAACAAGTCTGAGTTATAAAATCTAGAATGTTTCTCTTAGTTTTATTATTATTTTTTATTTTATTACAGTGCTTTGCACAAGATAATATTAAGCAATCTTTTTGACAGGGTTGACCTGACTCCGTCACACCAGCCCCAACCTGATCTACTGGGACCTTTGAGAGGATGATCTGAGGTCAGCAGAACTCAGGCTCACATCAGTAGTATTACTGTATAAACCTTACTGCAGACACTCACAAAGTAAAATGATTTAACAGGACCAAGGTGAATATTCATGCTCTTACTCATGTTTTTATCAAGAAAATATTGTTGATTAGGGAATTCCTTATTAAATGCTGATTTGCCTATCTGGTGAGCATCAGTTTTGAGCTTTCTACATATTTGTATATTAAAAAGGCCAGTTGAGTACTTATTGGACCTTTAGGGACAATAACTATATGTAAACACCAAAAAAAATAGACTTTTTTCTAATATACAGTGGAGATGAAAGTCATTATTTTCTTGGTATTTTCTCAGACCTAGATGTGCCTGAGTAGCTAAAATGTCAAGGTGGGTGAGTACTAATCAAACTTAGTTAAATATTTTTTGTTTTCAAAAGAATTCTATTAAAGAGTATTCTGGGATGCAAAGCTGACTATGACTTACAGCCAGTGGGAAAAATTGATTTAACTAGTTACTACAGAAGGCTTTATGGCTGGCCTACCAAATGACCTTTGAGATGCAAGAGGTTTGATATGGAGCACAGGAAGGAAGGAAAGTGAACATGAAAGGTAAAAATCAACATATAAAGTTGAAGACCTGTTGCTTATCTGAACTGATTGCAGTAGAGGAGACAGAAGATAAGGAGTGTATAGATCTGTGTCTGATCTCAGCAGGAATTAAGTCAGTGTCAGAATTTCTCTTGTAACCTTGATCATGAGGTGTGATAGAAAAGAGATCTTCCTGTTACAGATGGTCACACTAAAATATATTCAATTTTAGAAAGTGCTGATAAAATATGGTGTTGCAGTGCAATGTCAAACTTAAAGCCACAATTTTATTCTTCAATTTTTTCACGGTGCGAAGCATGGAGTAACTTAAAAGAATTATTTGTACTATAGAAGAAAGAATGAACATTATGTGGTTTCTCATCTATAGCTCTCACTCTCTGTAGAATTGCGTAGGCTGAAAAAGTGTACAAGAAAATAACTTAATGGCATTTGCACAGAAATATAGACTATTAATCCAATTTTCCTCATATGTCCAATAAGCACACGTGATTTATTAAACAGTAATTAATTTGTTCAGGGAGGAGTAGTGGCTTCCATATGGTCCCAGGGGGATCCATCCAGAACTTTCTATTCCTCATAAAGTTCCTCTGAGTGTTACATTTTTCTTGTGCTGTGTACAGTGCACAAGCACTGCAGTTTAAGGGGATGAGTAGAACAAAACAGGACAGGAGTAGAGCAGGACAGAAATACATAAGAAAACACTTCTTCTGCACTGGCCCTCAATGGGGTCATTGCCTTGTGGTCCAAAGCTTGAAGAGATGGGCGCAGGGTAACTAAGGCTGACTGCACACAGAACAATATGTGCAGTCCTACATACTCTCTAAGCACAATATGTAGCCAGGTTATACAAATATCTCTTGTATGCTATTGTTTATATTTTCATTAACCTTCTGTATAGTGCTTGAATTTGGCAAAATTTGAGTGATAATTTGTCATGATTTAAGCCAATGCTGTTAATTAACTGAGGCTGAGTATTTCATATTGCAAAGTTTGACAGTCGCTACTTTCCTGACTGGCACAGCAAATTGGCCCTGCTATAACAGGTGTGCTTTCCAGAAAATAACTGAGGTCATGTTACATTGGAATAATTATGTTTCACCATTATTTGGAGTGATGTGGCAACATCAAATGATGCTGCCATATCAAATACTAAAATGATTTGATGCTGCCACATCAAATACTAAAATACAAATCAGTGTTAGTCCAATTAATTTCCTAGTGAATTGTTGTATCCCAACTAGCCTCCTGCCCAGTGCCTGTGCAAGCATTAATTTTCTCTCCACACTCTTCTACTCACTGCTGATGGGAAGAGGAGGATGTTTCCCTTTTCTCTATTTAAAGTTATATTTCTTCCTTTCAGCCCCCCACACTACTCAGCACATATATAACCTTGACTCATAGGGACAATTCCCATCACTGGAACTTTGCTGTGCTATGGACGTGAGCGAGAATAAACAAACGTGAAGGACTACCTTGCCTCTAGTCATTTGTTCTGAAATGAAAAATACATCCAAACAAGAGCAAACTGTTCTGCAGCATAAGGACAAAACAAACTTTTGGGTGTCCTGTGCATGCGGCTTGTTATGATGTCTCTGAAACCCTCCTTAGAACCTTGACTGCAGAGGGGAAGAAACATTTATCTTGTACAGCATAAAACCTGAATGCTTTTACTTAAGAAGCAGCACAATTTTAATTTGCAATTTAGAGTGATCTTTATGAATGATCAAAACTTTCAAAAACTCTTTATGATAAAAACTGCCACCATTGATTTTCTTCATTTCTTTTTTAGATCAATACAGGTACAGGGTTGCAGAAAATATGTTGAAATGCCTGAAAATAACCCAGGCTACCTATACATGTGAAACACCTTCCCCGTATGTCTTGACAGTCATAAATCATGGCTTGCATATACCCACTTTCTGATTTCAGGGGCTAAATTACACTTCACTGTACATAGAAATCACAACACTAGCCTTTTTTTATGTTAGGATTTAGCAATTTATCATTTTAACAATGTAGATGGATAAAAATCTAGCAGCAGGATACATAAGAAGAAATACTGAAGAGAAATTTAAAGGATCCAACATAACAAGACACAAATATGCCACCACAGGAAAGGCAAAGGACAAAAATGAGGCAAAAAGCCAAATATGTATTGTTGTTCTCACACTCTGTTGGAAATTGAAAACAGCATCAAATTTTTCATTACCATTCCCTTAGGAGTCCATTTTTTTCCTGAACTTAAAGACTACATCCAGTAAAATCCTTCACAACAGATCACTCTTCCTTTGTTTTGAAAATATAAGATTCCATGTTTCAAATATAATCTTTAAATAATTGTAAATCCATATGTTTAGTTTTTTCCTAAAAACCTCTGTTTTTATTGGGAGTTTTACAACCAATTTACTTATAGAATACTTGTATTTTTTTATACTTATATAAACTTGCATACTTTTTGTGTATATATATAGATGTATGTGTTTGTATGTATGTATGTATACTGGTAGATATATACATGTATATATACTTATAAGTAAGTATATAAGTACATACTTATATATTTGTTCTTATATACCTAAGTTTTGAACAATTTACTTATGAAACTGCAGGAAATTGTCTAGCAAATATAATAATTTTAATTTCATATGTTTCAGACATTCTCTAAATTAATATTCTATAAGTGTTTTCACCTTAATATACCACGGCAAATCCTTTTCAGAAACACACTCAATGTTCCTGATGGAGAGTTCAGAGTTTTTTGAGGGCGTAGACCAAAAAAATTTAAGCAGTTTCCTGTTCCCTCACCAAACACTTCAAATGTGATATAGTGGGCCAAATCATTCTCTGTTCACTTCCAGTAGGACGTGCCTGGCAAAATGGGTTCAGTGGCTCCCTCCCACAAGAATAATCAGATTTTTAGTTCCATCTGGAAGGCGAGGACCACTACACCTGGAATTCAGGCCCTTTCTCAAGTCTTTTGGCAGTGTTTTCTTCTTATCAACAACATAATATATAGATGATAAGAAATCTCCACTTCTTTCCATTTCTTTGCTTCTCCTGCACATTTTGTATGGAGAAGGGAATACATAAATATTTCTTTCTGAATCTCTTGATTTAAAAAATAAGGATCAGTGGTAGCCAATAAAGCAATGACCTAATACTCATATAAATTCCATTAAAAAGTACTAATAAATATATATTAATGTTATTGTATCAAATGGAGAGCACATGGGAGCAATTCAAAGGACAAGTATTTCAGAGTCAGCCCTCTTAAACTGAAACTAATAAATCCTCTGTGGCAAGTAGAGTGATAGAATAAGTCTGAGAGTATGCCCAACCACATCTCCTACTGTTAAATTATTTTAAGAATTTTTTCCAATTTTTTTAGGATTTAAACTATGTTTATTTACCATCTTTCATTCAAAATCTAAATTATGTAAAATCCTTGTTCTACATACAAATATCACATTTTTTAATCTTGTTAAACAAAGCAATTATTTTTCAGCTTTGTGAGAACTAATATATGAAAAAATATACACTCTGTATATAACTCATATACAGAATATGAGTTGACGTACTCATATATAGAACCTGATTCAGAAAAATAACTATTCATAAAGGTGCCATAAGGTATACACTAAGTTAAGCATATATTCAGGAGTTTTATCTATTGAGAGAGATTAGCAATCTATATTACTCTATATTTCCAAAAACATATACAGGACATTTTCTTTAACCCAGGTTATATATCAGCATAAAATCCATAAATGTCTTCTGAGGATTTTGATGAAATAATGAAATTTTTTTGATTTGTTATGATTATGTCATGCTGATAAAAGGATTTTTTTTTTTATGTCAAACATTTGTCACAATGTAAGAAGTAAATATTTTCTCATAATATACTGTAGCATAAACTGTTAATATTGATTTATGATTTTCTATTTTTGGCTTTAAGTACATTCCTGATGAGGATATTTGTATCCTGTAAATCAAGACAAAACAGTCATAATTAGAACTGCCCAGTAGAATAAGTGTTACAATTAAGAGGAAAGTACAGCCTGGGGAGACAAAGAAAATTCTGGAATAAATTGACAACCATACACGTTTGATTCATTCACTAAAAACAATATCCCTTCTACTTTCAAAAGTCTGTAATCGACTCAATTAGTGGATTTTGTTCAGCCACAAAATAACTGAGTTGACTATCACCTGACTAACAAAAATAATAAAAACTGTACTAAAATTTTGTCAGAAGAAGAAGAAATACTAAAGACAGTAAAGATATTTTTAAAGATATATTTTCCTAGAATTATAAATTTGACAAATGAGAAGGATTTTGAAGCATGAATTGTTAATTAAAAGAGCTGACGTAAAGCAATTATGAACATAATATTATACTGGAGTAAAAAAAAATCAATCTAAACATAATATTCACAGTTGAAATGTAATATACAAAGATTTAAAAAGCAAAAATGAGAAAATTTATTTTGTCTTTCATGTTCCTAAATCAAAGAATTGCCTGTGTTGGGAGGGACTTTAAAGACTATCTAGTTTCAGCCCCTCTGCCATGGACAGGGATTAATTTCAATAAAACTATGGATTTAATGAAATTTTAGCTATAAGAAGCATTAAAGCAGAATAGAAACCCTTAACTTTGAGAAGTCAACACGGCAGATACTGATTTAACTCAGAACAAACATGACAAACTGAGGTGAAAGAAGATTTCTTTATATGTGAGTTTCAAAGCAACATGGCATGTTTATATTCAGGTTTGTTTCCTTTAACACAATATAACTAAAAGATATTTTTCCAGAGAAACACCTTGGAAAGGAAAACTTTATAGGATCACTCATGACAGGGCTTGAGGCTCTCTTTGTAGCAATATGTCTGAGATTTTCATTCATACCTGCTTCCTAAAGAGAAAACTTCTGCTACTGGGAGGCTTTTCATACTTTTGGTGTTAATTCATCTCTTCTGTGTGACAAAAGCAACAACACAGCTGAGATATGAAACTTGTGTTCGTGCAGCCTTTTCCGCTCCACCCTGATTATGTGGTTTTTGCTACTACTGATGAAAATTGTGGTGCTATTAATAAGTTTTTAAGAGCTTTTGTCAGCCAGAAAGATTAATGGGCAGCAGAATAATAATTACATTTCATTTCTACTATTTTTTTATATAGGCAAATGTGAATTTACTACCATAAGGTCATAATTTCACAGTATCAGAAAATGGTTGAGGTTGAAAGTGAACTTTGAAGGTCACCCCCTGCTCAAGCAGGGCCACCTACAGCCAGTTGCCTTGGACCACATCCAAATGGCTTTTGAATATGTCCAAGGAGGGAAATTACAACCTCTCTGGGCAACCTGTGCCTGTGTTCAGTCATCCTCACAGTCAGAAAGGCTCTCCTTTTCTCCGGACTGAGGTTCCTGTGTTTAAGTTTGTATTCTTTTTCTCTTGTTCTGTCACTGAACACTGCTGAAAAGAGTCTGGATGAGTCTTTTTTTGCACTCTCCCTTCAGGTGTTTATATACATTTATAGTACCCTCCCTGAGCATTCCCTTTGGAATCAACAGTCCCAGCTTTCTCAGCTGTACCTCATATGTGAGCAGTTTCAGGGCCTTAACCATCTTAGTGCCCTTCACTGCACTCTCTCCAGTATGTCCAGGTCTCTACTGCCATGAGAAACCCAGAAATGGACACAGTACTTCTAATAAAGGGGAATGATCCTTTATCTGCCTAGAACAATGCTCTTCCTTAACCAACCCAGGTAGGTTTGTTTGCAAAGGTCACTGCTGTACTTTGAAAAATGGTAAAAACTTCTAATAATCTTGCAGAATAGTCTCCATTAACTTAAGTTAAATGTGAGTCTGTATTTCATAAACACTTCCAGATCCTTAAAGAATTCTTTCTTCTGACTTAGATGAGACAGTAGCTTCCAAGTGTACTTTGTGTACTGTTTGTTCAGGTGGCACACAGAAACAGCTTGATTCAAGCAAATGTTTTCACACAGTATGCAAGGTGAACATACCAATATGTACCAGAGCTCAGTATTTGGTAAAAAATTATTTTTCCTCATTTTAGTTTAGATTGCCTCATCTTTTAAGACTTCCGGCTGGCTGTGCCATATGATCCTTCTTAGGATTCAGCAGAGCAATGTTGTTGCCCATTTGTTTTTCCAATAATTTGGCTGCTTTCATTGGTGAAAAAAAAAAAAAATCAGTCGTCTTCAGAGCATTAGATGGTGATCACCTGATGAAGAAACACAGAAAACAACCAGGATCATGATAAAATTATGATTTTTTTTTGCAGTGAAATAACAGACCCAAGTGAAAACCAAAAAGGGCACAAAGCATGTAGGGATCTGTCTGAGAGTTACATGAAAAAAAAATTAGGAAAAAAATTAAAGTGTAGAAAGTATGAAGAGGATGTGGTAAATCTGTATGGTTGTCTTTGCCACTCTAGAGAGAAATATGAAAAACTAGGTATGACAAAACAGCCACATCATACATATAATTGAATGTCAGGTCCCAGAAGAAGTCATACTGCGTCATTCCATGCAGACTAATTAGCACTGTTTCTCTGCAAGTTTAATTAGCATACTTCAGCTGAGGAGTTTATGTGTTGCTGGGGTACTTCAATGCCTGCACAGCTATTATGTTCCCAAGCCCACAGTTAATCCCTTCAGAGCCAGCTCAGGCATCACTGCAGAGCCCTGCAATTACTCCAAACCCCTTTTTTGCTGGTTGCATACCAGAGGAAAAAAGCATCACTGAACAGGTCTGTGGTTTCACAAGTCACATCAGACGAGCAACGGCCAAGCTGCGCAAAGATGAGCAGATGGAAAGAGCAGATGATGTCTCTTGAGAACTGTGACAGAATTTTCTTCACAACAAATGATCATCTTATGTTTTTTGGTCTTGTAATGCAATTTAACAGTCTTTGATGTGTCTAACAGGTTTGTCTTCTAACCCTCCTTGGAACTTTGCTTAGAACTATTTTTATTTATTCCCCTGGGTTAAAACAAGGGCAACAGCATGGGAGGATTTATTATTATTCAGATATGTTTTAAAATTATAATTTTATAATTATGAACGATGAATAGGAACTAAATGTATTTATATTTAATTACAATATATTGTAAAGTCTTCCCCAGTGAGAAAAATCCTACTTCAAAATGAGAAAGTGGAATAATATGCAAAATTTTAAAAATATTTTACCCACAAAGAGAAAACCTGCAGGAATGCTATTAACATCTCAGTATGACACCCATTATACTAATATGTGTATCATTCAGAAAGCCTAAGTAAAGAAAAAAATTAATTTCCATAGATTGAACAGGCTAATCACACACAGAGCATATAATTAATTCAAAGATGTGAGGGTATATTGCTTAAGCAATTTTTTCACACTAATATCTAAGATTATGCTTAATTAAGCTTATTGGATGAGAGATTCATATTTAGATATTTTGTGTTATATGTTTAAAGGCGCTAACATTCAAAAGCTGTTCTAAATGTATTATCTTAGGCAAATAATTTGATAGTGCAACAAAATCTTCAGTTAATGTAAAGAAAAAAATAATTTAAGAAGTCAAAACATAGTGAAATATGCTTGAAGCGGAAGTCTTTTAATACAATATATCTCTCTTACTTTTCAACATTGTTTTCTACAAATAAAAAGTAGCACCACACATGCAGAAGTAATTTGTTTTGGTTCTGTTGATGAAAGCAGGAAAATAAATCCTATCTAAACCCTCTGAATATGTCTGTTCAATTCAATAGCACATCTAGCTATTAAATAAATACCACATTGAAAAATCTATCAAACCCAAGCATGTACAGAGATGATCAGCTGTTGACTCAGCACTAGTATGAGGTATGGGAGCTTTCACATAAAAATGTCATCCCATTCCCCTGCAATTTCCAGAGACACAAGTTTTAAGTAGAGAAATCTAGAGGAATCAGTAATAATTCTTTGAAAACAGTAAACACAAAATAATCCAAACAAGTTAATTGTCTAGACACAGTCTAAAGGGGGGCTGAAAAATCAAACCTACACTGACTAACAAGTGAAGAGAGACACTCGTATAATCCTGTCTTCCAGGAACATTACCCACAAACAAACACTACCTTGCTGTGTGAAGAACGCTGTGTCTTACAGAAAACTAAGACAGGAACACATAATGACCCATAGATAGAGGATTAATCTAGAATTCCTCTTAAATCAATAAATATCATTCAGATTCAAACAGTGAATTCACAACAACACCCTCCCTAATTATGGGCAGTGTCTGTCCTGGATTTGGCTGGGTCAGAGTTGCTTTTTCTTAACTGGTGCAGTGTTGTGTTTTAGATTCAGTATCAGAACAATGTTGATAACACTAGATGTTTTGGCTGTTGCTGCATTGTGCTCACCCTAAATCAAGGATTTCTCAGTGTCCCATGCTCTGCTAGTGAGGAAATGCACAAAAAGCTGGGAGAGAGCACAGCCAGGACAGCCAAGCCAAACTGGCCAAAGGGATATTCCACACCACAGAATATGGTGCACAATGTATAAACTTGGAGGAATTGCCTGGAAAAGGCCTGATTGCTGTTTTATCCTTTCTTTCTAATTCTCCTCCCTGCCAGAAGAGTGGTGGCGGGCAGAGACTGTGGTACTTAATTTCTGTCTTGGGTTAAACCACAACAATGTCTTAATATACTTCACTAGAATCTCAGTGCAGAGTTTACAGTAATACTCAAAGGCAAGGACTAGATCTCCAAGGGCTTCTTACCCTGCAAAAACCTGCTGCTTGACTGCCATGTCTTACAGAGTTGGAAGCTCAGTATGAAAATGCTAATGGTAAGCAGCAAGAGAAGTACCTAGGTAGTCAAGAGGGAAAAGGAATTACTGTCATCCATGTAATTCACAGTCCCAATTCTCTTTGCCTCTGACTTAAGCCCCATATGTTATTGGTATCCTTAAGGCACATCTGTTCTTTCTCTTTTCTAGAGCATTGATTAAACACAGCCTGAAATCAGCACACAATAAACATCATTCCTAACCATAAGAAATTTCCATCAGTCAAATATGGTCATATTTTCATCAGATTTTGTTGACAGACTATTTCTCCATTTCAGATCCTTGCAGTGATAAAGCAGATATTTTTGTCTAGTTTTGGTTTTACTCATTAAAATCTTTTATGATAGTTTCTTTAGTTGCACTTCTTTTCTGCTCTGTGTCTACACTAACAATGACAGTATTATTATTGTCTTAATTACTGGTATTGAAGGTTTGGAGATTTTGGGTGTGAGGTCCTTTTTCCTATTAAAAATGTCATGTTAAAGAGGACAGTGCACAAAACTTTCACAAAAAACAGAAAACCAAGCCACATGCAACCTAGAAACCACTTTGACAAATGCTTGTCTGTTTTTTTTTTTCTTAATACTGCAATAGAGATACCAGATAGGCCCTCTCATATCAGTTATATAACTTCCTGGTTTGTTTTTTTTGGTCAGACACCATAAGTACAAACTAGTTACTTCCCACACTGGATTAGGTTGCCAAACACAAACCAAAGCAGTAATAATGCCCAGGATATCTAGGTGTTGAGGTATACTTACATTAATGTGCATCTTTTCTGCAAAGAATTTGTAAAAAATATTACCTTTGTGTGTCTTCAGCATATTGGATCTTGCTTCACTGAAAATTATGTGTTAAAGTTTGTTGAATTTCCCTATAACTTGGACTAGTTTGGGTATATCCAAAAGTGTACAGAGAAGCTGTGGAATCTCCATCCCTGCAGATGCATGGCATTTGACCGCACACAACCCTGAAAAACTGGTTGTAGTGTCAAAATTGATCCTGCTCTGATGGGGGAATTGTGTCAGACTACCTTCTAAGGTTTATTTCATCCCAAAACTTTCTGTGATTCTAAAATGTTTCCACCATATCTGTTATTCTTGCCAAGCCCTTGTGAACAAAATTTTTAAGTTTTATGAAGAAAATTTGGAGGTGTGAGAGATGAGATTGGGTTACAAGTCAGGCATGTTTTGTTTCACTTGGATTCCACCCATGGAGATTTGTGCTCCTCCATTCTCATTGTCCTCTCTCTTTGTTAATAGTCTATACAGATTAATTAAATCAAATGATCACAATTCCTGAAACTCACTTTGGAGCTCATTCTATTCTCTACATCAAGGCTTGTCTCATTTGTTCGGCAAACCATAACTGAGTAGAACAAAGAAATTTTTCTAACTTTGTGTTTAAGTAATTTGAAAACTTAGTCTTCCAAATGATTGCTTTAAGCAAATTTCTTTTTTAAAAATAACCCGTTAATTTTTATATAGAAACTAAAACAAAAAAAAAAAAAAAGCAGAAAAACTCCAACACTCTTTACTAACAGCCTGTAAGTACCATGACTTACAATTTTGACATCCCTACCAACAATCTCTAAAGTAGAAAATGTTATTTTTAGGCTTTTGTATCATTATAGGAAATAGCAGCCAAATTGCATAATAATTTGCTGAATTACAAGCAAATGGTACTCTGAGAACTTTATCGTCTCTTTCACAATAAATTGATCTCAAGGAAATTTAAAATCATTTCCTAAGGTAATGCTTACTGTGTCATTTAGGCAAGAGACTATCCTGTAAATCAGTCTGAAATTACGATATACAATTATAAGAGAACTTTATATGCAAATAAATTTACTGTGGCCATTGTTTTTTTCCTGTCTCTGCTTAACAAAACCTGCCATTTTGACACTGCCAGGAAATCACATTAGCTCTGGGAGTTTATATTTAAATATGTTCTTCATGTCTAGTTAGGGAAAAATGCTCAGATTTCAAATATTTTTGATGGAATACTTCATAAGCAAAGCGCAGACTCCCTGAGGGATTATGCCACTATTTCCATTTAATTAAATTGATTAAATTAAAATGAATGGTGGTCTAACCTCAAAAGGAAAAGATATTTCATTTATGAAAAATGTTGCCATTTATTCTGCTTCATTGCATGTACAACACATAATGTCTTCAGTATGAGAGTCCAGCTTTTCTAACAAGTTATTTGTTATATAAGGTGATCTTTAAGGTGATCTTGAACATTTGAAAAACTTCTTTATGTCTCAGTGTATTACCTTAAAAATACCATAATCTCTTTCTCCTACTCTCTGGTTACATCTACAGATGGCAGCTGGGCTAGTGAGCCTGTTAAGATACCTTTTAAAAAAGCTACGGTTTTGTACAGTTGCTGTGCATGCATTTAACCAAAGAAAAAAACTGTTGTCAGAGTTCCTCTGGTACCCTCAGGACCAAGAAGAATCGACAAGGAAGTACCACAGCATGCCTCAAGGGATATAACGTAAGCAAACTGAATATGATGCATCTAGGTCACACACTAGGATGAAAGAAACATGTTTAAAGACTACTGATATAGACCCCATAATCCTTTAGTCTGTTTCTGAAAGGCTTAGTTTGACTATATTTCATGCAATAGTCACTTTGATTTTTTTTTCTGTTGTCGTTGTTCTTGTTCGGTTTTTTTTCCTTTGATTTTGTTTTGCATGTTTTTCTGTTTTGTTTTTATTTTTAATGATTGTGTGACCTTTACCGAAAGGAGAATAAAAAAGGTTAATACCAAATTGTGGGCTGATGAGGTAGAAGGGACAACAGACTCACAGACTCACTGAAACTGAAGGGATCTCTTGAGATCAGCTGGTCAAACCCCATGAACAGACAGGGCCAGCCAGAGCACGGAATCCAGGACTCTGTGTATTACATTAAAATCCACGTGTTCCATGGGGCCAGTGGTTGGAGACAGGGACAACACACATCCCCCAAAGCTCCACATGACAAACAGCCTGTTTTGTTGTTGAGAACCTTCTTATATAGGGAGTTAAAAACTGCCGGGTCTAGATAGCTCATTGGTCTGATCCTCAGCCAGCCCAGCTCCTGACCAGTGAGGTGTCTGCAGCCCAGGATGGAATGTGATAAGTGCAAGTCCCTGTCTGTCAACCCAGGGTCCGATTTATGAAACCACTCTGGGTTTCTTATTTATCAGTATAAGCCAGCTTGTACAGTAACATATGTCCAGTCATGTTTTGAAGATCCACTCAGAGAGAGATTCCACAGACTCCCTGAGCTACCTGTTCCAGTGTTTGATTAGCATTACAAGTATAAAGGTACTTCCTTGAATTTCATGTGTTTCTGTCTGTAACCATTGCAATTTGTTCTTGTCATCAGATATTGCTGAGAAGAGAAGCATCTTCATTCATTGCTTCAGGCTGGAATCCCATCTCTCTCTCTCATCATATGAAAGGTATTCAATCCCTTAATAACCCTAATGATCCTGTGTTGAACTTATTCAAGTTGCCCAGAGAAGTTGTGGGTGCCCTGTCCCCAGAAATCTTCAAAATCTTCAGGTTTGATGGGACTCTGAATAACAGTAGAATTATTTGATATTTCTTAAAATTTGCCTTATTTTAAAATTGATTTTTAAAAGCAGAAACATTTGTCACATCAGTTACATCATGTTCTCAAGAGAGAAGCATCTTTCACTCCAAAGTTCTACATTCAGCAACCAGGGAGGTGAAAAGATTCCTTTTATTTGTATTCCATTCTTCCTTTTTTATTGTACTCTGGAAACGTTAAAAAGAAAACATTATTAACAGATTAATCTGCCCTTATAGTCTTGTGTAATACTGTGAGTTCCTTCAGCACCTTATTGTAGCATCCCCCTGCAAGGGTGATTAGTGACTCCATAGAGAGGAAGAACACAACCTTAATTCTTCAGTTGCAGACTTCATCTGCATTTACAAAAAAAAAAAAAAAATTGAATTCAAAGTGTCTTTTTTATTTGTTTGCCTTTGCAGCATCAACAATTAAATATGAGTAATAATATTAATAATGAAAAGCATGTCTTGCATTCAAAGACAGTGTGTTCATTTTTAAAGGAAAAAAACCAAACAATTATCTTAAAGGCAACATTTTTTAAAAGCAGATTTAAAATATGGTTACAGTTAGAATATATTCTAAAGTACATCTGAAAATCAGTATGGAGAGTTCCCCTCAAAAAATAAATCCTAGTTGATAGACCACTCTTCCTATATTTTTTCAAGCAATACATTAGAAAATATTGGTTTATGGTATTAAATTGGAGGAAAACCAAATAACATACCTGCTTGTTAAAACAGATTTTCTATAGATCTTTTTAGACAGGAACTTTGTTTATTTTCCTGCCCAAAATTATGTCAAAATAGAATGCTGTATTTAGCACAAAGTGTGACCTCACCTTGGTTTTGTAAGCACTCTGGAGCCCACCATTAAGAAGGGTGTGTCCAGTGGAGGGCAGGGGAAAGGGATGGAAGGCAGGTCCCATGGGGAGCTGCTGAGGGTTACAAGTTTGTCTAGTTTGGGGAAAAGGAGGCTGAGGGACAACATCCTTGCTCCTACAGCTTCCAAAGGTGGGGAAGTGGAGAGGCAGGGGTGGAGCTCAGGGCATGTCAGAGCTGGCATGAGAAAACATTTGTTTACCCTGGAACAGCCTTTCTGGAGAGGTGATTGTATCCCAATCCTGTCAGTGTTTCAGAGGCACCTGGACAATGCCCTTAACAACATGCTGAACTTTTGTTCAGCTCTGAAGTGGTCACCGAGTTGGACAAGATGATTGTTGAATGTCCTTTCCAACTTCCAAACTAGTCTCTTCTATTCTGTTGAATTCCATACCATTCTAAATCTTGGGTTCTATTTTCAGACATCACCAGTTAACTTTCCACTAATTTCTATTTCATTTTGACTGACTACTTGGCTAAAGTATAATTATTTTATTTCATAAACCATGTAGAATAGTTGAAGAAAATTACTAACACTCTTAAAAGTTGGGGGTTTTTTTTGTAATTTTGCTCTAGTTTGAAGTAATATGAATAAATTCCTCTTTTATTATATATCTTACATATAGCAAGAAATATATATAAAGAAAAACTGTTAGTATGAAATGAAGTAAAGAAAATGTTACCTTTAAAGAAAACTTCCCACAGGAAACAAACTTTAATGTAGCTGAACACATGTCCCAAACCTTCATTTAAAAAATATGTCCTAAGGAAATTAAAGGAAATTCAGATGCAAAATATATTAAAGAGCAGAAGGATCACTGACTGGAGCTAAGAGTTTGTTCCCATAACATTTATCTTCCTGGATATACAGGATTAGGGCAGCAGTAAAAAGGAAAAACTGCTCCAATTACTGATTAAGACATTTGCAAGAAGGGAAGATTAACATGAGAGAAAAAAGTTTTCTTTCTGTGCATTTCATGTGTGCCACAGAGGACAAACACAGCCCCCAGGAACTGTCTATGAATTTGTAGTTTAAACAATTTCTGTTGATTTGGAATGACCCTGTCATTTTTGGCTGCCATGGATTCTGCTCTTCCTGGAAGAGAAACTATTCTTACATTAATGCACTTCCTTGAGTCAGGATTCCAAAGATAGCAGATATTTAAAAGAAAATTAAAAAAGACCATGAAAAAAAGTTAATCGAACAATACATGTAAAAGTGATATAAATCTGGAATTTAATGGTTTTTTTCCTATATCAATGCATAACTATTTAAGTGGCACACATTTCAAGATGCAGAATTCTGAGTCCAACAGGTATTTATATTCTTGAATGACAATCTACATCTTGAAACAAAATTTACAATTTCAATCTTTCTTGAAATAGATCTAGAGCTGTAAATTTTTAATATCAACCACTGATCTTACACTGGCAGCTAGAAGAATGACCTTTGCTAAGCAAGAAATACATGAGGCATAATCTCCCCTCAGTGCTTCCTCTAGGAACCCTAGAATTTAATAAACTGAGAGAAAGAACTACCAATTTTTGTTTCATCTTTGTCCACCTTTTGTAGCATATTCATAATTTTTGTCCTTTATATTATTCAGAACATAAAGGATATGATCTAAGAGGTGTGTGATACAAAAAGGTGTGGTTGAAGGCTATTCTAGCCTAAAACACCCAAGTCTACAGCTCAGGAGAATTTTTTGAGTGATTCATTTATCTGGATAATTCCAGAATGAGGAAGTTGGGCCTTTTCAGCCTTAAGAGGAGAAATCTCAGGCAGACCTCCCTTATCAATATCTGACAGAGAATACAGAGAAGATAAGTAGATCCTCCTCAGAGGTGCACAAAACTAGGATGGGAGTCAAATACATGAGCTGAAATAAGAGACTAAATATAAGGAATAAACATTTTCTAGCACAAGGTGAGACATTCATGGAAAACTGTTCCCTTCTATAAAAAAATATGGGAGAGGGAGGGGCTAAAATAAGTAAAGAATGCTTTTCATTTAGATAGAAAATTTTTACACACCTTATATTTCATAGCGACAGTGTAATCTGCTTTAAAAATCTCCTATTGTGCATAAGAGTGACTAGTCTGATTTAAAATTCACTTAACATGCAGTTTGCATCCTGACAACTGATGCATATACAATACTAGATAAAAATCTGGAAATGTAGCAGGCATGTAATCACGTACTAACTTCTACAGGCAGGCTGAGATAAGAGATAGCTGGGAGTCAAACCTAGCAGAGAAGCAGGCACAGAGGTTTGGGCTGATAAGCTGCAGACAGTAACGTCGGGCAAGGTGGAGGAGAGAGGACTGGCAGCCAAAGTCAGGCAGCTACTGAGTACAGAGAATAAATTTATTTGGTCAGAGACCCTGAGAGGATCCTGCTCAGGACGCAATCACAGCCAGCATTATCTCAGCCTCCCTGGAATAGCAGTGAATCTGTAAACTACCCAAAGAATGCATGCAACTTTACTAGGTAATTGCTATTTTCTCTAGTGGATGGCTGCTGAACAGAGTGTTGAATAAATGTATAGCACATTTTCTGAATTTAAAGGGGTTTTATATTATTTTGTATTCCATTTATTTTCCTTCTCCACCTCCTTCTAAGAGACTTTTGTTTACTTAAAAACTTGTTCACATTTATTTTGATTTTAAGTTTTAGACCCAAAGGTTCCTGAGATTATATTGAAGTTAGTTTTATGAAACTTCATTAATATTTGGAAGGAAAGGTTTCCTCAGGGAACTACCAATATTCCCCATATAACAGGGAATAAATTGGAGAGATGCTGCAGAAATTTATGAAAGAATAGAAAATTGATCAGGAATTTACCAAGTACAAGTTGACTTTTCTCCTAGGATAACAACAAATATGAATTTATTGAGACACTTAGTTTTATATGCAATGATAGCACAGGCTAACATGCAGACATAAAGGAGTTAGGTTTAATCACTTAGTAGGAGAATGCTGTGTACTGTGGAAGGGAAAAGTTTGAAAGAAAAATGTATTAGTTGGGAATAACTGGTATATTTAATTAATAGTAAGCTGTAGACCAGATATTTCCAGTGCTGTAGTGGTGATTTCATAGACCAGTTGGAAGGGTTTTTGAGACAAATGTCTGAAACAGATGTTAGACACTTCTTCCACCAACAAAACCACAACAATTTGCATTGTCTTTATGCTTGTTTGTATGTTTATTGCCTAATTCATATCCATGACATTTCTGAATGAAGCGACTATTACTTATCCTTCTTTTAAAATGATAATTGTAGTAATTAAAATTTCTAGCAAGTTTTGCACTTTGCTTTTACAGGATGAAAGATAATAAGGTTTGATTCCCTCAAAAAAAAAAAAAACACTCTAAAATTCTGTACTGCCGTTACATTTTTTAAAGTTACAGTAAGGCCAGAAAAATCCTTAATTTGTATTTTTTTAACAATAATGTCACTTTGCGTTCTGTGCTTCTCATTTTTTACTGTGTCTGAACTACATTTTAAACAGAATTCTCTGTCTCATATCAAATGCTTCATAGTATGTGTTCTTCCTTGTATAACATTTAAAAAAAATGCAGACCTATTATTTTGTTGGTTAACTCCTGATAACTTCTATCTTTGCTTGAGTTATCAGTAGTTTATGGTTAGGCACAGAAAAGCTATAAAAAATTACTGCCCTATGTATATATACACAGAAAGAATATATGTCTACATATAAAATACTGAAAAAAACCTGTTCAAAGTGTTTAATACTCTCATGCTCTGGCAATGGAGTCATAGACACCTTATACTTCAAACCTTACAACGCATTAAACCGGGAAAATACAGTCCCATCTTTACTCTACAAACAGCAGAATAAAGACGTGTGAAAGGCAAATATCTTCTGAAGTTCAAGCTCAGACCCTATGCGGTGATAGAGGGAAAGATTGCTTGTGTTATCAGTTCCTTTTTCATTAGAAAAGCCTTTAAAAAAAAAAAAATCAAAGAGAATATTTGTAGCTCTTTTCTCCCTCTACAATAAATTGTATGTTTCTGAGAAAAGAATTAACATACTGGCTCTCTTGTGTTTTAGCTTTGTGCCAGAAGTGCAAGTGCAATCAACATCTCCTATTAAGAGACAAAAACTCTGAAGAGTTGAGCATGTCAAAATAGATGGAAAAAGAACCTTTTGCTGTGTGTTCAAGTAACAGATGCAACATAAAAAAAGTACTGCTCAAGAACAGCCCCAATAATTCTTACATTGAAATTAAGTTTTACAGTGAACAAGTAGACTTTTGAAAAGTAATATTTTTAGATTGGGCAGAAAAATATCATTAAGATCTATAAATATTAGATATCATATTGATATGACAAGAAGTTTTTTGTGCTGAATAATAAGAGGACGATGGAGGAGAAAAAGGTTAATGAATATACTGAACTGCAGTTGCCATGGGAACCAGCAATGACTTTTACCTATGATTAGAAAGTGAGATAAATCAGGTCCATGTTTGTATCTGTATGCTGGTGGGAGGAAGGTTATTTAACTTGAAGAAATAAATTCATGAGAGATGGACAAGAAAATGCACTCTTCCATATTCCATTTACATCCTGAACTGTCCACCCTCAAACCTGTGCCAGCAATTTAGCTGTTTCAGAGAAACAGCTATGGGTCGGGAAATCATCAGCTGCTCTTCTCCAAGGCCACATGACACAGCAGAGTAAAATCTCCTCACAAATAAACTAGGTTTAAAGAATGGACTCTATTTAAAAAATCTACAGGTTGCTTACTGAGTTTCATGTATGCCTGCCTCAAATGCCTTCTATAGCTATTATATGTGTTCAGATACTCTGAATTTGCCCTAGATCCTGTAATATATGTTTTATTGATAATCTAAATCTCAATTAAATGTTGTAAACATATCTTTATCAGTACACTCCTTTGCCACACAATCTCAAAAGCACTATAAAAGTTCTGGTAACTCTTTATCTGATTATCTCTACTAAGCAAGGGAAAAAGGTACTTTGAAAGTAATGTCACTTTCTAGCAGACAACTTCTTCAACTTTTTCATCAAATATAAGATATTCAAATTCAATATCACAGTGCCTTTGTATGCATTAAAAGCAATCAATAAATCCTCCTTCTTCTATCAGTACACCAATGACAGATAATTCGATATTGAGTCAATTTTATCGTCCAGGTTTTGCTTTTTATCTTATTATTATTTCAAGGATAGTTTCATTACTTGTAATGTCACTCTAATACCCATACTTGTAGGTCATGGAGAATTTCCAGTAGAGTTTTAATTTATTATGCCATTTTCTTTTCTTCAAATTCTGGCTCAGGAAAATTGTAGTAATTAACTTAAATCTAGCAGTATATTCATAGTATGAAATGGACTGTAATAATAATAAAATCAGAATTTGAAGTGAAAAGCAAAGCACAAAGGCCTATAGAGCAGATCCTGGTATAAATGTTGCTTTTAGTGCACTATTATCTATGAGAAGAAAAATGCAGTTTGTGAGGAAGACAGCATGTGAAGAAACAGAAAGGGTATTGAATGCCAGAATCATCTGAAAATTCTTTCTTTTCTTTTTTTTTTTTTTTTTTCTGCCACTGAGATATTCCATTTTCCTCTCGACCCAGATAATATTCCTTTATGAGACCACACAGAAGGACCTCAGCTACAGACAATCACAACCACCTTTTTATTGCTGTTGCTTGCTTCCTAGATTTTTTCCAGTGTTCACTGTGGAAAGTATTAGGTTGTGCCTGACCAGTTTGAAATACACCAGTTCTGTGTAATGTAGGATAAAATGAAGAAATAGTTAATTGCACCATGGGCTGTACACGCAGTGCTTCAAAAGTTGCTTTCACAAAGGAAATGGAAAAACTGACAAGATTTTTTTTCTGGTGGTGATATATTAAGCAAATGTAGGGCATAAGTAATGTGCATAGAATTACATTGTTGTTCTTTAGCCTATGTCTCTCTAACATAAATCAACCAATGCTGTAAACATATGGACCTGCTTGGTTATTTGCTTTATTTTATAAGAATGTAGGCCATTGCTTACATCACGGAGTTTGGGAAAATCAGAAATTTATTCTACATTTAACATGCTATAAATCATTCATTAAAATCTCCTCCTGTAAGATTAGTCAATTCAGATAAAGAAAGTAGAGAAGATTAATAATTTTACTTCAGGACCTGTAACTAAATTGGCTTCTAAAGCAATTTCTCTTGCATTCAAAACTCTTTTTAAAAGGTTAACTTAAAAAAATAAAAATATGCAATCAGCATTTGTTCTAGGGGAATCAAACAGAATTTTTAATACTTTGCTTTAATAATGGTCTGCAAGCATTCAAATGACCATGTTGTTGACATAATCTCACATACTATTTTTATGCATAAAGAATGTAACCTCGAGCAGGAATCAAAAAGGAGGAATGTCAAAACTATCCTTTTTGTTTATCTCATTTATCTTGTTACATTAACAAAAGAAATCTCTGTTATTCATATTCCACATAACAGATTCTAACAATGAGACACATGCAGACTTCTGTACTGTTTTTACACTGTAAAAAATATCTTGTCTAATGCTTTATTGCAGACTATTAAAAATCAAGAATGTCTGAAATTACAGCACTGTTTTAGGAATGTAAAAACAAACACATAAGATTGTCTCAGCCATTAATCTTAAAATAATTTTATATAAATAAGCTGTCTGTCCATCTCCAAAATTCAAACAGGTACTACAATCAAATAAAACAGCATATAAGTACACCAGTACAGAACTGCTTGCTCCTTTGGTGATGATTTTGGAATAAAGAGCTAATATTTTGAAGCTTTAAGTGGCCTGATGATGGCAATATTCTAGAACATCATCTAGAAATGTTTGCAAGCATATTAATGTTGAAACACCATACTGCAGCCTAATAAAGCAAAAGAAACTTATCAATATATATGTAAAGTAGCCTAATAAAGTTCTGATTGATGTATTTTTCTACTTTAATAAATCTAAAAATCTCTTTTAAAAAACCTCAAGGTTCATAGTCTAGTCTCATTCAACAATTAGAATCAGAGCCAGAAGGCATGAGGGTCTTTAGAAAAAATTTCCTCTAATGCCCATCAGATGTAGGATGGTAGAAGAGAGCTTTCTAGTGATTGTTATTACTTCAAATTTTTAAAATAAAATCCGAGTCACTCATGTGGTTTTCACACTTAAGGGCGGCATAACAAGGAGAGCTAAGTACCTGTATATAATGGAAATTAATTTTTTGCAATGCCTATTGTAAGAGATTTTACAATCCTTTTTTAATATCATGAATCGATTTTTTAGTACAATTGTGTGCTATATTTTAGCCCTCTGATTTGCTAGCACTACACTAACTGCTTTCCCCACTTTTTAAACTTAAATTTTGAGGTTAAAAGCACTTAAAGTGGAATAGTTAAAGCCTAAAAAGAAGAATTATTGTCACAAAATGAGTTTTCATAGCAGAACAAGAAAAGCATTTAAAAAAAAGAAAAAAAAAGTTTATCATCTTCTATATATTTAAAGAGAACATCATTCAGGTGGCTACTTCTACTTACACATATTTCACTGGTCATTGCCATAAGCTTTAATGACAACTCTGCCCTGCATTGTGGCTTTTCCCTCCAGACAACAACACCCCAAAAATGAGAGGAATTAAATGATTATATGTTATCATTTTAGTATACCTTTACACCTTTTTTCTCCCTCCTTCCTACAGACAAGGGGAGCTCTGAAACCTGAAATGAAAGCTGAACTGACAAGGTTTGTTTTTTCCTAGGTAACATATAATCTAGTACTCTGATAAAATATAATAATGGTGGAATTGATTATGGCTCTAAGAAATGTTCTCATATCTGTATTTTTTTAAAGACAGTTGTGTTCATTTACATGCTTAGGTTTTGCCTGGGACAGAGTTAATTCTTTTGATAATATCTGCTGTGGGGCTGTGTTTTGGGTTTGTGCTGGAAACAGTGCTGATAACACAGAGGTGTTGTTGCTCTCAGTATTTTTGATGGGTCCTCTGGCAGTCCTGGCAGTCAGGGTCACCTCTGAAACAGCCTTTCAATGCTCTGCATGGTCCTCACAGCACCACCATTCCCACCCACTGACTCTCAGGTAGATTTTCTCCAGTGTTTTCCAGCTCAGACTCCTCATGTGAATAGAGGATCAAAACCTCGAGAATTTATAACTCATGAGCTATGAAGAATATGAGCAATATTCAAAAGCAACCAAGGAGATAATGATGTTTGGCCTTAACTTGCCAAACAGAAAAGGCAGGCACGCTTTCATGCTTGAATTGTTCTTACATTTTCATTTTGCTTCATATTTTCCAACAGCCAAGGACAGTAGGAAAAGCCATAAAGACATAGTTAATATTTACTGTTCTCCTAAAGATCTCTTCCTTTTATGACAACACACAAGATAAAACAAAAGCTTTTAAAGTGCTAAAATAAGTCGATGCACTACAGGTTTTAACAATTCTGCCACTCTCCTGGATCTTTCTTCCTGTCAAAAGATTAGAGAGGGAGAAGAGGAAAAGCATACATATATTGGTTGGCTAGTCTTTCCAACCTTTATCAAGATCTTCATTCTACAAGCAAATTTCAGATTTATGAAATTCAGAAACTACTATCAGGAACTACTATCAGGAACTGATATTTTATATTTGCCTACTTGCAGGGAACTGTACAGAAAATTTATACTTTGAGTGCATGAACATTCAGGATACATAAAAATGATTAAGCATCCTTTTTGCCTTGTATTTGTGTTTTAATTGAGAATCAAAGCCAAGCTGGGAAAACATATCATTGTTTATACAACCACTAAGCTTGACAGGGCAGATGGAGATTTGGGCTAAAAATAGAAAGTGCTGGAAAGCAGTTCTTGCTGGGTGAATTTCAAATACAGAGGTAAGTTAGAGGTGTATGCACCAAGCATAGCACAGAGAAAACCACTGGCTAACAAATACATAGCTTGAGCAGGAAAATTTAATGGAAGCCTTCAAAAATGTAGAATCAATAAAAATGGAATGACAGTCTGCAATGCTTGATTTCTTGCTGATTAAATCTTCAAGATACGTTAATAAGATGTAGTTTACATGAATCATCTCTTAATACCTTAATTTTTTTTCCTAAGCAGCACAGTAAAAAAAAAAAAAAAAAAAAAAAAAAAAAAAAAAAAAAAAAAAACCCCCCCCCCCCCCCAAAAAAAAAAAAAAAAAATCAACTGGAAAAAAAAAAAAAGAGGGAGGATACATACTAAATACATGGAATACTAAAAATATACTCTTCTGGAGTTTTTGCTTCACACATATGCCTAGTGAAGTTCTCCTTCTTTTGTCCAATTAATGAGGTTTCCTAGAGATTTATGTGTAGAAAAACTGACCTTAGTCACTCAATGTGTTTGCAACAGAAGAGGTATCCTTTCCTGTCTAGCTTTTTTTCACGAAATTCACTATGAAATAATATGAATTGGTATAATCAAATCATGGAGATAAGAAACATGTGGCTCAATTTAGGCTGAAGCAAACTGTGAAGGGGAGCACTTCACAGACAGCAGGTATTTTTCAAGGAACATCTACCCCACATCCCAACTCACCACATGCCACAAATTACTTTCCAAAACCCTTTAACACAGATAAAATTTGTGACAAAAGCCACATCTCCAGCATTTCCAAGGAAGGTAAAGGTCATCCTAATGCCTTAGATTTCTGAAGAACCAGGAAACATCACTATCTAATTGCAAAGTTTCTGTCATTTTGACTGTAAAACAAAGTGACAGTCTGTCAAAAGAAAGATTACAGAGAATGGAAACTCTTTGTATCTTATAGATATCACATGTGGAGGGCCATACAGAGGATGCACTCTTGCACACAACCTTAACATCTCTCACATCCCATGGAGTTGCTTACTTTCCAGGCTTGACTTCAAATAAGCACTCCCAGTACTAAAACTATACTGGCTGAGTTATCAAGCTGTCTGAAGGGGTTTTTTTATCCCCTCATTTAAGTGTGTAGTTGAATGGATATTAAATCAGATTGGTAAAAGATAGCCTAAAGAAGATAATAAAGAAAATCCTGAAAGAGATATTAGCTCATTAATGGAAGAGTCTGATTGTAGGCAGTCAGAGATTCTCACAGCAGCTGTTTTGCGGGAGGTGATAGGTGATACGAGGTCTGAAAAAGAATGATCCAATTGTTGACAAACAGAATAGAAAGTTGTGGCGTTTTTTTCCCCAATTTACTGACAAGTTATTGAATGCATAAGATTGCAGTTCCTTGTTATCACCAGTAATTTTTTGTATTTTTATAGTACATACATAACAAAATTTCCTTTTATGCTTAATTTAAAAATTCCCTTTAACGTCAGTTAGCTTTGGTTTACTTCCTCTCTGTCAGATAATTGTTCAAAAGGCCACCACTGGTTGTCAATTCACAAGTTCCTACCCATCTGGACCTGTATCTGAAGATACAGGAATGCTCAATAGAACAGAACAAAATTTAGAACAAAAGTAGAAGGGATTTCTTGCTATTAAAATATAAATACTTGTATTCAGAAAATGAAAAAAAAAAAAAAAGTTTGCCAAGAGGTGAAGAGGGCTTTAAACTAAAATTGCTGGGGAAAGGGAAACTCAATCCATCACATATCCACCGATTTGATGTCAGGGACAGCAAGAGTTGCCCACGCCCTAGAAAGAGATCACAGGCCATTGTGATCACAGGTGAATGTTACAAAGGAGCTACGGCCACTCCAGCCAGCAGGTCAGCTCCATCAGGGCCCAGCTTGACTATGAAAACATGTTGGATTGGGAATAAACAGGCAGAGTAGGAAGAGATTCTTCCCTGTGAGGGTGGTGGGGTCAGGTTGCCCGGAGAAGCTGTGGATGCCCCATTCCTGGAAATGTCCAAGGCCAGGCTGGATGGGGCTCTTGAGCAACCAAGTCCAGTTGAAGGTGTTGGTATGAGATGATTTTTAATTTTCCTTCCAACCCATACCATTTTATAATTCTATGACTTCAGTAAATAACACATATAATGCATGTACTACAAAATATGTAGACCTAAGGTGCACAGCCTGTTCTTTTCCCTTTCCTGCCTTCCTTTGGTCTGTTGACCTTTCAAAGAGAAGTGAACAGTCAAACATTATAACCAAAGCAGACAAGCATATCATTTCTGCCACATCAGTTCAATATGTGGATAGAATGATTTTGTCTGGGTAATTTTGATAATAATAGTTATTAAAACAGTCCAGAAATAAAGTGAATCTCCCTAATTAAGCAGGTACACAGGCTAAAACAATTGTGATGTTTCAAAGCTATTTAAGGGTGGACTACAATTATTTTGAATAAATTGACTGGAAAGAATTTTCCTATCTATACATGTGAGAAGAATCCGATAAAAACAGTATTTAGCAAAAAAAAAAATTTCAACTTGGCAGTCAGCAAAATTTTAAAAGATAAGAGGGCACTTTAAATGCAGAAGGTAAAAATATGCAACAAAGTATTATAGAAATGTTCAGATTATAAAAAGGAAAAAAATTAAGCACACTTATAAGACAAACTCTATTTGTAGTAGTAGTTCACTAAGTAAGATAAAATCTGTTAAACCAGTAACGAGAACAGTGTTCCTTCATTGGAATAATAGAAAACACTGAAGGAATTCAATCCATGTATATAATGTATAAGTGCAAACTAAGATTTGATTTTGTCTCTTAATTCTTAAGTTATATTTAAATTTACTTTATAAATATTATTTTTGTTATTCTTACCATGTAGGCAAGAATGTTATGTTAATAAACTTTGAACATAGCAATGAATTATACTTTTTGTCCTGAAAAATTGTCCATTATTGCAGGTATTTTGAATCCGAGTCGGTTTATTGTCATTGAACCTGTCATCATTACTCCTTCTCTGTTTCTTATGATAATAAAATTAGCATTTTATAGGCAGTCCACATAATGTGATGTTTGAACAGTCCAAAATGTGTAGGGGGAGGTAGCATTCCAGAGCTGAAATGGGATGGGAATGAGGAACGATTGTCTTTGCACATCTGCCAAAGCAGTCCCCTCTTCCGAAAAATGCTTTGACGAAAAAATCCCCAAACCATAACATTTCTGCTGATCAAACAGCTAAGATTGATAGAGGTTGTACATAATGGAGAGAGCAAATATGCTTTCATTACAAGTTCTACATTTCACAAAAAAAAAACCCAAAAACCCCCAAAACAACCACAACAACAACAACAACAACAACAACAACAACAACAAACCAAATTAATCTAGGAAATGGAATTCAGACTGACAGAAACCTGTAAATAGAAGTTTTCCATGCTCAATCCACAGCCCACCTGAGAATATGAAAGTCTGAAAAAAAAAAAAAAAAAAAAAAAAGTTACACAGGGAAATACATATGGTGTGTTTCTAAACAGTAATTTTTTTGCATAAAAATACAAACTTCATTTCCAAAACTTTGCAGCAAACATAATAAAAAGAGATTTTCAGAAAGGAAAATGAAATGAGAAACATTTGATTTTTACATTTTAAAGGTGAGTTGTTCTGATTTTCTGTCTTAGGTAGGTAAAAATAGGTATTTGCAGGAGAAAAAACATGAATATTTTTGCATTTCAAAAGCACAAGACTTTTCACAGGAAATTGCATGTATGTTATCTTGGCTACATAATTTTTAGTTTTATATGATCAAAAAAACCAGTAATTCTTCTCAATAAGTCCCTACCAAAACACTACACATAATCCATAATTAATAGTCTAGAAGCATTGGTAACCACTGTGTAGGAAGAAAATGTTAGATGAACAACTTTTCAAACAATTAATTTAACAATACATGCAGAAGATCAGAGTATAACAAAGATATGATAGAGAATTGCACTGAAATTTACATCCATATGTTTCCTCTGCCCCCACTCTGCCATCCTACAGTGAGTCAAAAATTTACTGTAGCATTTTGACAAGAAATCTTGGGTGATTTTGAGTGCTGGGGTATTTAAAATGTCTGATAGAAGATATTTGTTTTTCTGATGCAGAGGACAAACTCCTGGGAAGGGAAGAGGTAAATGGCAGCAGAAACAGCTCCATCTGTGAGCAAAGGGTCCTGCAGTGGTGGCTTAGGGCTTCAGGAAGATGGTGATCACTGCCCAGGTACAAAAAAAAATACTTCTGGACTTCCCACCACAGGAGGAAAATGATATTGGCAACCTTTGGTGCCAGTTCCATCCTTTCCCAGCAAAACATTGCTCAAAATAGCCAAAAAAATATGTGAGAAACTGAGGATGGAGAGGATGTGTTTACTGCTCCCAAATAATGACTCTAAATAACTTTTCCCTTCCTTTTAAAGGTAGAATTTGCTTTTCAATGATTTTTATATTCTTTCTCTAACAGTGTTTTCCATCCATAGTAACAAGAAGTTTAATGTTAATATCCATTTTGAACATACATTGGACATTAACAGTGCCAGAGACTTAATTCAGGACCCTGCTAACACAACATTGTCAGTGTTTGTAGGTAGTTTGAGATGTTGTGAAGATTGTCATTAAATCCATAGAAAGCACTTCGTTATTTTTAAGCTTCATCATATAATTTCTATGGCTTCCCAAATGAGATTCTAGCTTACTTCAGTCACAAAATTTAAGCCTGCCTTTTCTACCTTCATTAGCTGATATAACTAAAATGCAAAATAAAAAAAAAATATGAAAGGAATTTTGCAGATGTTTTCAAAGAGTTTCACTGAAAAACTAAAGTTCTTGTAATTGTTTCATCTCCTAATGCACACTGGCAGTTTCAGTATTTATCTTTTAATCTGTGAGTCAGTGCACAGTGAATAAAAGCTATAGACAGGCATCATCTTGCCACCTATACTTTTAAATGCTTTTTATTATATAGAATCCTCCACTAGAAGAATTGTATACCTGTTGCTTGAGAATTTCCACAGCCTGTTCCCTACTTTAAGCCATCCTTTATCAGTGACAGTATCACCCCTGGTCTCGAGGGTCTTCACTCGTTTCTGCCACCTTTCTAGGTACAGTTCACGACACTCATTTTACAGTTCAAATATCTCTTTTTCTGTGACTATTGCTAAGTCTAAAGCTTCATTTCTTCTTTAGTACTGTGGATGTACTGAAATACATAACCTAAGGTGCACTTTATTTCAACAAGAAGAAGCTGACAAAATACTGGTAATCTTTACTAAGGCATCCTCAGAGCATAATAAACTTTCTTCTTTGATCTCAGTATATGGCCATTTTGACTAGTAAAGTATCCATGAAAGTGGATAAGTACTTTCTCTCAGAGACTTTGAATGAGACCATTTAAGAAGACATTTAAAATCTAAACTTACTGCATATCTTTGTGTCCTGCTGTTTAAATGGTAAAAAGAAAACTGTATTTCTGAGTCAAAAAGAGAAAAAAAATGAAAGCAGAAGTCACATAGATCCTCCTAAGAATACTATACTCAGAAAACAGAGCATAAATTTCTTCCTTTTTCTTTGTGGCAAAACCACAGAAAATGCAACAAAATAGAATGTGTATGTAGAGATGGTAAAAAACTTGTACTGAAAGCTAAGGGAAGGAGTATAGTATAGCCAATTATGAAACAATGCATGAATCTGGATTTAGCCATCTGAATAAGCAACGGAGTAGAAAATACCTGTTAAAACAGCTTCTAAAATGAGGACAGCTAAGTGACATTTTCAGAGTGTGCGACATTTCAGTTCACACCATTGAAAATTTTCTCTCCTGCAAATGTTTCTGTTCTCTAGATTTAAGCTTCACCTTCTGAGGGTAACTTTTTCTCCCTTTATCAGCACTGTAAAAGGCAGAAGCTGAAAAGGAAAAGATGCAATTAAGATTTAGTGATCTTGTGAAAAATGATACAGAACATTCTGGAAGAAGCAGAAAGAACGTGGGAAACAGATTCAAGGAAGCTGAAAGGGTGGAGAAGCTGAGTTTGATGACAGAGTCATAATGTGAGTTGAAAAACAAAGCAGTGTGCATGAAAGGGAAGAAGGTGGGAAGGAGGATGCAAAAGGAATTGAAATGAAGACTTCTGAGGTATGCAGAGGGTAGAATCTCAGAGAAGAAAGGAGATGCTTTGTTCAAACAGCAGACATAAGGCAGAGAAAACTGTAGAATCAAAACTATCAATAAAGGGAAGAGAGAATGAGTGGGGTAGGGAGATAGAGGTGGGGATGGGGGGGGAATGAGGGAATTGCAGATTTACAAGGACAGAAATATATTGTAACAAAAACAAGCAAGTGAAAAATGTGCAAGACAGAAACTGTCTGTGTTCATTTTCATACCCAAACCTAAATGAATTGAATGCATGTTACTCCAAACAGAACTGACTGCCATTATCACTAACTCAGAGATTATTGGCTCTATGAAAACTTGAAGGGTCTGTTGTCTTCCAGATGCAGACAGGAGACCTTGCAGTCTGGCAGTAGGTAAAGCAGCCTACCTGCAGCCTTGAAAGCTGCAACATGACAGAGCAGAAGGGGCTTTGAGGAAAAGTTTATGCTTTATTTGTATTGCCTCTGATGTGTCTTTTCAGGAAAATAATCGCCTGCTACATAGGCCACTTCTAACAGGTTTATTCCTATAATACAAATACATTGAGTTTATTGACCACATTATCCCAACGACTTTACAAATGATTTAGGGATGTAAAGCTCTACACGTGTTAAGTGGTCAGGTCTACATCTTCACATCTACAGCAGACAGGTAGCTCAAGACAGAGGGAATGAAATGAGAAATTTATTTTTTGTGTGTGTACTACTCCACCCTAACACCTCTTCAAGTGTCTGCTTAGCTCTAGTTTAATAGAAGACACTGGCATGTGCTGAGAAAACAAGTCAGACATGGATGATTACTTAGGGGTCTGTTTACACAAAAGTTCTGGCCCGTATCTGCCCTGCTCTAAGATGTTAAGTGCAAACAGGAAAAAAATCAAAACAGAGAAGCACAACTGAACTGGTTTCTTATCCTCCACAAATAAATTTGTGAGGATGAAGGAGAACCAGGAGGTAAACAGTACCTAGTCAATAACTACTATTTGGCTTTGGAAATTGAGCAAGTTTCAGCCATCTAAGCTGAGAGCAATAGTGATGGTGACAACACTGGGGATGGGGGGAATATCCATTCCCAGGGCTTGCCATGGTTAAGGGCCTGAGCTTTTGGAGAAATGTTAATGTGTGGAAGCTTGGGCAGACCAAAGGACAGCAGTGAATGCCCTCTTTCCTTGATACTGTGGCATAAATGACTAATGGAACAGAGGATCACATTCCTGTCAGTATATACTAAATACAGCATGTGCAAACATGCTGCAAGTTAGTATTTGTTGTTTACCTGGTGTTCCCATCCCCTTCCACAGATACATTAAAAATGTTAAATCTCTGAGCAGTATGTCTCTGTCCTTATGGTTAGTTCACTCTAAGTTCCCCTTGTCATCTCTATATTTGTATAAAATGATCAGAGAACAGGTGATAAACAACAGAAAATACCTGATGTCTTCATTATGACAATTTTAAAATTCTGAAGAATACAGAAGATTGCTGTATTTAAATATGTGCTTTCAATAAAACACGTTTTACCACAGCAGTGTGCAGAAACCTTTTCCATCACATCAGGGAATGTGTTGTTTGCTTCGCCAAGATTAGTTATTTGATATTGACCTCACCAGTTTGATGTCAAGCCTCTTTGATCCATGCAGCTCCTGTTTACAGAAGTGCCCAGACGAAACAAAATATGCTTCAAAAGTGATTTGAGACTAATTTTCCAAAAAAAAGTAAAATGAAAAAGATTATAAAGGGCAAGTTTGGGCTGAAAGGTAATTACTCACCAAGGTCTCTGTGAATGAAACAAGTTTCATCTACGTTAATAGCCTGCATGCAGCAGTGGGCAAAGGGCACAGGGAGAGATTTTACTGCTATTATTTGTTAATGCATAAACTATGAAATTTGACTTCAGAGAAATTTAGGATGTCTCATTTCCAGTGACTGCTATAAAAACCTTGAAAAAGCTGACAGAATATTAATGATAACCCATGATTATAATCTTTCAGGAAGATGTAGTGTGACCACAACTGGCAAATGTGGCTCAGATGGGATTCATTGTAGCTTCAAGCTAAGAAAGAGTGAACAAAACACTTCAATAATAATATCCCCCAAATACCTTTACTGCAATCTCCCAGTGTTCTATTTTGTGTCATTAAATCCATCTGGCAATGAAAAAAAAAAATGGCCAGGTGATACAGAAAATAGATGGTATGCTGTTACTTTGAATAATATACAATGCTAAACAGGATAAACAAGAAGAAGGTAATTATAAAATTAGCAAGAAAACATCACAGAGTCTCAAGAGAATATGAGGTTTTTTTTTATTTTTTTTTTTTTTTTAGAAAGACTTGAGTTATTAAGGGGAAAAAATAAACCTGAAAAACATCTTGAAATGGTTCTGGGTGCACCTCATTTAAACCTTTCTGTACTTGAAGTGGGCCTTATTAAACAGAGGGACTATTTACATAGGCAGATAGTGATATGACAAGAAGAAAGAGTTTCAGTTTGAGGAAAAAAAAAAAAACAACAAAAACAAACCAACAAACCAACAACAAAAACCTGCAGGTTTGGATTAGATGCCAGAAAAATTCTTTCCTGTGAGGGTGGTGAAGCCCTGGCACAGGTTTTCCCAGAGAAGCTGTGGCTGCCCCATCCCTGGAAGTGTTTAAGGCCAGGTTGGATGGGCCCCTGAGCAGCCTGGTCAAGTGAAAGTGTCTCTGCCCATGCCAGGGAGGTTGGAATGGGATGGTCTTTAAGGCCCCTTCCTACCCAAACAATTCTATGATTCTATGAACTTGAAAAATACTCTAAAAATATGTTAACATAAACTAAATAGCTTGTACTAGGTAAAGATCTTTTTACTTGTTTAAATGAACACTTTTTCATAATGATTATTTACTTTTCTTCAAAATCTTCTCCTTTTTTTCTGATTATTTTCTTTTTCCTTTTTTAAAGAAAGAAAAAAAAAAACAGGAAAAATCAGGACCAGCTTCCACCACTGAAAGAAATAATGTAGATTTCAAGAAAAGTTTGTCAGATTAATGTATCAGAAAAAAATTAAACCTTATATTATCTTTGTCATACCAGCAAATGCTATAACAAATGGGGGTTTTGAAAGGTAATACTGTATTATTTATGTATCCTTGGCTGCTCATTAGTTATTGTTTTGACCATTCTATCTTCTTTACTTGTTGCTGTGACAAAAAATTCTCCCTGCCAATAATTTTTTTTCTGTTTTTAATATTAGTGTTTCTGCTCTGACGGATTTGTGCTGATGATAAATCATTCTAGTAAGACATTTGGCTGAAAGTAAAAAAAAAAATACACAGTTGAAAACACACTGAATGCACAGCATTCAGCTTGAGAAAAGGTTTGAAGACTAACAATTTTTGAACTAAGGAAGGGATCATGTAAAAAGCAATTCCACCACTGTTAGGGGAGATCAGAGGTTCTAGAGAGCGGCTTCACACATCTCAGCAGTGTGAGTACAGACCTGTGCCAATGGGTTACTCACGAGTCAGCCCCAACCCCAGAAGTGCCCTACAGAGGCAAAGTGCTGATTTGTTCTCTCCTATATAAAGTTGATGTAGCCATAGTGAACAGTAGTGGGAACATGTACCTGCCAGCCTGCTCTTATTTCAGATTTAATTTGTGCCCACTGACATTAGCCTGGAGGTCTCTGTACTCTGCCCAGTGTAGAGAGAGCAGCTCTGTTGGGAAGAACCTGGCAATCTTCATGTGTGACAGCTTGACAATGAGCCAGCTGTGTGTCCTTGTGTCCAGGAGGGCCAACGGGGTCCTGGGGTGGATCAGGAAGAGCGTGGGCAGCAGTTCAAGGGAGGTGATCCTGCTCCTCAGCCCTAGAGAGGTCATATCTGGTATTCTGTGTCCAGTTCTGGGCTCCTCAATACCAGAAAGGCAAGGAGTTACTGGAAAGGGTCCAGCAGAGGCCCCAGATGTGATGAGGAGTGTGATGCATCTCTCTTATTAGCAGAGAGTGCTGGAGCTGGGTCTATGCAGTCTTGAGAAGAGAAGGCTGAGGGAGAGCTCATCAGTGCATACAAAGATCTCCAAGGTGGGTGCCAAGAGGTTGGTGTCAGACTCCTTTCAGGGGTGCCCAGTGACAGGATGAGAAGCAATGGCCTTAAACTAAAACACAAGAAGTTCCACCTCAACATGAGGAAGAACTTCTTTATATTAAGGGTGGCAGAGAACTGGAAGGTCTTCCCAGGGAGGTCCTGAATTCCCCTGTCTGGAGACATTTCAAGTCCACCTGGACATGCTTCTGTTCCTTGGCTCTAGCTGACCCTGCCTTGGCAAGGAAGTTGGACTGCATGATCTTCAGTGGTGCTTCGCAACTGAACCTTTCTGTGATTCTGAAATTCTAGGGAATGGAGATGTTCTTGGTCCCTTTTTCAGCAAAAGCGTCATCTGGGATTCTTCATGCTGCATGCAAGCAGTTTCCACAGGAGTGAAACCATTCAACTTCCTGACTGAGTAAGAGTAGGCCAGAATATTCACTGAAGAATCCTTTTAATTTCCAGTAGCTTTCAATGTTTCTCTTCTGGAAAATTCATTATTTCAAAATTCTTATGCAGATTCTTACCAAAGTTGATCTTCCAGTCAAAAACACTATGAGCTCCTATCAGCTGATATGAATTCACCTAATATCTTTGCAGCTGTAATAAAAATAATTGAAACCTAAATGGATGATAAAAAAAAAGATGTATCAAAAGTTCAAAGCTAGTTTTGGTGTAACCCAAAGATTTACAGCATAGGATTATGCACTATGGTAATATGAATTTTTGAAATTCATTGAGTTGTGTTTTGCATTTGGTAGGAGTTAATGAATACATATAGTTGATTAAACAGCATGTCATAGATCTAGTCTGCTTTTTCATTTCATGAGAATTCCATTTGAAAGTGCAATAACCTAAAGGTCAGCCACAGAGAACAGCTATGTTAGTAGCAATTGCAGCAAATTATTAATTCAAATTTACTACAGCTTTTAGAGTCTGTTTTAATATGAAGCATAGTGCTCAAGAACTAATAATACTAATTGAATTATGGTTCTAAAGTAATTAGAATTTCAGGATAAACAACATTATTTTGTGTATGTATGATTGTGGTGCAGGAGCCTGTAAACTCTACTTCATTAATTAATAAAGAACCATATGTTCTGGGTTTAGTAGTGCTGGAGGCTGAAGTATTTTGTTTATAAAGGGATAAATCTCTTATAGTGGTTTAGATGTGAAAGCTGATGAGGGATATGCATCACTTTTGCAATTCCTTCATCTACGAGACATTTTTAATTTTAATTTCACATCAGCATTTGTGTATAATATCTAATACAAAATGTAAATGGAAAGTAGAGTAAACTATTTTAGAAAACCAAGTAATTCAGTAGTATTTGGGCTGGTTCTTGAGTGAAATTAAAATGTGGAGGTCCAATATCAGTCAATTTCAGTTGATTTTTAGTCTCTATAGTGTTCTACACTTTGTGTTTTGGGCAAACTGTACTTGGAGGTACTTGGAGAGGAACTGGACAAAATTAATGACTAATAAACTCCCTCTCTTCAAATAATTATTATCATCACTTAAATCAGTATCTGAATCTATGTGTCTGAATTTGGTTGAATGCTTTGATGAGAATACATTCTCTCTTAGCTGTTTGGATTATTTTAAGTACTCAAATAAATCTTACACCCTGATGCACCACACACAGGTCTACTTATCTTTATTACTACAAAAAGTTGAAAAAAGTAATAAACATTTTTCCCAACCCTATCAGTAGACTGGTACTATCCTCTTTCCCAAATATGTAATTCTATCCTTCTCAATGAGGTAACAGTTGAAAAATGGAGGATCAATAATCTAGAAAAACTAGAAAATCTAGAAACTTCAAAATAAAGCCAAGAATCCTCCAGTTACCCTGAGTCTCCAGACAGAAGGCATCTTCCATCTGATTGCTTCTTCCTTTGGCTGGTTGTCTCTGTACTACCCTTGGATATTTTGCCTGTCAGCTCTGCTTGGAAACCTTCTGGCACCTCAATAACTTTTTCACATTACATTATAGTCTCAGATGATCTGTATCGCCCATCTGATCCCAGCTAAAAATTTGAAGCATTTTAGTTTCATGTGGATCTCTGTATCCAACTGCATGAACTGTTGTTTCATACAGGAAATACACAGTGTTTATTTGGAAAATGATTGTGTAACTTCCATATTCTATTTTTATCTGTTATTAAGTTAATATATTATGGAATATGGCAATACTCGGTGACCTCATTGCTTATATTATTCTGATACAATCTTAACAATGGTTATAGTATGTATCACATTAACTTCTATAACATTATTTTCTGCTGAAACCACACATTTTTGTGAGTGGAAGGATTGTTTAGCAAGGCAAGCACTTTAGATTTCAATAACATAAAAATTTTCATAATTTTTCAAAGTATTGGGGGTTTGTTGTTGTTTTTTAGGGGTTTTTCTGTTTGGTTGGTTGGTTGGTTTTGTTGGTTTGTTTTGCTTGTTCATTTTTTGGTTTGGTTTGTTTTTTTCCCTGTGGATTTATTAGCTATTAGAAACACTGGGCCTAAGCAATAGGCTTTCTTTGCAAAGATGACCAAACTTGTGTATTTTCACACTAACTGAATAGGGTATGTTAAAAATAGTATGAATCTCCCTTTTCTTTGTATGCTTAGACTCTTATCCATGCATTTCTTACTACTAGAGAGTCTTTCCTTGTAGCTTTTGAAAGAATGATATATACATAAAACATTCACCACAGACGGACCTGAAATTATCTTGAGATCCTTGCCTGCTTCAATTCAAATCTGGTGGTCTGGTATCCACAGACTCTTGTGCGTGTGCCCAGCTATTGTAGTAATTCCACACCAGCTGTGCACTAATACATGTGGTTTGTTTTCACCAGTTGCAGATTAAAATGGAGATCTTCAGGATGGTCTTTGACGTGGACGTCAGGATATTGACAGAAGGTGAGCACAATTGTAAAGAGTATTATGCAATAGGATCTTTTTATCAAAAAGTGTATCAATGAAGTATTTGGAAAACTATTGCAGTAACCTTCATTAAAATTTGTAACTTAAGTAGGCTTTCAGTAATAAACATTCCAGTTGTAAAATATGAATAGACTATCACCATTCCCTTTATTTAGTGAAAAAAAATGGTGAACACTGAGATTTTTGCAATTATTCGGTAATGTTTAGGCAATCTGCTGTTCACTGACAGTGGAAATTATTCAGAATATGAGCATTACACCCATTTGAATGACTGTGAGCTCCAGGTGCACTGGAAGTTGCTTTGAACTGTCTATTATTGCTATGTATGTTTGGAGAGATTATGTTCCTCATATTCTATTGTCTGAACTCTTTGTTTGTTCATATGGAATAATTATATTGGTAGTAGTGATACTTATGAATTATTTACTTCTTCACATGAAGAGAAACCTCATAAGATGTTGCAGATGTACTTTTTAATTTGGAGTTAATGAAGTAGGTGACACTTAATTTTAAACCCAGCTTGGAGCTTCAAGAAACATCTTTACATAGTTTTTCTGTATAATATATAGTGTTTCTAAATTTGCATAATGGGTTATCCTTCAGAAGTCCTGTTGTAGCCTCAGACACATGTAGGAGAGTACCCTTCATTACAGTTCTCATAGAAAAGTGGAGGAGAGTTGTGCTCCCCCTTTCCAAAATTTGCTTTCTTTTTTTAGTCACTTGAAAAAAAATCAATATTTACTGAAACTGTCTCTCACATCCTATATCCAACCCAGAAACCTCATGAACCCTACATTTCTAATAAAACTGCTAATCCAGGACAGCAGAACCTGTCACTGATCCTGAGGGCAGTGTCACATCTGGGAGGTTTACCACTATGCTGACAGCCAGGATTTCTGACACTTTGTCACCTTTCCAGCCACTTTGCCTGTTCCCACATTCTCAAATGCCTTTCCAATCTGTTTGTACTGCTGACAGAAGTAACTGCAACATCGCGTCAATGAACTCATCCAATTCACTTATAAAATTAAGCAGACATTATAAAAGTTCTCACTGCAGTTGTGTTTTTCATGGTAATACCCAAGTACTTTTTCATAGAATTCACAGACTTCAGAAAATAATGTATTTTTCTCATGAAAAGATATTCTATGGGGCTTGTTTTGTACGTAGAAAATCTAAAATCTTGAAATTGAAAGGACACTTCTGAGAAGCCAAGGGTTTGCATACCACTGAGAAAAGTCCTTCTGAATAACAATGGCTTATTTCCATTTATAAATTTAACAGGAGATTCTCTCTTTGTTCGGGACTACTAGAAGCTGATATGCATTTAAAAAGTGCATGGTCTAGGGAGATAAACCTGCATTCCATATCTGCACTCCAAAGGCAATGCTGGACAAAGACTTTGTTCCAAGATAGCATAAAAAAGTTTTGGACTTCACCACAAGGTGTTGCTTGAATGCTTCATAAACTGTTGCACAAACCAAATCTTTAAAATGATCATGTGAGCAAATGCATGACTAGTGTAAACATGCATACCTCCACAGCAATGAGATCTTGTGGCTCCAAAAGTTGTATTCTCTCACTTCATTGAGACAGATTTAGCTTAGCACAACATCAGTCTAACCAATCTCCTGACAGAAAATTTGTGTGATTTTCTGTGACAAGCAATATAGAAAAGCATCTGAGACATTTTTCTCAGCTTTACTACTACCAACTTCCAAAATTATTTTGTTAGAGATTTACACATTGATAATCAGCATGTATTTTCCTATTTATCTCAGGATTTATTTTTTTGTTGGTCAGAAAACCTATAGGTGCAGATGCTGAAGGGTGCATACTGACTTGTTAGCATCCAGTAGCTAATATCTACTTCCTCAGCAGAGACACTGTGACTAGAAGTGACATAACTAGTGAGACCAGTCTTAATTTTTTTTTCACTTTGAAAGAACAGTCTGATGTATTATTAAAAGAGTTTAGTAACACCTCAACCCCCACAGACAATTTTTCCACATAAATATTTCAGAGGACATATATAGAAAATATTTTTATTCGAATACAGAAAATTATTTTCCCACTGTTATTTTGTAGATCTAATCATCAAAATTATCAGTAGTAGACATTATTTTCAGCAACAATATAAAACCTTTGAGTTTTCACAAAAGTGCATTCATAAAATTGTACTTAATGTATTCTGGTCAAATTGAAATATGCTGAAGCTTCATAGAATTATAGAATTTTAAGGCTTGGAAGGGATCTTAAAGATCCTCTAGTACCAACACTCCTGCCATGGGCAGGAACACTTCCCACTAGACCTGGTTGTTCAAGGCCTCATCCAACCTAGTGTTGAACACTTCCAGGAATGGGACATCCACACTCTCCCTTCTTAGGTGTCTTGTCTTCTGCACCACACAGAGGAAAAAAAACCAAAAAACCAACCCTACTTTCTGTACCTTTAGTCTCTTATCTCAAAACATGAACCTGAAGCCTTGCCTGCTAATCTTTAATATTGTCACATCCAACACCTACTCAGAATTTATAATTTCAAGATTGGTGTAATTAAAATATTGTGAACAGAGGTTGTTCCCACCAATTACAAGTTCTTTGTTAGATAAGCATTCTTATCATTATTACTTGGCACCTACTATCCTATCAGATATAAAATCTACATGATTTTTAACACCCAATTAAGCACTGTTTAATTAGATGGTATTAGTCATAGTGGTGCCTGCTAAAAATAAAAACAAAGCGAGGGATTTATGATAATAGTGTTCCAATTAAGCCTCGGCCACTGCTATTCCCTATCATTCACTGGACTCCCTGGGAGACACCCCAACAACAGAGCCAGTCTAATTAAGTGGAATATGGTATATATTGTCTTATATGGTAACAAGAAGATTAAATATTGTCTCTGTGAATACAGGTTCTTTTGAGGCACAGTGATTCACTGAGGCCACACTCACCAAGGGCGTGGCAGGACCAGACAGTCTTTCTGTCTCATTGTGATGGGAAATGGTACAGGTGTTTTCCTATCATCTGGCTTCTGACATTATTCCCTAATAATAGTCATAATTTCATGAGTTAATTCCATAATAATAGTCATAACCTCATTAATTATGGGAAACCAAACAGATTTGTCCAAATTTAGATGAAGTATGAAAAACAACATCTGAAAAAGCAATAAAACTTAGGACTATCCAAAAATGAAAGACATGCAGGGAGTGATAAGGAGCCATGAAACCATAGACCAAATTTGCTTTCCAACAACTGGAGAGTCTGCTATAAAGAAAAAGTGCTTGAAGAAACACCAGAAATTTTTATCAGGACCTGTTGTGAAAGGACAAGGGGGAATGGCTTTACAATGAGAGAGAAGTGTTTAAGCTCAAAAAGGGAAGGCGTTTTATTTCCAAAAGCCTTATAAAATGTCCTTGGCTCTTTCTCTTAGAATATATTAACAATTTTTAAGAATCTAATATTAACTCTGAAATTATGTAACTTAAAAGTGTGCAGCTTATCATCAAGTTTTAGAATTTTATATATATATATTTTATATATGTAGTAGCATCCCGGTGTTAATATTTGCTTTCCAAACACTGACTTTAAAACTTCATCTTTAACTTGCAAACTAGGGTTTCATTTTACATTTTGCCAATACATGAATTATCTATTTTGCACTATCTACACTTCTGCAGGTCTACCCATGCAAAACTCCTCTAGAACTTTGGAAAAGAAGAGCTATTAATCTTATCACTTGCAAGATTAAATCCCAGGTTATGATAATTCTCAAAATATAACAACATGCAGGTATTTAGAAGGAGTCAATTTTTTTCACGAAGGACTCATCACAATCTCTCTATATAATAACATGGTGCTTAAAATCATAAGAGTGACACTAAAGCACAGAAAAAGTCCCTGTAGTAGCCACTATATCAAGAGAGAAAAATTATGTTGATGTAGCATGGATGAGCAGACTCTCTGGTTAAGATAAATTCCCACAATAGTTGGTGCAAGGAGTTTTTGCTTGACCAGGAATCACTTTGAGACTTTTCTGAGCAAAAACCTGAGTGAATACATCTAGCTGCAAGCAGATGTAGGCACATATCATATTGGTTTCTATTCACTGAATTCAATTTTGGGTTTTTTTTCAGGTCATCCAAAGAACACAAGTGACAATCTCAATTACATATATTCAAGACAGCCTTTGGACAATGTAATGAAAACTGTAGTCAAGGAAATAGAAATAGTGTTTGTATCTAGATTTGAACTGGATCAAAAAAATATTATAAATTCAAAATAGGACCACATGGATTACTGTGTAAGCACCCAATTTTTGAGTGTTATTTTATGAAAAAGTGTCTATGTTTCTGATAGCTACATTTCCACACTTTCTGAATAGCTGTTCCTACACATTTTTGTGGCATAAAAACTGTGCCTAAAAGCTCATATCAAGGAATTAAACTGCTACAGGTCAAATTTTCTCACATTGAGCTATCTGGAATATATCTTACACTTCACTAAGGAAGAATTATTATCTTGTATTTTACAAAAGCATCTTAAATTAGTGCTTGAAAGTACAGAAAATAACGTGAAGATCTAATTTTAGAGATCTAAAATGCAAAAACATTGCAGAACTACTCAGAATGAAAAAGAGCAAGAACAGTATTACTTTTTGACTACGTTTGTTGTCACCAAAATAATTTTCCTATTTCAGTTACTGATAAACTTTTGAGGGCTTAAAAGCAGTTTATGAGCTACAATTGATCAATCCATAGCAGTATCTCTACCTCACTTGTTATTTAAAGTGGTTTAACAGGCAAATAGATTAATGTATACAGCTGGGAACTTTGATTCTAACAAAATTGCTGCTTCTCAGATATGGAAAGAAGAAAGTGAAATTAATATACTTGTACTTTATGGTTTTTACCCAAATCTTTTATTCTGAGAAATGAGAAAATCCATACTTGAAATGAAAACTTCTATTTGCTTTTTGAAACAATCTATCTCTTTGTTCAAGTTGAGCTCTTTATCCATAGGGATAAGTTTAATTTTGGAAACGAAAGATGTGAGACAAAAAGATTTTTTCCTTAATAGCAGTTCAGTATTGATTTTTATGATGATCTCATGTGAAGTTCAATAAAATATATCCAGGAACATATTTTTCTTCACATAAAAATAATTTGCACTAAGCCTGTGTTCCTCTTATTGTAAGTAAAAAATTTGCACTATTTGCAAGAAAAAAAAAAACAGTCAGAGAATATACCTGATTTACTGTCTATCTTTAGCAATGGAAGAGTGTCTGTGCCCTTTGAAATTGTACATTCAAGCTATAAATAGATTTTAAAACCAAGTAGGATTAAAATGGACCTAAAGCGGGGCTACTGAGGTACCAGTAACATCAATTAAAAAACTCCAAACCCAAAACCAAACATGTTGATCACATAGAATTTCTAAAGGGCTAATAGTATATACCTTGTTTTGATAAGTCTATATGCACAATTACAATTTTATAATTTTCACTTATAGTAATGATATTCAAACCCTATGATCTGTTGCTATGCAATGGAAATTAAGCTAACATGTAATTCATAATGGTTTTTAAGAGGTTGGTCAACTTCTATTACCACACACCTCATTGCCAAAGTACTACAGAAAAAAAATCTAGGAATTATTGTATCGGTGTATGCAAAAATAGATTCTCCCTCCCTGTTTTAGGGGACAGCGAGAGTTAGAATTTAAATTGAACACGTATTTGAATTGGGATGCAATTACTATTAGATTGCAAATAGAGATTGCAAAAAGTAGAACTTGTTTTGCATCATTTTTATAGTGGATATAATCAGAATTATTTCTTCAGTTATATTTATTACCTATGTCTGCTTCTGAAACCCTGTGTTTCAGACAGTTGACCAGTAGGATTCCAGTAACAATTTAAAAATCCAGACATAAATATGTTAAGGTCATGAACATAAACAAAAAAAAGTTAACGATCTGTTCATTAGGCAGTGACTGATTGAAAGAAAAATGGAATAGAACATGTCCTTTTTATAGTTAGCCTGGCTTTCAAAAAAAAATAAATTATTTCATCAGAAACATTGCTAGTCCAGTCTTTCATTTTTTTTGCCCCAGAAGAAATGGTGGTTTATTGAGGTGCAATTTGCACTCAAAATATGATAATGAATATTTTTGTTTTGTTTGAGAACTGAATTTGCCAGCAAGAAATGGTGAAATTATTTATGAACACAAGTCTATTATAACTATATTCTCATTAGAAGTCCTAACAGACAAATAATGTAGGAAAGGTTAATTAATTCATCTTTTATTCGCTATGTCAAAATCCAATTTCTACAGAACCAGATGTATTTCATCAAAACACTACTTAATCAAATGACACAATTGAATTTTTTCTGTATAATTCATCTTCCTTTTTAGCACAAACACAAAAACTAAAGCAACAAGATCCTTGCATGTGTACGATTTTGGGTACCCCCGTATAAGAAAGATATAAAGCTATTAGAGAAAGTCCAAAGGAGGGCAGCACATGGAACGATTCCTGTGCAGGGCCAGGAGCTGGGCTTTCATGATCAGTGCAAGTTCCATCCAACTCAGGATATTCCATTGTGTCTGTGTTCGAGGGTCCCAGGATGAGGGAAGAGATGAGAATCTTGGCTCCATGTTTCAGAAGGTTGATTTATTAAATTATGATATTATATTATATTAAAATCCTATACTAAGACTATACTAAAAAGAATAGAGAGAAAGGATCCATCAGAAGCTGGAAAGGAAAAAAAAGGAATTATAATAAAATCTTGTGACTGCTCACAGCCTTGACACAGGTGGCTGTCATTGGTTATCAAGTAAAAACTATTTCACATGCTGGGTAAACAATTCTCCAAATCACATTCCAAAGCAGCAAAACATGGAGAAGTTTCCCAGCTTTTCAGGAGAAAAGATCTTGGCAAAAGGATTTTTCATAAAATATGTCTGTGACATTCCATGATTCTATGTTAAAAGAATTAGAGAGCACTGTAAAATTAGACCCAAGTTTTCTGCACCCTCAAGGTGAAACCACCCCTCTCTGGGCATGTGCTCTAGACTTGACTGTATTTTTAAGAGTGAAGCAAGAGAATTTTACACCAAAGGTACGTGTGACTCAGGTCACTCAGCCTTCCACCTAAACACAAAGAAACAGTGTAAAAGTAGCTGGAAAATGGGGAAAACGTAGGGAAGGCTCCATTGTAACTACTGCGATCCAACAAAGGGCTAAATGCATCTTCTCCCTCACAGGGACATCTTTTGAGTAAAAATGTAGTCAATGTGTGCTGAATACTTTTATTTGGGATTACAGCTTGTCTGTTTATTGGTTGTTTTTTTTTTTTTTGCAGTCAGGTACTATCACTGCCCTTAACCTGTCACAGTTTTGTACTAATAGTGTTATTCTATAAGCTGGTAGTGTGAGTCTTTCCTGGGGGCTGGCAGTCCCCAGCACTGGGGAACATACTCAAATAAAAAGGAAAACCTGCTGAGGAGTAGGAATACTACAGAGTGGAAATATCCTCACAGGAGTGTCTCTCCCTTATGCTGTGGGGTGTGTGTTCCTGAACAAGTCAGTGGAGCCACCCTCCAATCCAGCAGGACTGTTCAGTGAAGGGTGCCCAAAAGTGGCCGCACAAGGGGCTTGGCTTTTCTGGGGCACTGACAGACAAAATACGGGCTGGGGAAATCTCCCCTTTTCACAAGTCCACACCACTTAATTGTGTCTCAGTGCTAGGCTGGCTTTGAGAAATCATCTTCACCCCATTTATATTCCTGGCAGGTTCCTTAGACCTGCCTGAATGTACCCTGTGCTCACAACAAACTGGATTCTGTGGTTTCAGGAGTTTTTCTTTACTGTATTACATCTCTCCACATATCCATATTCCATTGTGAAACCTCTTGCTCTCCCAATTAATTATTTTCAGCTACACTTATCTACATTTTACCCAGATCAAGGCCAGTTTCTGCAGCACGTTTTAGGTGCCCTATCCCTCCCACCTTAGATTTCCATTGTTTTTAATGTTCTCAAGTGCTGAGTTACCTTTGAGACAGAAAAGGTTCCATATAGAGTTTCATTCATGACAGCTGCTTGCCTGGGGTTTTTCTGTTTGGTTTTGTTTATTTGGTTTTGATTTGGTTTTTTTTTTTTTTAATCTATATGATTTTCACAAACGTTTTTTTATATATAATCCTCTGATGGAGTGTAGGATAAACCTGCACTTTAATTCCAGGAATTTGGAGGCTGCAGACACAAACACCAGCTTCTGATCAGGGAAATATAACACACACAGTGCCAGTATTTAATTGTTGCACAGTCTGCTGGAATTGTGAGCAGCAAAAAACCACCAAATCGGCAACCCAAACCCACAAATCCCCACCTACAACAGGCAAACACCTGCCTAACACAAACTTAAAGGAGATTTTGATGTGTTTTACATCTTCACAGAATATCAGTAACTGATAAAAGCACACATACCATTCATCCTGATATAATTGAATACAATAACTAAATAATACAATAAAACAATTGATAAAATGTCAAGTAGAATAGATATTTTGCTAAAGTAAAGTACTTTTAGTAAAAAGTAAAGTTAGTGAAAGAAGCATATACTTGATCTAATTGATAAATATATTAAAAAATAAGTCCTTGTCTAGAAAGAACAACTTAAACTCATATCTTACTTTTCATGGTACAAGTAAGTTTCTGATCCTTAAAAAAATATTTTATGTTTTCCTTCATTGCAATAAATTAAGTAAATTGCTATATCTTTTCATTAAAAAAAAAACCCCAAAAAAATCAAAAACCAAAAACAAAAACAAAAAAAAACCAAAACAAAAAAAAACAAAAATCAAAAAACAAAAAACAAAAAAAAAAACCAAAAAACCCCAAACAACTGGTTTTGAAGTGCAGAGGTTGGTATTATGAATAGGGAAAGTCAGAGACTCCAGTTATTAAAAGATGAATACATAAATTCAAAAGTCATATTTTGTGCAGTGGTTTGTTGGTTTTCAGTCTTTGATTGGTTTTTTACCTAATGACTCCCATAGATTTACATTTTCAGAGAGGTTTGCTATAATATTGCCTATAATTATCCTGTGTTATCAGGTAATTTTAAAGGAATCTGAACTCTTGTCTAAATTTTTTTTTTTTTAAGGTTCTTTATTGCCTCATGGGTTTTTAGTCCAGTAACTAAAGTGGTTACTCCCCAGGGCTTTTCCCTCCCATAGTTTTTTTTTTCTTTAACCAAATCATCCTGAATATGGATTAACACCACAAGCAGAATGATTTCCATAAAAAAATTAAAATCATGAGGAATGCTACATGCAGTGAGATATTTAAATAAGTTCAACTCAAAAAGTCCCTCCTAGAAAAGCAAAGATGGTGGCCAACCTCAGCTCATGATGTTAGTAGGGGAGTTTGGCATATTTCAGCTAAAAAAAACAGAGGCTGAAGATGCATGTGACTGCATTCTCCTAATATACACCAAAAACCCAAAGTCACTAGTGGGAATAAAGAGGTAAATTTAAGGCACTGCTGGACCAAGGACAAATGTCAGTAGAATTTCTCCCAGTACCAGAAACTGGAGTGAGAATGTCCACTATGTGAACATGATTCAAACTCAGATTCATCAAGACATCAATCATTTGATAATATGGCACAGCTGTTTTGACAGCAAAGATGTCAAAACCCTGACTCAGTCCTTCCAAACCTATATTTCTATGGGGCAAGAGGCAGCAAAAGAATGGCAAGGAAAAACAGGAATAAAAAGTTATTGCAGAAAGCATTACCATTTGGAAGAATAAATCCTTAACTAATGTAGTCTTTTGATGGTTTAAAATAAATAAATCCACTAGGAATTTTCACTTGAACTCCTAGTGCTCTAAACACACTGCTTCTTGGTATGCTGACTGCCCAACTCCAATCTAAAAACTTTATTCCCCCTTTGACTTTAAAGAGGCCACTGGTGTGAAACTGCAATTTACATGTTAATAGAGGTCTGCTTCAAGCAATGTGTGACCTCGAACAACCAGTCAAGTTAACGACTATATTTCAAAATATTCCAACAAAAATTTAATGAAAAAGATATTAATGCCTTCAGAGGTAAAAAAAAAAAAAAAAAAAAAAAAAGCTGCCATGCAAGTGAAAGCAGAAAAAGAAATCCTCTCTGTATACAGTGTTCTTGTATATTCTTTGGTTTAAGTTCAAGAAAACCAGACAGAAAACAGTGGAAGAAAAAGAAAAAACCAGAAAAAACCCAGAAGAAAACAGCAACTGAATATCAATCTATATAAGGAATTTGTCAGAGCGTATGGCAATCATTATTTCAGGCTGATTGCCGTGTTAGGAAATACAATTTTACAATTTTATTATATGCAATAGATAAAACATTTCCAGGTTCCTGAGGGATTTTGATGCTGGTGATTATTCAAGGCTGATGGTCAAGCTCTGATTCTATGCCCCTCTGTGGAGGGCTGAGCTACCATCTTCATTGTTACAGCTAAATAAATTAATGATTGGAGTCTTTACAGTTTTCTGAAAGACTTCTCTCTTCTTCAAAAGTTATTGCAGCATCCAAATTGCTCCATTAAAATAAAAATATTTGTTGCCCTATCAAACTGAAAATTGGCTGCCATTTCAAAACTGAGCCTGTACCAATTTAGCTGCTGACCACCTGTAGTATACAAATATATGTTTGCTTAAGATGATTGGATATAGACAACTTTGTGGGGACAACTGTGCAACAGTGCTTACAAGGAGCAATTTGACAAGACATCCCATCAAGGAGGCATTAAGTCTGTAGTTATTTTCTCTCAGACACGTGACAGTAAGGTCAGGAAATCAGAAGTGATGGCTTGTGCAGCCTGGAAAATGGGGCAGATTTCTCACTGTCATGATGCCCTCACTTTTTTTGTGGCTGTACCTACTGGAATGGACACCAAGGTGTTGGCAGTGGGGGCTGCAGAGTGACCCCTGTCGGGATGGAGGGTCAGAAACAAACTTTCACAGTCTAAACACTGCCCTCCGCTCTCCATCCCCACCTGCACCATGTGGGGTGTCTGGAGGGATGAAAGAGTGCTGGGAGAGATGCAGGAGGAGAAGTAGTTTTGATTTGTCTTTGTTTCTCATTATTCAAAGCTATTTTAAATTAATATTCACTACATGGAGGTTGTGCCAGTCATGGTTATTGGTATGTGATCTCTGCATTTTTGTCTCAATCCATAAGCTTTTCCTTCCTATTTTCTTCCCCATCCTTTTGAGTGGAAGGAGTCAGGACATCCCTGCAGCTCTCAAGCCCCCATAATGACTGTGACTAACAGCACAACTGTGCATCTGTGCTAGATTTGTGATTCTTTTTACTAATCTTTAACTTTCATGGAGACTTTACATAATTCAGGACTAAACCACAAAAAAATTACATTTGATCTTATAAGTGTTGGTCCAGTGCAGAGAAAAATCACTACTTTTTAATTGTTTGCTGTAAAAAACTGTCAAAAACTAAATTGTTATACAACTTTGTCAATGCTTTAATCAGTTTTTATTCACATCAGAAATAGTAAAGGACAGTTCCTTTCCTTTCTCTATCTATACCTTCCTTTCTCTGTGTCCAAATGTCACTTCCAAAAGTCTTTATGCATGTTTTAAACATGTGATAAATGTCTTCTATACACACACAGAGTGGGAAACATCACACTTGCATCACATCAGAGAAAGTAAATGTGTCCAGAGCACAGTAATGAATAACTCTACAAACTTGGGTCACCAGCTCCCTTGAAGCCCAAACATGCATAAATATCTTGGTATATCAGAAGCAGTTAGTGATTAAGATTTCTTGTTTGGATTCTTCATTTGGTTGATTGGTTTTGAGCTCAAATGTTGATTTTTATTTTTTTTTAATTAACTGATTTCAGAAGTATGAACATCAATCATACCCTTTTTGAATATATTAAACAAACTACATACTGAGAACTAATCTAAAGAATTATGCTGTTGTAAAGTTTACAGTTTAAAGTTTTAAAGTTTATTTATACCTAATTATTATCATCTATTTACCACTGTAATTGTGCCAGTTACCTTTGTTTTGAAGGCTGGCATCTATTAAATTGTGGCAGAAAAGGCCTCCTCTCTGTGGAAGTTCTGCTCCGCAAATAATGGAGACATCCCTGTGTTAGTAACACTCCTTTTCAAAGCACAGATTCAAAACATACCCCCACAGTAGCTAATGTGTAACAAATTAACTCTATCCCAGGAAAAACCAACACATAACACAAATATCTTTGAAAATAAAAGTGCAAATATCTTAACATTTCTTCCAGCTGTGACCAAACTGACCACTATAATATATTTATCACATTGGAAAATTAGATTGATACTTTGGTCTGCATAGTACAGTCTAACATCACTATACCATGTTGCTTTTTTGTCATCTCTTCTCCAAAAAAATTAAAAAAAGGGTTTGGATTCAACTTAGAAACCCTTTTTTTTTTTCCCCAGGATAGGAGATGATGTCAGAGGAGGAGGAAAGACTATTTCAGTTGGAACGGATGCACGATGATCACCTGTGCCAACTGCCTGATTACTTCAGATGTGGCCGAAAGTTCAAGGATGTCATGAAAGGGCATTGTCCAAATGCCTCTTGAGCACAGACAGGTCTGGGTCATGGACCACCTCCCCAGGAAGTCTGTTTCAGGTTTGGACTCCCTCTCAGTAAAAAAGTGCTTCCTCAGTCCAGACTGATCCTCTCTAGGCACACCTTTGAACCATTTTTGGCAGATCTGTTTTATCAGTGCCCAGACAGCACTGATAGACACTGTCCAGAAAAGTCTTTTTACGTAATACCCCTGATTGTTTCAAGCACAGCAGTTATGTAGCCCAAGAAAGAAAATGAAATTCACTACTTCATCACAAATAGTGTGCAGGATCTGAAACAAAATAATTCATTTAAATTAACCTGTAATACCAAACACAGTGTGTTATAGCTTGATATCCCCATAGAATCAAACTAAAACCTCTGTGACTGCACATAACAGTAAAGATGGAATTATGAAAATATTAAAAAGCAGATAAGAGGGATAACTAAAATTTAATCCTTTTAAGCCTGAGGAGAACACTGCAGAGCACTCCACTCTAAGTGAAGCCTCAGTGCATATTGCTTATTAAGACAGAAAAAGCAATTGATGTGATTAAGTAGAATAGTAAGGGAAAGTATTAGAAAGAAGCAGCATATTCCAGAAATAGGAAGTTGCTCTTCAATAAAGAAAATAGAATCAAATTCTGAGGGGATAAATTAAAAAATAATGTGGATAAACGCTGTTTGCAAATGTACCTGGAGTAAAAATATTGCAGCATGAACATGTAGTCAGCTGATGACCAGTATAAAATGAGACTTCAAAGAGGGAAGACTACTGAAGAAATGTAGGAATTTTTTTTAAATCTGTGTTCATGGAGGAGAAAAATACAGAGGTCTGTGTTGGAAGAGCCTGTGGGAGGCTCAGCAGGTGTGTCTGAAGATGCAGTGAGCATGAATTAGGTTAGAAAATGAAGTTTTACTTGCAGGATCTTTAACATTGTACTTAGCACCACTTTTGTGTGAAGTGACAAAGGTTGCACAAAACCAAAAAATCAACCCCACCCCCAAAAAAAAAAAAAAAAAAAAAAGAGAGAAAAAAAATAAGAACAAAAGTTCCAGGTAACTTGAAGTAAATAAACCAAGTGAAACAATGAAAAATGTATCAATGAAAAATTTAAAAGCTTTAAAGAAACCAAGTAATCAGGGGACAAGAGAAATGTTTTGATGCAGCAAAATAATTGCTTTAAATAAAATGAGAAACAGATATATACTCATTTATCAAAATAAAACATATAGAAGGGTTATTAAGAAGAAAATATTTCTAATCATATGAAGTTACTGATAAAGATGAAGATGACAGAAAGAAGTAAACTCCAAAAGGAAATTTTGATCCTGAATGCAAGTAAAATGACAAATAAAATTTGTCATAGACATACACATAAATGAAAGGTGCATAAGTAATAGTTCCTAAGCTACATAATTCATGGAAGATGTAACAGCATCTTGGGGCTGTGATAGTTCTATGAAAACTCAATCTCAAAATTTATTAGCAGACAAAACTAAATTAACTGTTAGAAGCTACCAAGAAACAATAAAAACGCCTCTGAAAACAACATAAAACTACCACATAGGTCCATGGTTCATTTTTTTTTTGAAGCACTGATTTCCCTGACTTAAGGTGGATTAATAAATTGGGGGAAAAAACCAATTGTTTAGGAATGCTTAATCAGAAAACTAAACTTAGTATGGCATGAGAGATCTGTACAATTCAGCAGCTTGGCTTAGTTGTCATGTCTTCCAAGACAGGCACTAGGAGCCTACTAGTGAAAGGATGAAAGTAGGGGGAACAAGGCTGAAAACAGGAAGAAAAGACAGCTTTTCACACAGAAACCCACCTGTGTAAACCCCTGCTGAGGCAGTGGAGATCCTGACAGTTCTCACAGATTTGATGGAAGACTGGACAAGCAGACAATGTTTTTGTGCAGAGAAAGCACAGCAGGTTCAAGGAACCCCCAAAGCTAAAACAGTGGCCAGCAGAACTTGCTGGGTGAAGGATCATTTCTCAGTATCACTTGATCTATTTTTTGTCTTCCTGCTGCTGCAGGAGGAAGGTTTCTGTAAGACACAGACCCTTCCTTGGCCTGATGATCCCGAGAGTGACTCTGGAGGAGCTGTGCCTCTACAGCCACTTGCACTAACCAGGGTATGGATGGCCTCCCCACACTTCTTGTTGCACCTTTGCACCACGAGGTTAAATCACTTAAACAAGACTTGATCAAGGTAATTATTAAATTACACGGGTGAGAAGAAAGAGGGTGAGGTGCTCTTGAGAAAGAAGGTGCTATTGCACTCTCACCTCAGCCTCTCAGAAGCTCCATGATTCTTCAAAAATTTCACAGTCACTGCTGGAAAGGAAAGGGAAAATGATAATAATCCTTAGTGTTTTTTAAATATTCTCCTGGTATTGCCTTATATTAGAAACTGTTTGATATGCCTGGTCACCTCTGGGACCAATTAGGCAAAAATCTCTAGAACACAGTCCCAGTGCAAATTTTCCTCATGATATGATATTCCCAGAATTTCAATATGGACCAGACACACTTGGTGCTTTTGAAGAGCTATAGAAAAGTAAGGAAATATATTAAATAATATATTATAGACAGAACTTCTGAATCTCCTCTGTGCTAAAAGGCAGGAAAGAGCCAAATAAAAAGAAGAAAGAAATCCCACAATGCTTTGTCTTCACCTTTATACATTTGCTGTGGGAATTCCTATTTTCCCTTGCAACTGTTCTTCTGCATGAAGGTGCTTCTGCTGAATGCCAGCCCAACTATTAGGAAAAGACTAATTTTTTCCTAAAAATTTCACATGACATGACCTTAATCCATTAATTAAAATGCTTTTGAAATGGGAAAATTTTGGACTGAATGATTAGCATATTAAAATCCTATACAATTTTAATTTACTTCAGATTTAATCTGAAGAGGAAACAAAGGAAAAAAAAATCTTGTGAACTTATTCTGATTATATTTCATATACATCTATAGACTGCACATTCCTGAAGAAAATAGAATACAAGTAGCTCAAATAGCTTTTGGGGAATCATAATAAATACTAATTTCTAATTTTGTTTTCATATCACTAACAAGAAATAATTTATTGATACCAAGAGGAAATATTTACTGCTCAAAGGCTTTTAGGAAAGGGAATAAGCCAGTTATATTAGATTAACATGCTAACTTGTCACGTACATATTTTCATGCAAGGAAGCTCTCAACTTCCTTACTGAATACACCTGACATTCTTAAACAGACACACAGATACTGATTGCAAATATAACCCCATTCATGTTGCTGTTGCTGCCACTGCTGCAGTGGCAATTTGCACATCTTATTTTCAGCCATTTCTTCCCGACAAATTCCTCAACATGGTAGCCAGCTTTTAAATGCTTTTGCGATAAAATTTTTAAAACTGTCTGATAAGAGGACTTTAAATCCTTTCTTCTCTTGTGGCTGGACACCCACATGGGCTGAGACTCAGGGTCCTCTTCCTTCCTCCAGAACAGCTGTTGGACATCAGCTTCATGACAGAAATGAACTAATCCATGAAAGATGGAGTTCAGTAAAGTTTCAGTGGGAACGGGGATTGTAATTGTTTTAGTTACTGTTGAAGGAAACACTTAACAGGAGTTTTTAAAATGCTATCCCTAATAGACTCACACAATTAAATATTTGTTGTGAAACAGATGAATTATATAATTTCAGTGCATATTAAACATAAATGCTTGTTTGTCTTTCATCTTAATACCTCTTACAAATAATTTGACAGATTCTGTACAAGATTTCAAAACAGCTTAAAACATAATCTACTTTATTTTTCTCTGCATTCCCATCAGTGAAGTTATTGATACATATAGCTACAGAATTTATCCTTGTTTGTTGCTTTCTTCTAAAGAATCTCTGCCAGCATAGGCATATTTTGTACTTTGTCAGCTGTATTTTGCTAAAATGTTAATTATGCGTTTTGAAAAGACATAAACAGAGGATTTCCTCATTTCCTTTTCTCTATCCCATTTCTCCTCTCTTCATGCCAAGAGAAAGTGCTGGGTGGCAGCCACTGGGCCAAACATAACCTTATATGTATATCTCCAGTCCATTTGACCATGTTCTACTTATCTGTGATGCTATACTCTGTGCCTGGCAGATTCTTCCAGCAGCAGCAGCAGTTTTTAAAAAAATTCTTTTTGCTTTTGTGCATAATTTTTATTGGCATACTCAACATCTGACCAATGGAAAAAAAAATAGGTAAAATGACCTGTTGTATCAAAAAAATTATATTGGAAGGGTTTTAATTATTTTTTTATTATTATTTTATTAAAGAAACTGAAGAAATGCTGTTTTGATCCTACCAAAACTAACAAACAGAAAGAAATAATAAGAATTATGGATTTTTTCTGTCTTCAAATTTATCCAAAGGAGTGTATGAATTCCATATTACTTACATATTCACCTTTCACAGGTCAGCTATGTTCAGAGATTATCACAGATTTTGAAGTGCTGAAGTGTTTAGTGTAGCTGAGGCTGAATTTCAGGTCTGCATTTAAAAATGAAATACAGAAAAAAAAACCCACCAAAAAAAACCAACAAAAAAGGAGAAAGTCATTCAATGTGTTCTTGAGCACATTTTGCACAATCTAAGTTCTAAAAGCCTGAGTCTGCTGAGAAAATGGATATTTCCATAGAAAAGGAATGAAACCAGCACATAAGAGCCTCTAGCAGGGGAAGCGTAGCAGAGATGTGTTGGCTGTGAATCTTAATAGACACAAAGTCTCCTGGCCCTGAACTGCTGCCTACTTTCCTACAGCAGGTTTCTGAACTGCAGGAGCAATGCCTGCTACTTCTGCATGCGAAAACTACTGTACCTGACGAGATATTAAAATGGGTTTTAAAGAGACAATGCTGCATAGTCTTTCTCTATTAACCTTTTAAAGAGGAGAGTATTATAAGAAAAATCCATAATGAACTCAAAGGGTCAGTACCTCTGCTAAGTGTAATTTTAAATCACCCCAACACCCAAACTGCTTTTTCCCTACATTCTGCTTTCTTTCCATTTTTACTACCACTATTACAGCAGCTCCTCTTGGCAACACTTTATGCGCAGACAGTGGTACTATTATACGTGCCTCTTCCTAGCACTTTAGAACTGGCCTAGGAATATATTTCTTTCATCTGAAGTGTCTCACACCAAGACTTTTCTTATTAAAGGAAGAAATAGTACAGCTTGCAAGAGGAGTGTAATTCAAGCTTTGAATCCAATTTGAGTAGACATTGATTGTCTAAAAACAAATAATTATGTTGAATTATAACAAAAAATAAAAAAAGTTTATTCTGTCATTTTAATAAAATAAAAAGTCAACTCTTTTTTTTTACTATTAGAATAGAAATAAAAAAGCCAAACAAAATCAAATATTTAAAGATATGTATTACAATGTAATTCAGTTTATCTGTTCAATGAATGTTTTATTATCAATTGGTCAAAACTAGGGAGGAAAAAGTATTTTTAAAAATAATAATATTAAAAACAACAATAATAATAACAACAGTGTCTAGTTTCCTAACTCTTGCTATTGCTTTCTACACTTTCAGAGTTATATATGCTCTTAGCTATATGAAAGTAAGATCACAAGCAAAAGGATTTCTGGACCCTTTCTGGATTGACAAATTCAGGTATTTACCACAACTCCACAACTTTTTCTATTACTTTTTTGTTCATTGTTTTTCATCTTAGTCAGAATTTGAAGCAAACTGGGATGTGTTTTTTACATTCAGTTGCATGACATAATTTGTTATCAGGCTGAAGCTAAGGAGGGGCCCTGGAAAAACTGCAACCTTTCGCGGCAAATGATATTTACATTTGGTTTGGATTACATCTCTAAGTGTTCGTAATCACTTGGTATTTGTTTCTCTGAAGGAGTTTAGGAACTTAGAACATGTTGGGAGAAATCACTGACTGAATATACAGCTGTCCCAGGGCAATAACTTGTGAAGTAAAGCAGCAAACTGGCAAAAAGCTTTGTTGATGTCCTGGTAACATATTTTATCTACATGGTGTGGTAGAGTTTGGTTACCATCAAAAATCAGTCTATTTCCCCTTGAAGACACACCAGGAATTCCTGAGATTTGCGACTTCTCAGTAAGTGAATTTATATTTCTTCCTTATGCAATAATGGTGCATCATTTTCCCAAGGATAAATATTCAACAAAAAAGAAGCAGACCAGTGCCCAGAATGGACAGCTCCTCTCTGTTTCCTATTAAAAAAAAAAAAAAAAAAAAAAAAAAATCATTTTTCCCAAAAAACTTCTTTTTTTTTTTTTTTATTATTTTTTATTTAATGATAGCAATATAAAATGATCCATTGAACAAAAAACTCTGGCCAGTATCTAAGATGTAAGTATTGAAGTATTGAAGCACCTGTAGTGTTAGACATCTTTATGTGACTATTATGTAAACAGAATCCAATGATAAGGACTTGGCTGAGAGACTAAAAATGGTGTCCAAACCGAAATGATGGTTGGAATGTATTTAATGGCTGCAAATGGAAGGCTTCTAGGTCTTACTGTGTCCTCCTTAAATGTCACTATGCAAAAAGAGAACCAGCATTACAAGAAGTGACAAAACATGTAGTGAGCAGCTGAGAAAGGTGACAGAAAGTAAGACATATATGTAATCTCTTAAACAGACTATAATAGGAGATTAAGTTCATTGTCTAGTATATATAGATATAGATATATAGTTATATAGATAAATAGAAAAAGAGGTACATAAACAGATTATATATAGGAATATAGATATATAGATAAATAGATATATAAATAGATAGATAGATAGATAGATAGATGTAGATATAGATATAGATATAGATATGTAACCTTTTTAATGCCACAGTCACTGGACTCTTTAGTTAACTCTATAGTTAAGCGAAATCCAATTAACTGACCAAGAAACTTCTTTGTGTGTACAGGGAGATGGATGAATTAGTAAATGACCAGTGACCACATTGGTATTTAATTCAGAAGATTTGTTATCTGCTAGTTATAGAGACATATGAAACAGAGAACAGTACGAAATGGTTTTTAGGAGGTTGGAGTGGCGACTTTTATAGAAAAAGAGAACTAAGCATATATAAATGTTAAAAGTTAAATAACATTCAAAGAAATACTCAGCAAGAAGTTTAAGATGAAAATACTGAGAAGGAGTTAAGTCATAGAAACTCACAGAAACCCACAAGAATTATTAGGAATCATAAAAAAAAGGTAACAAACCACAAAGTTTGAAAAGGAAAATTCAATAAATATAAAAACTGACCAACAGTAACAGTTATCAAACCACTGAACAATTTTTCTCAAGGAACTCACAGGAAAGCCATTCAATTGCTATTAAAGAAAAAATGTGATACATGGTATATGACATGGCAAAACTGGCACTGAAAAAAATTAGGCTAGCTCTACTAGGGTAATTTTTCATCTTTAGCACTGATATAGAACTAATTCTATCTATACTTCTGCTGCACTCCAAACATCTTTCTCAAAAGCAGGAAGAATGCAGAAGGTTTAATTAAACCTGTTCAAGGAGATTCATTTAAGGGTTCCAAATAATTTCAACTACTGCTATAGTTTTGGCTTTCCCTCGCTTGTTCTAGAAAAAAAAGCACTGTAAAATTTCACCTCTGATCTTTTTTATTGTTTTATTGGAGGTGGATGTTTCTCCACCTTTCTCTGAAGCATTATATGCTAGCTTCATGCAGTAGTGCCACTAAACTCCTTCAGCTGTTTGTTTAGAGGGCTTTGCTCACTTTCTGGAGATAAATGAATTTGCCAGGAGGGCAGGGCCAGGAGGGAATTTTCCTTTCATTGAGGATGGATGCAATTGCTCTTTTGTTCTGCTTCTTTGTTTTGTCTATTTGTCTTACTTGCACTTCTGTAAAGTGCTCCCTTCCTAAACAACACAGAAGAATTTCAGTTTCCTTTTGTGTCCTGGCAAAGAATAGCTCTTCCTTGATTGTTCCTGCTCTCAACTACTGGCAAACTGGGGTTGTGTTTTTTTTGTTGTGTGAAATGTTATAAATGGGGTACTAAATTGTTTTCTGTAGTGCACTGAGCTCATGCTTCAGTTTCTTTTAGGTCTTCAGGGAAAAGCAGAGGGCCACAGCCGTGATTGTCTCCTGTGTTCTCTTCCTGTCTCCTTAAAATGCAGTAAACAAATTTTAGCAGCACTGTAAACTGCCTGTAGTTAGCAAAGTTACCCAAACAGACTGGTTTGGATTTCTGCGCATTCTGACAGCTCATTTCCCCCAGAAGAATGAAATGCCTGGGAAGTGAAAAGTTGTATACACAAGGGAGCCAATGGATGTATACATAATATCCTGGATTGTTTTAGGCTTCAGTGTACATTGAGTTAGCACTGATTTTGCGCATAGCTCTTGAGTTGATGAAACATTTGCATCTTATTTTTGATATGGGTAAGCAGGCAGATATATTGCCTAACATGTTATTTTTTTCTCATAGCAATGTCCAGGTAAAGAATGTCTGGATACAGAATTGCAAGCTTTAAAAGAATAAAGAATCATATCCAGTGATTTGACAGAATGCAGATATTAATCACATCAAAATGGGGTCCCACATTAAGAAAGAGTCTGAAGAAGAGAATTGTACTGTAATCTGTCCCCAGGGTCACAACAGTACACTGTCTGCATATATGTCTTCTGATATATATATGTGTGTGTATATATATATATATACCTATATCCTGAAAAGTTGGTTCTTGCTAAAACTGAACAAGCTCTTAAAAATACTTGCATCAAGAGCTCACATTAAAGGGCAGAACACTAAGTCATGACCACTATGATCGAAGTTTAGGATCAAGAATCAGAGCAAACACTACTGGTTTATGTTGATTTATTTTTTCCTCCAAGAGTGGTTAGATTTAATCCTGTAATTTGCATATTACAACTAAACATTTTTAACACTGGAAATGTGCAAACTTTAGCATTTAAATTATATGTGGGAGATCAACATTGAAATCTGCTACATTAGTCAGAAATATAACATCTTGAAGAGAGGGAGGAAGGTCTTGCATCCCAGATGGGTTGAAGATTCTATTGTCTGATCAATTATTTCTGTTGATGGTACAGGTGTAACAGGCTAAAATCAAGACAAAAGCAACAAACTTTTTCAGGGTCAAGGAAACTGCTGGTGCTTATTAGTTTTAACACTCCATGAATGCACTTCTGGAGAATACATTTCACTTCACATTGGATTTCTTTTTTCATGTATCATAGCTCCTTCTTCCACTCATATTTTACATTTCATTTTTCATGTAATTATAGGAAGATAACTTGATGCACCATTCTTTGACATATCTCACTGAACTGTTCACATTAAAAACCTCTGCAGCTTAGTGGAGAGCAAAGAAGATAATAAAAGAGTAAGTCATATGCCAAAGTCTTTGCTCATGTACTAAAATAAAATTAATTTGAGCTATATGTAATACCTGAGCATATGTCATTACTTTATTTGGCTGCATATCTCCTTTGTGCATTGCTGTTTTTTCTTACAGAACATTTTGTCATGTGCATATTTGGTCTTTGAAGAGAAAGAGTTCTTTTTATTTGAAAATTCTTAACAACATATATTTGGTCCTCCTCCTCATAGCTGTTATGGAAAGAAAGAAAATAAAAGCTCATCTTCTTTGAAAATAAGCCTGAAATGTAGGAAAAAAACCTCATCAGTAAAATATAAAGATGACATTATGAAATTGTGCAAACAACCAGTCAGATGTTGTGTTCAATGGCACTTAGGTTACCAGTCTCCATTTCCGAAAAGCTCATGTGATCAGTATAGGGTGTGCTGGGCAGTGGGATTTGTGGAAGGCTATGTGTGTGTAAAGCTGGGAAGGGCTGAAGCACATGCTTCGGAAATGAAGTCATGCACGGAAAGGAAGGTTGAAGATGAAGGTGGTTTTCTTTCTTGTGTGTCCATGTATTTACACCCAGGGCTTGTACTGGAGTGAAGCACTGCTGTCACATCACCAGTGGGCTCATACAAGGTGGTGCTGATGCCAGATCCTGCACCTGGGATGGGGAAGTCCTGGTTGTGTGCACTTTACTGAACAGTTCGTTAGATATTAGTAAAAGGCTCTTCAGCCAGATGGTGGCTGGGCATGGGAACAGGCTCACAGGGAAGTGGTCACAGCACCAAACCTGACAGAATTCAAGAAGCTCTAGAGCACATGATGTGTTTTTTGGGAATGGTGTGGTACATGGTCAAGAGTTGGACTTGATGATCCCCATGGGTCCCTTGCAACTCAGGATATCCTGTGATTCTGTGAAATGAATGCAGCAGCTCTTCCCTGCAGCTGAAATGGGCGCTGGATATTGAAAGTGGGGTTTTGTGGATGTATAAGAAGAAGTAGAAGATGTTTTATCCAATCTTGAGCTCTACTGCACACCAAGTCCATGTACTGAAGCTCCAGGGTGTTTGCCTTGTCATTTTAGAAGTGCCTGTGGAGGATTTCTGTGCCATTTTCACAGGGGCAGTGAAGTGTGGCCCTCTAACTCCTTGTTCCCAGATCTAACATTCATAAATGAATCTGACATTGTTTCTCTTCCCCTGCACATCATTGTCAAAGGGTAGATGTGTATCACATTTGTGATGCGTCACTTAGACTTGTGATAAAATGTCATATTGTTTCCTTCTTCTAGAAACTTTGTGTAATTTACCCTTATTGCAGTCTCCTTAAACGGAGTTGTGGAACACAGCAAAATGACTGCCATTTGGCAGAAACCTTATTTTATCCTAGATTCTGCTTCTGATTTATGTAGAGCAACAGACTCAAAACAATTAACAGAAATCAGTGTTCAATGAGCAGCTCAATCAAAATATTTGAAGAAAAACTTCACTTTCCTCATGGTTTTTGATATTTCCTTTTATAGATATTTATCCATCTTTCTTCCTACATTTATTTCTTAGCTGGTAGCACACCAGCTTAGTAAAAGAGTTCTGTTTTGAATTTATTTCCACCATTAGGAGCAATTACCTTTTCTTTTAACTTTAGCTCTTTCGCATGTGAAAGAAAGTTGACACATCAATAATATATGTAACTGAATTCTGATATTTTCTTTCTGCAAAGATATGAAAAGAGGCTTTCAACATTGCTTTTCCTGATCACATACTTAAGCCAAAAAATCATAAACAAGTAGCCACTCTGGAAACCACACAGTTTTTGAAGAATTAAACCATTTAAAATTGATTTGCACAACAAAGCTGGAAAGATACATTAAAAAAAAAAAAAGTAAAATTCTTTACGTTTACAGAAAGAGGAATATATCTTGGATTAAAAGAGAAATGGTTTGTTGTACAGTATTTCTCTCTGTGATTCAGCTGTAAGGACCTATGTCCACAGACACAATAATATTAATCTTGTAGTCCGTTTCAATAGAAAAAACCTTGAATTTGATTCTCCAGGTCAGATCAGGGTTATAAAACAATTTCTATTATCTGTCCTAAATACAAACAGGCACTGGTATGAGAAGTGTACATTTTGTATTTGCACCCTCCCTGTGTGACAAGAATGCTCCAGGTTCCAGGTAGTACTGTAAACACTTTAGGTTTTGTTCCTTTCTTCATTTCTGTGTACATTTTGGAGTTTATCAATTTTCTCACATCCTCTTGAACTGCTGACTATAGATCCCAGCTTTCAACAAGTTAGATTGTTGAGTTATTATGATTGTATTCTGGCAAGCAGTGCATCAGATCACACGAAACTAATTAGAGATTTTCATTTGTACAACAGCATTCCAAGAAATCTCTAAGCATTATCAAAAGATAAATTGAAGTATACCTTAAGATGAAAAGAAAGCTAATAATTTCCAAAATAGTCAATATATCAAAAATATTTGAAAAAGAGTAATAAAGAAGACCAATAATTTTAATTGCTAGAAAACTTGAAGAACTTGGCCACTTGGTCTACTAATGGTAGAGAATTGCCTATTCAAATTGTTTCATGAACTGCAAAATAAAATGGAGCTTTAGTTCATGTCCATTTGTTAAATTGATTTTATGTAGATCAATTACAGGTTCTGTTTTTAAACCTATGATATCTTTTACACATAAAGTACCTCTTCTACTTCTGTCTTGACATATTTATTTTTCAAGAAAATATTCTCATTTGGTTTTCATATAGCTACGTATATCAACCAGTAGTTAAGCTTTTTTTTTTTTTTTTTTTTTTGGTCTGTGTGATTTTCTGTATTGTTTAGGAGTTTTTTTAAAATAAGTGTAATTTGAAAATTCACTGCTCTCACCCACCCCAGCTCTGCTACCATTTTCTCCTACCCTCACTGATCTTTCTATTCTATTTCTAAACAATTTCATAGCACCTCCTCTGTAATTCCTATTTTCTCTTCCTTTTTTCCACTCTGCTACATCCTCAGTTCAGTCAAGATTTTTTTTACAGGTCCCTTGAATCATAACCCTCAGAACAGATGGACAGGGACAAATCACTGAATAATGAAACTAGACTTGCTTAGGTTGATTACTCTGTACTGTCTCTGACCTTAGTTTTTAAAATGGAGAATCGCTTCAGTGTCTTATTCTGAAAAACAAACTCAATATAAAAGGTCATCCTGAACTGACTGCAAGATCAAGAGTCCTAGAAGATGTGGGCTGAGTAAAATCCCGGCTGAACTGCATCTCCAAATTTCAGTTTTAAAAAGAGAATATAAAAATATTTTTTGCTACTTTCATAAAGTTTCAGAGGTACCCTCCTTCTGTCACTTCAGTTTCCATATAATTTCTTTTTAAAATCTGGTAAATTAGAATACTAATTATAGGTTGCTATGAAATATGACTGAAACAAGTAATTTTTTAACCTATCAGAAAATTTATCAGTAAAATAATGTAATCAAAAGTAAGCTGAAGAAGGAGGATCACAGTTTCCCTGCAGCCATTCTGTTGTATAGCTGAGCTTATTCTATTCCTGTGGAACACCAGCTGTAATAAATCATGGCATCTCCCAATGACAGTTTCAAATGAACATGTTTATTGGGACAGACAAGTACATCACTAAGAGTGTTACTTCAGCTGCTGACATACACTACCAGCTGTTGGATTTAAACACTGATTCGGTCACTGCAACTGAAAACTATGGGAGTTTTTCAAATCATACACCAATATGAGAAAAACAGGGTCATCATGGCATAACATAAGTAATGTAGTTTGTTTTGGTTTTTTTTCCAACAGCACAAAAGCTATGAAGTGTGAGAGAAAATTCCAACAAAACCAGGCAAAACTTCCAGTCTAGCAACAAAACCACAACACATTCATACTAAATAATGTGATTCTGTTTTTTAAGAAAGTTTAAAGAAAGATTATCTTAAAAAAATCAGTGACTGAACTCTAGAGGCATGCTACATTTCAAAAATTTCTTCATATATATAAAACCAAATCACTTCTGATTTCTATTTTTAATCTTCTGGTGGTGTGGGTTTTTGTGTAAGTAGTGTAGACTAGAAACACATCCAGCACTGCTGTGGGCTCTTCCTCTACCATGGAACATGAGGACCCACCTCATAAAAGGATCTGAGGAATCAATCTGAAACAAAGGGTGGGGGGGGTTTTTTTGCCATCAGGATTAAAAAAAAATAGCCCAAGAAAAAAAACCGAGCCCAATCTTGACCACAACCCCTAAAAAATAAATTAAAGAATAAAAAGAACCACCCCACAACCAGAAAAATCATACCAGAGCATACAAGAGTAATGAGAACACAGTATGAAATGTACTTTGGGGTACAATAGTTCAGGAATACAGGACACCCATTGGTGGTGTGGGGCCTCCAGTGCCAAGGATAGTTGGGATTTTATAAAATGGGGATATTTAGAATGAAAAAAACCCCAACATATCAAGAAGGTATTAGTAGCCTCGTGGGAGGAAAACACCAGTTCTAGAGGAAGGAAAGGAGATGACAGCTACCTCATAAATAAGAGGACTGTTCAATAGTCTCAGCCATACCCCTTGTCCTTCAAGATTAAGAACTGCTGTGTTGTGCTGAGACCAAATGAAAAACAATGACCAGAACAACCAGATGAATTGTGCTTATTTCAGCATCAGAAAAGGAAGAATGAGATGGTTGAAGTTCCCCTTCTGAGTGAGTAAGTCCTATCTGACCACCAGCTCAGGAAGAATGAAGCCTAACTGGAACCAAGTCAAAGATTTAAAGATATATTGTTAACACTAATGCTGCCTTTGGCCAGGCTATATTTCGTCTTCATTATAAGGTGCTTTACTAATTACTCTGGCCAGTCATTTATCTTCCTCATAGGAGACTGTCATGATGGCAGCCATCTACTAGTGCAAGTCAAGAAAAGGATGATAAAGAGGAGTATAAAGTCTTATTAGACCTTTAGCTCCAGCATAGAAGATTTGGCAGGGACCCACAAATACTGCAAGATTAATCTGCAACTCTGTATATGATTGAAACATGAAAACCTTAAATTTCAGTTAAAATTTCATTTTCTTTTTATACATGACATTCCATGAAGCAACACCTCTGGCAAGACATGAAGTTCCAAGAGAAAAAGCCAACTCCCAAACCAAAAATCCCTGTAATGTTGTTCTGTTGTGATGGGTCAACCCTTTCTGGCTGTTAGGTGCAGACCAAAATACTGTGTCATCCCCATCCTCAGCAGGAGAGGGAGAGGAGATATGATGAATGCACCTTGTGGGCTGTGGCAGGGTCAGGCTGATGGTTCACCCATTATGACAGTCATTATGATGGACAAAACAGATTCAGCATGGGAAAATTAGTTCAGCATGCAGTCCTTCATGATCTTCTGTAAGTTCTTCACTTCTCCAGCATGGATCTTTCCATGGAGTCCAGTCTCCCAGGTAGAATCTGCTCCAGTATGGATTTTCCACACTGAGGTCCCTCACAAACACTGCTCCATCACAGGCTCCTCTCGAGGTTACAACTCCTGCCAGGAGCTGGCTCCAGGTAGCTCTCCATGGCATTCAGGACATATCCATGTCCTCCACATATATAAACTCTTGTGCAGTACTTTCTGGTACTCAAAATAAAATGTAAAATAACACCTCACTTATGATGTCTTTAGTTTCTAAAACAAAACAGGTGAAAATAATTTGCATGGAAAAAATTGTACAGCTATATTTGTTATTTCAGGGCAAAGGACACACCACATCAGCAGAATAAGGATAGCAACTTTCACTAATGCAGGACCTAATTTGAAGGGGGTGGGTGACCAATCTATAAATGCATTTTATATACATGAGAATACTATTTATACCTATTAAGTTGTACTGCAGGAGAACTGGCAGATCCTGAAAGTGAGAGTATTAAAAGGACAGCAATCAGACTAGTGTAACTAAAAAGAAAGACAGTTAATTCAATAAACTACCAATCGAATCAGACATGCATCCATGTTAAAGGGGAAAAAAAAGGGAAAAATTGCTAACTGACAAAAATGTTTTTTTTCCAAAGGGTGTGTGTGATGAAGTGACAGAACAATGAGCATAAAAATAATCAAAAGGCTGGCAATAAAATAAGATACAAAGAGAAGTCTTTTAAACACAATATAAAATGAAATCAAAAGGAAGCAAAAGTCTCTTATTCAATAGGAAAGGAGAACAAAAAGGAGATAACATACAACAGACTGAACTCAATACTTTCTTTGATTTTTTTATTATAAAAGAAAGAAATAAAAAGGTAGTTTTGACCAGATACTTCACAAAGTGAGTTTTATCACAAGGATAAGTGTCAGGAAGAATTAGAAAAAAGTAGGGCGAAGAATATTTAGATAAATGAATTGAATATAAACTTATCTTTAAATGTTTTTAAAAAATCTGTCCAAAGAGATTTATAAAATTTCAGTGGTTTTCTTCCAGAGTTCATAGAAGACAGTAGACTTGAAACAAGGGAAAAATATGAATTCTGTGTCAGCTATTAAGAAGTGAGTGGGAAAGAATGCAAAAGAATTACAGGTCACGGTACCTATTTTAGGAATTAGTACAGACAGATTTATTAATCTATTCATGTTGAAAAAGAATAAAATTAAAAAGGCAGACAGTGTAGTTTTGTTGAAGTTCAGATAGTGCCAAAGCAGTTTTATTTTCTCCAAGATGGAATATGTATCAGGCTAAAGATGAATTGACTTAAATAAGGTTTTTCCTACTGCCTTAAGGTAGTATTATCAAAAGAAAATCAACGAACCTGAATCCAAATAAAAACTCAGATGAGCACTCATTGCTTCTAAACTACAGGTCAAGTACTGAATAATGATTCCTTCATTGTGAGAGGGTATTTCATCAACAGAATACCTGGAATAAAAGGCAAGCATGACAATAGGTGTCAATGGCATAAAATGTAATGTCATCAGGAAAAAAATCTCATGCCGGAACAGCAAAATGTCTCAAAGGGGGAAAATAAGCCTGCATGGTTAAAGAAGAATTCATATGAAATGATAGACTGGAAAAGATGAAAGGAAAAACTTCTTCAGATATATGGGTAATGCACACTCTACACAGATAGTGGAAGAGGTCATAGATGAAACTTTATGCCGTGAAGTTGACAAAATCCGTCAGTTTGATGCCTAATCCAGTAAATAGTGAAGACTGTGGTTTTCAGATGTTTACTCCCTTTATATCTAATTGTTTAAATTTGGTGAGGGAACACTGTAGCACAAGTTTCATATGTAGCCTGTTAACAGAGCTGCTGCTAACATTAAATATTCTGTTCTTCATCTCTGCAATCAATTTCTTACATCTCTCTCAGTTTCATCTGGAAGCAGACTGCTTAAAAGTAAAGTGATATAAAGTGTTTCCCAGCAACTACTTCATCACTTCCAGTGACCTTCAAATTACATTTAACATTTGTCTTGGACAAAACTATAAGGCTGCTCAGTGTTGTGGACAGGAAGATTCATCTGGTACTGTTAACCTGATCAATAGTGAAATAAAAAGTCAACTGAGCTTACATTTTTACAACCCCAGGAGAAAGTTAAAAAACACATTAGTTGGTTTAGCAAAATGATAGCAGACAGAGAATCAGTATCCAAGGTTATAAATGACGGTAGCTCTGTAAGCCCTGTACATCATATATGGTGATAAAATACTCACACTGAATTAGTTAAAGGACAATCTCACTTCTGTTTCTTTCACTTCAATTTTTCCTGCACTTTGTCCCCCAGAAAGAAAAAAAAAAAAAAAAAAAAAAAAAAAAAAAAGGCTGTGTGGGTTGCAAGCAGACAAATTATATTGAATTTAAGATAAAGAAAAAGTGCAACGTGGTGGGGAGATTGATTCCATGAGCTTTAATTATCCAAACTACAGGCCTACAGGTAAGTAGTAAACTTACAGTAAGTAGTAAACTACATTAGTAAGTTGTTTGGTGCAAGAGATGTAGATTTGTAGACTGAAACAGATGTTCCTAAAGCTCCTGAGCTTTATTTTGCTTCTTCCTCATGCCTATATCAGAAAAGAAAATGTCTTTACACTGGGACTGTTGTACACATGGTCAGCTATGGGTGTTTCAGCACAAAAGATGAATAATATTCTTTCAGGACACAAGGACTACTTTGTCCTCTATGCTCTTTTTGACTTCCCCTAAATATTAGTATGTAGCTTCACTGCTCCCTCCACTGACCCTCCAAAAACCTCATAAACCTAAACTTGAACAGGCTGCTGGAGAGAATATAGTGGGCAAGTGTTGCAGTGTGAAGTTTGGAAGAAATGCTGCGAGGAATATGCCGGCAAGGGAAGGTGTTATTTACTGCTTCACTGGATAGCAGAAGATAAATGGGAAAAGAGACTGTAAGTGATTGCTGCTTAGTGGGGATGGCTTTCACAAGGGCTGGGGAAGCAGCAGGAAGAGCTGGCTGCATAGTTTCCAGTGACAAGGGGCTTGCTTTATGTCTAAGAAATCCTTCTCTTTTCCTTCAAATGATATTTTAAGTTCTGTTACGTCCACCCAACTTACCTCCTTGACAGCTTTTCACAGCAATTAGCAAACAGTCCTGTGACAAATTATTTGAAGCCATTGAGGGCTTCAACACCCAGCCATGAGCCACTAGCACCCAGAAACTGTATTCCTTCTCCAGACAGTCAACAGAACTAGAACCCTTCAGCCTCAGAAGCCACATCTGTCCCTCTCCTGGAGTAACATGGAAGTCAGTGTGGGCCTACTGCCACAGAGAGCAAAACAAACTTGTCTTTGCAGCCTTTCTCCCTTGCACAGGCTGAAGGCAGACTGACCACAGCCCTCAGGATTAGGATGGGGCATTCAGACCCTAGAGCACAGGGTTCCTACCCCATCTGTTTGCTACCAGACCTCAGGGGACACATGTAGTTTTCTCCTTTTGCTTCTCTGATTTTCTCCTTGAAGCCAGTGACAGGGCAATGAGCAAAGCACAACCTGCTAACAGGGGTCAACCCAGTTACCATTTTGTGCCCTAAGTACATAATTAATCATAATAATTATATGTATCTAGAGCAGAAGACTGTACCCTGTTTCATAAATGTGTTGAAATTAGACAACTTCAGATATTTTTGTAGTGTTTTGAAGTGTTTTGTGAAGTGAAGCAGGAATCAGATGATGCAGTTTTCTCCAAAGACCATGAAGTTTTTCAGGAGATCATAAAATTGTGGAAGGGTTTGGGCTGGTAGGGACCTTAAGGATCATCTAGTTCCAGCCTCCTGCTGTGGACAGGGACATTACTATGTTCTGAAAGAAAGGATGGAGCTGATTGACTCTCTTCCACCATAGCCCTACAAACAGGACAGACTAATTGCTAACAATGATATGTGAACAGATAATTTCTGTCAATGTCAACCAGGATCATTTTTCTGATACAAACCAGAGCAGATACTACAGTGTAGTTAAATCTGCTCAGAGCAGTGCAAATCAGTCTGAAAGGAGAGGTGCAACTCACAGTGTGAACTTTTTATACATGTAATGTGCTACAAAGATATATTTTTTTAAGATCCTTCCCTCAGGTGGTGTGTGTGTCTGTGGGGACGAATAAAAGAGATTTTTCTCTAGGTGTTTATCTGTGAAACCTTCTTCATTTCATTAATCTGAAATGCTTTTAAGGAAGACTTTTGAGTTATTTGGAACAACTTGTTATCCTAGAAGTGTTATTTAATCACAAGCAAACTGGATGTTAAAAGCCTAACTAGTAATTTGAAGTTTTCCATCCTGATTGTCATGTCTAATATAAAGAACTATTAGCAGTTTCAACAGTACAAAGTAATCATTAAAGCTCTGAATGGCTTTTACAATGGGGTTTGTTGTTGTTGTTGTTGTTTTTGGTTTTGGTGGGGTTTTTTTTTCTTTATTTCTTTCATTGTAGAAAACCATATGAATACCAGTGTTAGGACTTCAGCATCACACAGTGACAATCTAAATGTGGTGTTCTAGGAGAGCAGAAATTATCCTGTCCTGGTACATAACTACAAGTGGGGACAACATAAATTTGTAAATAATAAAAGGAAAAATCAAATAAAGACTAAACATTAGTAGTTGCTAAACTGTAAAAATGCTATTAAATTAGATAATCTAATTAATCAAACAAAAAAAGACAATAAAATATTGTAAAAATGCTGATGAAACCACATAATTTTTTTCCTGAGTTTTGTCTGTCATAAATTATGTCGACTGGTCCCACAGTCAATATAACATGACTTTTTTTCTTTTTGTGAACCCTGGGATAACATGGTTTATTACATGTAGCTATCTGTGAATTACTTTTTTTGGGGTTTGTCGTTGGTTTGGGGGTTTTTTTTTTGTTTGTTTGTGTTTATTTTTTTTTTGTTTTGTTTTGTTTTGTTTTGTTCTGTTTGTTTTTTGGGGTTTTTTTAGGCACAGGCAAGAAAGGAGATGTTTTGCCTTGTTTTCCTGGAATAAAGTGCTCTTACAAACAAAAAATTATCACACTTGTATTTTCTCTTATATATTGGTGGAAGGGGAAAAAAAATCTTAAAGCTTCTGAGGCATTTTTTTCCTCAAAATGTTGACAAATAAGGAAAGGAATACAGGAGTCTGCATATGCCTTTGGATTTGAATACCTTGGTAAGAATTTACAATTAAAGGTAGGACAAACAATTTTGGAGCTGCTTTTGAGTTCATTAGCTATGGAGGATGATCAAGCATCATAAATTATTTATTCTTATTAAACTGGCAAGAGGATTCTGGATGGTATCATGACTGTCCAACCCATACCACTCTATGATTTTATGGAACAGCAAACACTTAGTGGAAAAGAAGCTGATTCTTAGCACTCAGCACAGAACACTTTTCTGGTTTTTTTTCAGTGTGTACTTAACTGAATAGCTGAGTTGAAATGTGTAAAGTTTTTGGCTTTTGGCCTTACATTGAACATTTCAGAGCAGAGCTAGCAATGACATTAGATCTCACTTAGAAGCCCTTTTTATTCTAGTCCAAGTGACTGTCTCCATTTTATAGTTCATGTTTGGTTTTGATGCTCATGGAAAGAATGCCTCCTTTCCTACACCAAATATAAATATATTTAATATATTTCATAAATATATAGACTGGCCAAGCCAGTACTTTTCTGACTGACCAGAACAAAGCTGAATATTTTGCATATTCTTATCCCATTGTCTCCACAGCAAGATGTTGTCATACTTTACTACAGACTTTGGCATCACAAAGCACTCCTTTCAAAAACTCTGCAAAAGCATCACATGAGTGATTCAACTTATTTTCGTAAGTTACCAGTTATATGCTCAACAAATCATTCTTCAGCAGAATTTAGTTGAACAGTTTAAGACTGAATATCAGTTTTGCATAGTTAAAACAAAGCTTTGGACAAAGACACTTCATTATGAGTTCACCATCAAATCAGATACCTGAACAAATATATGTTTGTTATTACGATCCTAGATATCTGACTTCTATGCTATGTGTGTAAATGTTTTCAAAATACATATTTCAGGTTTCATCAAAAAAGATATTTAAAAAAGCCCGAGTAAGACTTCCTTGGTCTTCAGTGCTTACAACTTCAGTCTCTTACATAATGTCCTAAATATGCTCTGGGCAATGTAATTGGAGTTCTGGTTGAAAAAAAAAAACCTATTTTCACAATTAATTTTATAGTTGAAAATTAATTTCTGATACAACTTTGCAAATTTTGTTTAATTTATGTGTTTTAATATCCCAATATGATTTAACATAACTTTCATTTAAATCTGCTAAATTTTAAAATCTGGTTTATGATTATGTAGCTTCATTTGTCACACCTTTGGTGAATTTCCCACATTCATATATGTAGGAACACCTCTATGTTGTTTTGTTCATAATAAAGATGAGATTGTTGTTTTGTCTTTTTTTTTTTTTGGATAATGAATTTTTCTCCATTTTTTTTTCACCTGTTTTGATCTACTGCATGGTAATTCTCAAGAGATGTGTAGTAATAGCAAATGTTTTCAAGGTACATGAAGGGTTATCACTTTAACTTTTTCTCCTTGTTTTCCTCTCAAAATAAAAGTTTTCCTCTCAGTCCACACTACACCTCCATAAAACTATAATGAACAGCCTATTGTGGGCAATCTTGTATCACATTCCCTTTTGGCAGGGTCACTTACACAGCTGAAATAATGCATCAAAGGAAAAATGCTTCAGAGATTATATATGTGGATTTCAATTCTGGGTTTATTGCATGTTAGGTGATGTCCAAGTGTTTAAAATTCATGGAACTATTATATCTCATCCCTCCCTATCCCTACAGAAAGAAAGGGAAGCTTGAGGGAAAAAGTATTTCTTTTAAAATATTTTTAGTACTCTGAGAGAAGGAAATTGCTTGCAGTTTCCCTTGAATGCGGAAAAAATTCTCACTGTCTGTGTCTGTTCATAAATAATGAAGTAATAGCTAATTTGAGAGGAATTTTTTACAACTTTCCTTCAAGCAACTGAAGGTAAGAACTTTTGCAGACTCCTACCATTGCGACATTTCTCTTTCACAAATGCATATGATTTTAAACATCCAGCTTTTAAAAGCTAGTGAGAATTTATGACCTATCTGCTGAACTGCCACGAATAACTAAATAGCTGCTGTTAGGCCTGTTCAGCTCTTAGGTAGAATTCATTAAAATACTTTTATGGCTATTCAAATTGAATGTTTTGCCTCAGTTGTGGTGAGCTAACTGTACATACATAGCTTTGGTAGCTCTGTCACCAGGAAATAGCGTTGGGCTGCTGCATCTTGATTGTTTTACTTTATGTTCCCATATTCTTATATTACTGCTACTCTAATTTTTTTTCCGACTTTTTTTTTCATATCCAATAAAAGTATTGCTTTCAAATTATTTCTAGTACTAAGATATAATATTTCACCAAAACAATAAGACATGTATATCGATGTTTTTTTCCTGTGTCATAAATTTTTGTAATTGCTAAGAGACACATTAAGCAACAGCAGTATAAGTCATGGTCAAATCTATGTGATAAATAAAGTAGGTTCAATTCTAACTGCTGTAATAGTAAATCGACTGATCTAAATAGACATTAAAAAAAAGTATAAACAGTGCATAAAAATGACATTCTTAAGAAGTTGAAATAGACATTTCACCTCACTTCTATGCAGCATTAAAATTTTCCATCACACTCAGATTAAAGCCAAAGTGGTGATTCTGGCCTTTGCTTGCACTGAACTGCAAGGTTCTGCTCTCCACCTGTGGTAGCTCTGGTACTTCTACCAATGATTTGATGGGGTTTTTGGTTCTTGTTTTGGTTGATTAGTTTTTGTTTGTTTGTTCCTTTTTCAGGTGGATTAGGAAATTCATCCAGCTAAAAATTAGCCAACTACCCAAGTGGCACCAATAAGCACTAGTGCTAGCAAAAAGAAGAAAAGCAAAACAATAGAAATAGCGACATAACATATGGGGTACAAAAATATACCCCTTGGTGACATTCCACATTTAGGATTGCTGAAAGTGACTGTGAAATCACAGTCTTTCAATCGTCCTCCAATTGCTGTAGACACAACCCCTTAAATTCTATATACATTTTTTCAACAACAGGAATATAATAATATATACTAACAAGAACATGTTATTCCATGGTTTATCAAACACCTTGGGATGAACCTTAGGGTTTCACATAATGTTATTCTATCACTCCTAATCTTTTAATAATTAACAGTTGTTTAACAAAAGCAGTTTTCAAACCCCATCAGTCCACTGCTGTGAAACCCAAAACCTAATGGGGTCTCCTAATTTCAGACTCTGCTAGCTTTTCTTCAGAAAAGGGGTGCAAAAGTGGAATGGGAATCTATTTCTCCTTTTCAATTTTTACACAGAGCTGGCAACAGTTAACAGGATGTAAAATGTTCTACCTTCCTCACTGCAGTGAGCAATTGCCTCAAATAAAAAACAAGTTGTCACTGTGTTCAAATAAGTGTTTTTTCTGTTTTTCAGCAAGTGAAGAACATAAGGCTGGCAGCATGAGTAAATGAAAGAGTCAGTTTTCCCTGGAACTTGCCTCCCTTCAGTTCCTGTCAGCCAAAACCCAGTTATTTGCAGAGGAAGGAAAAGAGCACAAGTATAAACAGGCCCTGAGGTAAACAAGGCTTTGGCAGAAATAAGAACTTTCCAAAGCCATTCAGGAAGCCTTAAGGAAGTGTGTTCATGCTGAATTAATTATGTTTTTATTGCTTATGAAAAGATTGTGGATAGACACATTGTCCTCGCTGTAAGAAAGAAGTTGTTAATTTGCATTCATCTAGCTGAATAACACAGCTGAAAGGAGGGAATGCAGGAATCTGTCACTGTCATCCTTGTACAGCATTCTTTATTTTTGGTATATTCTAGTTAAAAAGTGAAAGCATTCTAAGACATGAGAGTAGGCAGAGAAAGCAAATCACATCCTGGGCTCATCCAAAGCCCCGTGGGCAGCAGGGCAGGGAGGGGATTCTGCCCCTCTGCCCTGCTCTGCTGAGACCCCACCTGCAGGGCTGCATCCAGCTCTGGGCTCCCAGCACAGCAAGGACAGGGAACTGCTGGAGCCAGGCCAGAGGAGGCACCAAGGTGATCAGAGGGATGGAGCAGCTCTGCTGTGAGGAAAGGCTGAGAGAACTGGGATTGTTCAGTCTGGAAAAGAGAATTTTAAGGCTTTTTTTCCTCACTTTGCAAGACCTTGTAATTGAATACAAGTCTTACTCAATCATTCCTAGGGGGAGCAGAAATATCATCCTCCCTATTGTAAAAATAAACTCAGAGATATTTACAGATAAAAGAAGACCTGTGAAATTGTCAGGTCAGAGTGGTTATATTTTAGAGAAACTGAATCTAACGTAGAGTCAAAAAGATATTTGAATTGGTTTTTGCCAATATATGAAAAACAACTTAGAAATTTCATAAAATCATGTAAAAGAATGAAGCCTCACTTATCTCACAAGGATTTAAAATACATGATGGAACATATGATTTCCAGAAAAGAGTGTTCAAAATGTCACTAAATTGTTTGTTCTTGAACATTTTATTATTTTTAAAATCCCTTCAACTTTTTATGTGCTTTTCAGCACTCCTCTGAACATTTTACTATTGACATTTTCAAGTGCTCAGGTCTCTGGAACTGTACTTAATATCCCATTTGTGTTTGTACTAAGGATAAATAGAAACAGACTATTTTTTTTTTTTTTTTTTTTTTTCTGCTTGGCATGATCTACACAGGCATGAAGCCACAGGCTTCTGGGGTTTTAGAAACTATACTACAATGCAAAAAGGTCTAATTTGTGCCTTGATACCTTCTTCCAATCTGATTTAACTGTATTTCTTCTGGGATTTTATGCCTTTCTGTGTTTTCTGTCTCTGTTCACAGATTGGTTTTATGCACTTTCATACACCGCTTGCAGATTACTCAGCATAGAGTCCAACAATTTTAGGGTCCTTTGAAAGCATTAGTAACATTAACCTTATTTTCACCACTAGGCTACTGAAACAAAAACCAAACCAGGCAAAAGAAAATTCCACTCCACTTTTTCCATACTTCCTGGGTTCTTTTCTTCATTTCTACATATCATTTACCATATTCTCTTTTTTTTTTGGCAGAATAGAACTTTCTCTCCTTGCAGGCAAGGATTAGTATATGTTTGCTCCATTCTATAGTGCCTCCCATCTCTCCTTAGTGCTTACCAGCTGTTCATTTGCCCAAGGACTTTTCTCACATATTAAGGCCCTTTTCACCACCAGTGTCTTGTATGTGTGAAATGTGCTTTCTGCCTAAAAGGGTTCTGAATCCTCAGGAATGTGCATAATTGTTTGGAAAGGGATTGCTGGCTGGCACCCTTGCCAGGCTAGTTCATTGCCTACACACATCAAGCATTTGCCTATTAGCGGAATGTCTCTTTTTTAGAGTCAGAAAAAGCTGCATGTGCTATCTCAACTTGCAGCAGCAGAATTAACATTCTGCCCAAAAGGGAATGAAATTATCTCCTGGAAGGAAGAGAAAGGTAGAGCATAAACAGGCAGGTAAGTGTCAGGAACTTCTGGGGAGATGATGAGTCTTAAAAGCAGTATTGCAGCCAGAGTCAGGGGGTAAATTCATGTCACAAACATTCTGAGGGGGATCTGATAGCATCAGGGGCATCAGCCATCACCCATCTGGGGCAATGGAGGGCAACACCCAAAGGAAAAATCTGACATCAACAGCGGAGAACTCTTTCATGGCTGCTGACGAAAGTCCTCAGACAGATGGAATCCTCCAAGAGAGAATTTTTTGCTCACACTTTACAACGCAGTGATGAACACATCTGAGAGTTCATTGCTGTGCTACAACCTAAGAAAGCCAAAACCTCTGCCTCTTGTGTTTCTTTCTGCTCAGCAGCACCAACAAATATTGTCTTATTAAAGGGCTTATTAAAAAGTAATATAAAAATCTACTCCTACTACCATAAACTATTTCAATTGATAAAGAAATAGGTACAAGGAGCTACAAGCACTGATGTCTTTTCTGACAGAAAGGAACAAAAAAAAGAGAACAAATACAATGTTATGTTTCTTTACTGAATTTTCTAAAACAAGTATATGTTCCACCACCTGCTTTCCTAAAGTTTTCAAGTTTTCTAAATTCAATTCTTCAAAGGCAAACCCTTTGAAAATCTTTATGTTTAGAACATTGGGAAATTGCAGTAGTATTTCTATATGACAAGTTCTATAGTTTGTATAGGTCACATTAAAACTTCCTGATTATTACAATTTAAACTTTTTTACTGTAATTTACTTTAAATACTGTATTATCTATAAAAATTAGAAATTAGGAGGAAAATACTACTATAGAAATGTAAGACAACATTTCTATAATTCTTACTGTTTTTAATCCTCTGTTTTTTCTTGGTCACCTAAAGAATATAACATAGTGACAAGTGTAGTATAAAACCACTTAAGAAAAATAATAATAAAAAAAAGATAAAAAAACCAAACCCCAAAATAGCTATATTCTGAGCACTTTTATGACTGTGTAATAATGTTGTAGGCTTATTATATGATGTAACTTGCAAAAGCCTCTGCAAAATCATCCTAACCCTGGCCAAATAGATTTAAACTGAGAACTGAAATCTGCAACTGTCAATTTATTTCCAAATAAATTAACCTGATTTTAAAAATAGAATCAAATTTCAAGCTACACAGCTGATGACACCATATCTGAAATTGTTATACTAAGTGGCTCAAGACCAGAGAAAAGTATTATCCCATACAACCTAGGCTAGTTTATTGTTTTAATTAACAGAAGCTCCACATCTCTTTAAACATACTTAAAAGAGAATTTGAGAGAATGAGAATTGAGAATACATTAATTGTATTGAAGCAGATAGAAAAACCTATTTTTCTCATGAGCTGATCCAGGGTGAGGAATAAAAGAATGTACTGCCAAGAAATATATTTTCAACTCTGTTACCAGTCTTCCAGAACTCAAAGTTTAAAACTGTGCAGATTGATAAACATACAGGCAGGTTTCTTCCTTAAGTGGCTTGTCTTAGAATACCACAGAAATTTCTACAACCTCTGAAGAAATTAACACAGTCCCTTCTTTCCTCTCCCCGTTTTGCTGCCAGTGTGTGAGGAATTGAGACCATTTCCAGTGCTTTTCACAGTGATTTTTTTAAAAGTAAAAATCACACACTTTTCATTAGCAAGCCCACCTTAAGTTAGCCTAGGAAATAGCATGGAAGCTACACCCACCACAGTCCTGACTTTGTGAGCTTTGATGGATTGAGAGGAAAGAATGAGGATAAACTGACGGATTGTGCAAGACTGAAGGGGAACATAACATCTCCCTTCAGAAGGAGAGTTCCAAGGTCAGAGCACAGCATGGGTTCTGCATCACTACCTGAACCCAGAGTCATAAGATTAAAAGACTAAACCAGACTAACTGCCTGACTTGGTCTCAGGTGAACCTGTACTGCAGTCTGGACTCCCTGGGTGAACCACCAGCCTGCACCTTGGAATAAAGTTCTCAACCTTCCGTAGCTACTGCACATCAGCTCACAGTGCTGAGCAGTCTCCTAGCGTGTAAACAGGATCCTTTTTGGATGAATATCAGAGGAGAGATGAACTTCAGGAGCTTGCTAAGTGCACTCATGCCACAAAAGTCTTCTGAAGTCAAAACTGCAAAACTCAGCACCTTGAGAAAACTGTTCCTAGAGGCTTGAGTACTAGCAAATATATACATATTGTTTTGTCCAAAGTTGATATTTACTGTTACAAATGGGAAAGTTCATAAAAAAATCAATGTTTACAAGAGACTGGGCTATATTTGGAACATGAAAATACTTTGGTATCACAGAAATATATGACCTTTTATTTCTATAATAAAAAATAAATTTAAGAAATAGTTGTTCCCCTGCATGTTTTTCCTCTTCTACAGGCAGAAACAATAAAATGTAATAAAGCAGTATTATTGGTCTGTTGGTTCAAATCCTAGAAAACCAAGTTATCTGGAATAAAACACTCTTAACATATGTTGAAAGGTATAATTGAGAATGAAATGTAAAGCCTGGAGATCATGTTTTACAGCTACTGTTTTAAACTGCTTCATTTACCCCTAAAGCCATCACAACTCAAGGCGACACAGAATTGACCTGTTATAAACTTTTTTCTATTGTTGTCCCTATACTCTGGGGAAAGATAGATGTTTTGCTTAAGTCAGCTGAAGAACTGGAATAAATTATTTTAACTATGTTAGTGTTTGGAAAAAGACAAAAATTTCACATTATTGTCTTCTTTTATTTCTACATAAAACATAATTTATAAGTGAAGATTAAAGGAATTACATTTATTTAGCTTAAAGAGGTGACACCTAGGGAGAAACATGAAAACTCTACATAAATAGCTAAAGGGTTGTAATAGGAAAGAAACGAAGAGCAAGTCACACTGAATATTAACCATAAAACAAGGAGTAATGGGCTGAGTTAGAAGGATAAATTTACCTTGGTTATTACGAGAACTCTCCGAGACAAAGGACAATTGGAGCAAGACTTCACTTGTGAAATAGTCATTGCACAATCTTTGTTACATTAGAGGTAGATTAAAAAGCTATCTGTTAAAGCATTTTGAGTTTTCAGAGACTGAATTGGATGAACAAGAACATCCTTTTGTAGATTGACCTTGTCTCGATGTCAGATGCCAACCAAGTCACTCTACTACTCCCCCTATTCAACAGAAGAAGGAAATAAAACAAAAAGCTCATTGATTCATCTATTACCAGTAGAAAAATACTCTCAATTTGAGGAAATTAATTTAATTTATTGTTAATAGAATAATAAAATTATGAAGGATAGGAAAAAAATATAAAAACACCTCTACCACTCTCTTCTTCCCAGGCTCAGCTTTGCCTTCAACTCTTCTAATTTCTCCTTCTGAGTGGCACAGGAGGATGGAGGTTGGTGTCAGTTCAAAAGTCTTGGTCTCTGCTGCTCCTTCCTCTTTGTACTCTTCCTCTGCTGCAGAGGAATGAGGTCCCAACCACAGAGAAGAGTCTTTCATGACCTTCTCCAGAACCTGTCCAAGAGGCTCCATTTCTTCAAAAACTTTGACATAGGTTCTTTCCACAGGTTATAGCCCTTCAGGACCTGTCTCCTAAAGCATGGATCCTCCAAGGATCCTTCCTATCAGAAATCCTCCTCTGCTCCATGAAAGATTAAGATCCACAGCAGCAACTGTCTTCAGAATGTGCTCATCTGCTCCAATGTAGAATTCTCTGTGGACTGCAGGGGGATAGCCTGATCTTCTCCACAATCTGCAAGAGAATCTCTGCTCCAGTGCCTGGAGCACTTCCTCCCCTTCCTCCTTCACCGATGTGAATGTCTGCGGAGTTGTTTCTGTCATATATTTTCACTACCCTCTTTCAACTTCTGGTGTGCATTGTTTGGGTTTTTTCCTGTTCTCAAATATGTTATCACAGACACAAAATCAAAATCACAGCTTGGCTCTGCTGTGTCCAGCAGTGAGTCCCTCCTGGAGCCACTAAAACTGGCTTTGTTGGATATGGGGGCAGTTTCTGGTGTCTTCTCACAGAATCCACCCTTTAGCCACTCTGAAGGGGTGGATTCAAAGATCAAAATCTTGCCATGTAAACCCAAAATACGCACTCTCAGTAAAGGGAGGGGAAAAAGAGTGCATGCTTAAAAATATCCCGAAATATAGGAGCACCAACTCCCCCTGCAAAAATCAAGCTGTTCTAATTAAGGGGAAGTTAAAATACCACACAAAATGTAATAAATTCTCTGCCAATTTAATTTGTAATATGCTCTAGCTATGATTGAAACTGACTATTGACTGACTTCTAAGATACTTGCATTCAATTCTTCTGCACTAAGAACATTTTCTACTAAAGAAGAAAGAATTCAGACAATCCACAGGTTCTGAATTCTCACTGCTTGTCCCTCATGTTTGTGGGAGATAAAAAGTTGAATAAGGAGCATTAAGACATTATTCCGTCTGTATTCAGTAGACAGAGTGAAGATTTGCTCTTATATTCTTTCAGCATTTTTAGATTTTCTCTGGTGAATCAGCAAGACTAATTCCTGGACTTTTCTGGTACTAGGGGTAAATATGAGTCTCCAAAAACCTGCAAGCCTCAACCACTTCTCAACAAATAATACATAAATAGTATAAATTTTCTAGGAGCAAACACATAAATTAGCAAAACTTCTAAGAGTAAGCACATAATAAGAGTATCTACCATTTTCTTAAGATGACAGTTTTGGTTTATGAAAGCAAAATGGACCTTTAGACAAGGAGGGAATAAAGCAAGGATAGAATATCTGATATTAAAATGTTATTGACAACACCTCAGTTAAGTCAGTGTAGAAGCCCTTGACTGAGACATTAAACACATGTCTGGACACAAGATGTGAAGGTGTCAGGGAAAATTTTTAAAAGTCTGGTTTGCGTTTGGCTTTGTTGAGTTCACAGATGCTAAAGATTAAACTTCATGGTTGCAATGGATTAGTAAATTTTATTCTGCAATTCACAATCAGTCCCACTTGCTCAGGGAACTGCAGATTACCTTGAAAAGCTGTGATTGTCCTGTGTTCCCTGAGCCAGATTGACCATGATTACACATGTCCCTGAGATGCAAAAAGGTCCACAAGAATGGAACAAGACAAAAATCCAATGTTTTTAATTTAATCATTAGAGTGGGAGATGTGACAGATTTACATGTGCTTCAGCTACTTTGGAATTAGCTTTAGTGAAGTAACACAGACTGGGAAAGGCTTCTGGACCCAGCTTTACAATTTTACAAGTTTTTTGGAATTAGGATGATACCACTTCACCCCAAGTTCTTCTATTTGTTCATTACAGCTTGTATCAGGTTTACCTGACAAGAAAAAGGAAGGGTTGGGAAAGGTGTTTTAGCTTTTGTAGTTTCTTACCATTTAAATCTGCTTTAGTAGACAATAAACTAAAACGACTTTCCTGAATTTAGTCTAGTTTGCCCATTGTGACAATTAGTGAGTGATGTGCCTGTCTTTTCCTCATGTAATGAGATTTTCCATCTTATTTTCTCCACTCATGCACTTCATGAGAGAGGTGTGTATGGCTGGCTGGTCGTCTGGGAGATAGGCAAGGTAAATCACCTTTAAACAAATGAAAAGTGTAATTAACTAATGATACAGTAAAAAAAATAGGGCTAAAATAGATTCACTCAGATGAATTAATTAACTTTTGCTGCTGCCACCAGTAGCCATAGCAAAATTTGAATCCACCATGCTTCATATTCTGGTTTTGGGGAGTTTTCATTCTCCTGTGCTTCATTTCCATGCAGTGATTTGGTTGTAGTGTCAATGTTCTCTCCACCCTGTCCTTAGATCACAGGGTGCATCTAAAAATGTTGTTCAGTTTACTTGACAAAAGCAAGATGATTACAATTTTTCTTCTCAAATTACTGTTTCCCTTATAAACCAAAGTGCCAACTTCTGTAATTGAGTAAGAGCATAAATTGTCCACCATTAACAATGACTGATGGGGTCTCCTCTAAGCAATAAATGATGTAAAACTTGTTAACAGATCACATATTTTTGTTATAATTGCTCTGCTATTTGGCATTTTGATGTGAGGATCAGAAACCTTATGGAATATGTTACTTCCCTGCTCTTTGTTCTGCTTTACATAACCTTTGTAGTGGATAAAAATTAGCTGTGTAAATAAAAATATTAGATTGATTAAACAGAAAGTTTATTTTTTCAAATTGATTGTTAAATTATTCATAAACTGTGCAGATGTCCTAGTTCCAAAATAGGCCTTAAATCAATTTCCTAATGATAAAAATTAAAAAAAAAAATTGCAACATGCTCACTACATGAGTTTACATATTTTAATTGATACACTAAGCCAAAATGAAAGTTCAAAAAGTAGAAATAATGCTAAAAGTTTACTACTTTTTCAGTTTAGCTTGAGCTCCTGTCCTTGATTATTGCATTGATATTGTATTTATAATAAACATTGTTTTTCAGAGCCATTTTATACAGAGAAGTGTATTTATTTTAACATTCACATTTTATACAGAGAGGTGAATTTATTTTAACATTCACAGTTTTCTTATTTTTCAGGTGATTTAACTAGATAGACACTATTCAAGGAAAGGGGAGATCATTCTTGCCCTGGGATATAACAGAGACTGGCTAGACAAAAAGTTTCAAATGGTGTAGAGAGCTGGGGGGCTAAAGTTAAGAGCAGACTGCAGGTGATGGGTGGAGCAGGAACTTCCTGTGACCAGAGAGGACAACTGGTCAGGGACTGCTGCAATTCAAACTCTCTAATTTGGATAAAACTAAGTTTGGAAAGTAAAATTCTTACTCTTAGTGTGTGAAAGAAGAGGTTTGTACATCTCTTCCACAAGCAGTTTCCTGTACTTAAGGGGTTTGGTTTTTCTATTAATTATGACTTTCCTGAGTGGAAAATCTTTCCCTGGGGCTGTTTCAAAAGGAAATGGAAAAAAAAAAAAAAAAACAAAAAACCACCCTTACATATTTTGAAATAATTTATACTTCTAAAATTTATAAAAATTAATTGAAAATTTCAGCACAGTAGCATAAACAGTGCTGATACTAACTTATGCTTTTGGAGTCTCCCTGGGACATTTACATGACCTCATTCTTTTCACAAAACAGACAGTGGATTGCTTACACACACTCCTTTGCTCACAGCTTCCTTGTGCATGTTGTTCCAGGAGACTGGCTGATGTGGCATTATCAACAGAGGTGATTGTATCCTGGTCAAAGATGCTTAGTGTTTGGGAAGGAAAAACCTAACCAGTCTATTGAGTCTTTGAAGCCATGAAGGAGATGGTGAGTTGGTCACTCTGCAGGAGTGAAAGCCATCCAAGTAGCCCTTGAGATTGCTGGCACATGGGTCAGAGTGTTGGAAGGGAGGGCACTGTTGCCTGGGCTCACAGCTGGGCTGTGGGGATCTGCTTGTATTCTGCACGCTGTGCAGGAGTGCTGGGTCTTAGACTAGAAAACTTGCAAGGGGAACTGCATGATCCCTGCTCTGCACACTGTGCTTGGCCATTAATTTTGAAATTCTTTGTCATTGAATGGTGCAGTTCTGTTCCTGAGACTCTCTGAATGCCCCTGTGATGGGTAAAAGCTCCAGGTAATGTAGCATTTTCCCAGTACTTTGCTGGTAATGCTATTTTTTTTTTTTCGTCAATATTTTTTTCCAAAAATGTCTAGTGTTTCATATAGGCCTCTGCAGCCTTCAATTACCACAGTGACATATTGCAGAACACCACCATCACCTTCTTTACAAGTATTCTCAGAAGCCACGTATTTGCTTATACACTCCATCTGCTCTGTATGATTTGGCTGTGGTTCTTCTTTACACTTCAGCTCATTTCATTAGTATTCTCTGATATAATCAGCAATTTTGGCACAAAATGTTTTAATTATTTCATTATATTTACTCATTTGTTTGTTTGTTTGTTTTTCCTATCTGCTCATTGTTATCAAACCCTTTGACCCCGCCTCACAGTTTAAGTCCTGGAGTATATTATGAATTCTGATGGAGGGACAAGGAGAAGTTTGTTTTCTTTTGTTTGTTTTGTCTCTTTTTAGTAAAGATAGGTCTACAGCCTTTTATTTGAAGCTGGATATAAGCTGAGAACTAATCTCAATTTGGAAAATGAAATAAGTTTGTATATGTGGAGGCAAAAATATAGCCTATAGAAAGCTAATTTCTGATATGTAATATTTTATGGAAGTTACAGTTCCACATCACTGGGCATATTATACTATAACTTTGTTATAAAATCCAGCTTCACATCATTTTATATAGTCTCACATTGGATACATACTAGAAGTCTGGAAAAAAATAAATGTTATATTATATGATATGACTACTTGATAGGGTAGAAAATCCACTTTTAAATGATACGTAAAGCTAAGGTAAATTTTCAGGCTAAATTTGTGAGTAAACTTTGAATTGATACATGAGTCACCTCAACTGCATGTTTGTAGACTTATAAGAATCATTCCTTGTGGTTTGCTTGAGATAAAACCCATTGGGATTATTTTAATATATGAGCGTCACCTTTAATCACATAATATTCAAAGTATTTTTGAATAATTGTCCCATCTGAGATTATAAATTGGATGTTTTCTCTATGGCTTTGTTACGAGGCATCTCACACCAGGAACCTGGGCTGGTGAGGATTGTTTGCCAGGGAAAAGGACCGGCCCTGGAGTTCAAGGGCCTGTGGCCTGGAGAGGCCGGCTGCCTGCTGAAATTCTGTATATCGAAGGACGCCTCCCGGACCCAAGCTGCCACCACAGGCAACTGTCTGCTTTGACAGTGCCAAGTGCCTCCTGCAAACTGACATCAGGAACCTGGGCTGGTGAGTTAGCAATATCAGTTTGCAGGAGGCACTTGGCACTGTCAAAACAGTCCGAGTTGGCAGTCCTCGCAGCTTGGGTCTGGGAGGCATCCTGTGACGTTTGGAATTTCAGCAGGCACCCAGCCACTCTGCGTCACGGGACCCTGAACACCAAGGCCGGTCCTTTTCCCTGGCAAACACAACTCACCAGCCCAAGTTCCTGATGTCACTTTGCAGGAGGTATTTGGCACTGTCAAAGCAGCCACACTTGCCGGGGGTGGCAGCTTGGGTCTGGGAGGCATCCTGTGATATGAGAATTTCAGCAGGCAGCCGGCCACTCCAGGCCACAGGCCTCTGAACTCCAACGCCCACACAAACCTCTAGGAAATAGTAAGGCGATCAAGCTGTACAGGGGCAGTACTGAAATGTTTTCCTGGAATGACAGGAGCAGTTGACTTTGTTGGTGATTAAAATCAGCCTGAGCATAAACAAATGGCTGGAACATCCTATGGAGTCTGACCCAGGGGCTATGTATGCTTGGCAGAGACTGCCTCAGGAGAGGGTGCTTCTAGGACCCAAAAGGGCAAATACTGCAATTGATTGCCCAGGAACGGAAGCAGCCCTATCACCTCCCATGGACTGATCCAGTCTGCAGTGGAACAGGATGAACATCAAGAACACCTGATTTACATCACTGTATGGGGCAACACAGCAGATGTTTTTGAAAATGGGAAAGAAATAGTCCAAATTCTTCTGGATGCTGATTTTACCATGAAACAAAAAAAAAAAAAAAAAAAAAAGTGGGAGGAAGCAGAGCCATACAGTCCAAAGGGATATGCCCATACCAGATGGCATCATGCCAAGCAATAAGTCTGGTTGAGCTGGCAGGTGGTGGCAGCTCACTGCATGGGGAAGGGCTGGGTATTGAACCTGCAGTGGGGAGCATTTGTGTTGTGCACCACTTGGTTTGTATATTCCTTTGCCATTACTATTATTATTTTCCCTTCCTTTTCTGTCCTAGTTACCTTATTTTACTGATTCTCTTCCACTCACACTGTGGGGAGTGAGCACTGGATTCTCAGCTGCCTGCAGGGTCAAACCACAAGAGCACAGTTTTTCCCCAGAGCTTTCTGTTGTTAGTAACACAAGATTTTCTGGGTTGAAGCTTTTATATATAGTGAATGATTTTTCTGCCTAAAGCCTAGTTGTGTATCTGCTCTCTGGTATCATGTCTCTTGTCAGGTTGGTGTTCTGTCCCTTCTCTTTAACTACATAGAGACTAGTGCTTTACACTTTTTAAAAAATAATTCCTTTTTTCCCTACAGATTTTCTTTATACCTGCTAGCTACCTGTAGAAGTTTTTTCTGTGAACTTTATAAACATAGCACTTTATTTTTATATTTTTTTTAAATCTAAAATCATGATTTAATAGTACAATCTCATTAAAAATTGAAAATATACCTGAAATAAATTATGAGTTTCCCATAACTAGCTCAATGACCAGGAAGAAAAATATCCAATGATTAGGAATCATTCTAGACTTATGATAAAGGAAAAAATCAATTATATAAGGATACTTCTACTTTGTCTGCAGACAACTGGTATTTGAATTCCAGCATAATGTATTTTTTCATTAAAAAATGAACGGTAAATTTCAATTTATTTGATCAAATAAATTAGATTTATTTTTATATTAATTGTGTCTGACACACCTTTGGCTTCTCCATGCACAATCTATAGAAGACTAAGAACTGTTTCTATCATTGTTTGCAAATAGTACTTCCTGGGGTTTAGGAAAAATTCATTCATATGTCACACTGTGCTGTTTAAGAATTTAATGGATTGTGTAACAGTATCTCTTCATGGATCAAGTTAAGACTGTTCAGTGGTTGCAGAACTTAATTTTTAAGCCTTTTTTAGATGGGGGTAGTATTTAACATAAATCACATTTGGAAATTTATTTTGATGCACTTTGCTGTTTGTTTATGAGCAACAATTTTATTTAGCCCCATGCTGTGCTTTGAGGATATTTCTGGTTTAGGAATACTTTACATAGAGCACAAACAAGTAGTGCATGTGATTCTACCATCTCTTTTATTTGGGCAATAATTTGATGGTGTTGTATGTATTTATGCATTCCCACCTTTCCTTCCACTTAGCGACATCAGAACGCTGGGCTGTGTGAATTCTGACTCACAAAACACTGGCCCTTCTGAACTGTAATTGGCAGTGTCATATCAGCAATGGATTTAGATTAAGTCTAGCCATGCTTGTAACTTTTTCCTGGCTATTCATAAAGGGATACACCATGCAGCTCAGAGATTACAGTGCTGCTTTAGATATAATATGATTTATTAACTGGCCTATTATCTAGCTGAACACATTTAGGAAAGAAAGCAAATAGAACTATTGGGTTTTTTAACACTTAAAAGTCCTTTGCTCAAATACTTTTACTGCACAAGATGGTTGTCTCACAGTTCTGTACAGGTCCTACTCAATACCCATTTTTATGATTCTCTCGCATCCTGTTGGCTTATACCCTTCCTCACATTGTCTATCAAACAGCACAGGATGTACTGCAAAGGGTGCCTTTGTTTATTTAAAACCTTCAACGGCTTTTATTCCAGACATTGTTACTACACTAACCTAAGTCTCCTGCTTCACTTCTACCCCTTTTGAGAGGTGATGTTGCTGCTGCCTTACATCTTACTGGAGTGCTGCATCCAGCTCTGAGCTCCCAGCACAGCAAGGACAGGGAGCTGCTGGAGCCAGGCCAGAGGAGGCACCAAGGTGATCAGAGGGATGGAGCAGCTCTGCTGTGAGGAAAGGCAGAGAACTGGGATTGTTCAGCCTAGAAAAGAGAAGGCTTTGAGTGACCTAATTGTGGCCTTCCAGTACCTGAAGGGAGCTCACAGGAAAGATGGAGAGAGGCTATTTAAGAGGGTCTGGAATGACAGAGCAAGAGGGAATGGCTTCAAACTGACAGAGAGTAGGTTTAGACCAGATATTAGGAAGAAATTCTTCCCTGTGAGGGTGGTGGGGTACTGGAACAGGTTGCCTGGGGAACCTGTGGATGCCCCATCCCTGGGAGTGTTGGATGGCCACATTGGATGGGGCTCTGAGCAACCTGATCTAGTGGAAGGTATTCCTGCCCATGGTGGAGGGTTGGAACTGAATAATCCCTAAGGCCCCTTCATGTCCAGGTTCCAGGTACTCTATGGTTTTGTGAAATGGGACAGAATATTTGAATGTTTCCCATGTGGATTGTGGTGTGCATGAAATGTAATAGGTCTTCCTATTATCTTAAAAATAATTTTATTTTCATACATATGTACTTAATATGTGCTGTATGTACTTAATATTTTCTTCTGATTGTCATCTTAGGATGCTAAAAAAAGTAATTTAAAGCAGTACCAACAAATATACTGTGACTTGAAAAACGGCACGTCTTAATAACCTTACTGAAGTAGAGGCCATTGTTTAAGAAAAGCATTACTCTTATGGCTTTGCTATATAATTTTAACCAGAAAATGTGACATAGAGCTAACCGGTTGGTAATGATAAATTTATTCCTAAAACTTTTTCAGAGTACTTTATGAACCCTTCTCTGTAATGTCCTAAAACCTTTAAAAAGATATATTGTTTATTGGAAGTTCATGATTACTAAGTCTTCAAGATGGGTGAGTAATTACTGAAAATTTATAACAGCCAACATATTGCTGTGTAGACACTGGCATTACTTTTCCTTTAAAATTAACAACTCACATGCAGTAGCTTCGATTCCTGTTAGTAAGGCATCAGTTTCAAAACACAAATGTGGTTTTTAGCCATTCAATCATTTCACAGGGGAGTTTCAGGCCGGGTGATGCAGAACCACGTGGTGGAGCTGTTGAATAAATTTGGGTTCTCACAGCGTCAACCTTGGTGAGCTCTGTGTTAGAGCTGCTGCCACTCCTGTTATCTGTGTGTGTGAACCTGCCTCCTCACATCTACTGGGGAAAATGGGGGCCCAAATGCAGAGACAGATGTCGACAGTTCCTTCAGAAACAGGTTCAGAGGTAGAGAAACCCAAAATTAAATAAATGCAGTCCAGGCCAATCTATCAGTCCAGAATGCATCTAGGAAAGTATGATGTTGCAATTGATGATTTTGTCTTTTTTTTTTTTTTTTTTTGCTTAGAAATAATATTTATGTCAAGTAGTAGTGCATCTTTCTTTAAAATACATTTATTTAGTTTTGAATGGAGAAAGCACCCTTGACACAGATGTATGCTCATCCTCTAACATGACAAGCATGTAATGTAGTTCAGTAAGAGAAATACTTTCGGTTCATTTCGGATGGCCCAAATATTTTTCCTATTGCTATTGCACTATTTAATTTCCAACTTAGATTTGACATAAGTCTGGGTTATGTTTAGACCTATTTTGGGGAGGTTGCAAAGAAACCTCAAGCACCCACAAGGCATTCACAATTCCCTGAATAATGATTGAATCTTTGAGCCTCTGAGACTGCATGTGCTTTAGGAGAGATGAGTGAATAATAGCAGTGCAGCCATCTGGCTGATGGTGGAAGCTTCAAGAGTCCCTGTGTTTGCACGATTTGTGTCTGTTCTTTGGAGTAATAAAAGGCAATATCAGAATCAGTTTGCGTAGTCTGTCTCTTTTCAGTGTATTGGTTTGATGTATATTTGTGAACTAGAACATGGAAGAATTCTCATAAAACAGTCAAAGGAGGCAAAGCTAGAAATTTATGTGTAAACACAGCATGGTGTGAAATTACCAATGGACTGCTCTGCCTGCAGCCAGAAATCTTTTTCTTGGATCAGTAAGAGGTAGAATGCTCATGTCCATTTGTCTCCTGCCAAATCAAATGTCTCTCTGTGAAATATTCCAAATACAGCTGCTGACAAAGGTCTTTCTTTCGTAATTTTAAAATCACAAAAACATATTTTTAATGCAAATATATTAAACCAGTAATATTTCTAGGAATTTTACTTGCTATGTAATTGTTCCCTGTGTTTCTTTTTACATACATCAGACCTCAGATTTTCCCTAAATTACAAATTTGAAGCATTAGCTGTACTTATATTCCATAGTATTGACAGTAAAACTAATAATAGATGATGGTAAAATTTTACATGGTAAGTAGTTTTATGTCAGATGATATGCACATACAAAACCACAATTACTGACCCTTTAAATTTTATGCTCACTGTTAGAAAAGAGCTAAACTGTTGCAGCTGATCTTTTTTGTATACTTGGCCCACATTCTAATGCCAAATCAATCTGACTCTATTTGTTTCCCTGGTAATGTTTTAGGTGCCTGTTAACATAACCTGAGCTGACTTGAACTATTATCATCACAGAAAAATGGGCAGCTAATTTATTAGCAGTTCAAGACACAATACTCAAACAAAAATAATTACTAGGAACTACAACACCATTGCAGTCTTTTATATGTAATTTTATACCCATAAAGAGGGCTAAATAATTTTTATATAAATAGGTTTGCTATTTTGAGAGGATTTAATATCTTTTAAAGCCACACACAGGTAAACAAAGCAAATACATTTCAATGCTGCATTAACTTTGATATAAATTAGTTTAAAGCTAATTAAAACAGGGGCAGCTGTCAGGCAGTGGTGAGTCCCAGTGGGGAATGGACTGACAGCCCTGGACGGTCCTACCTGGACGAACAACCCCCAGGAATTTTGGGGATGTCTATTGGCAGCTGTCTTCTCTTCCCTGGGAGCAGGGGGAAGTAAGCTAGTGAGGATGGGAAAATGTACAAAAAGAAATCCAAGACAGCCTTCAGAACTGAGGAGGAAGTGAGTACACCACTGCCATCAGCTTCTTCTAGTGAAGACCTCAGTGCACTGGTAACTTGCCACCACTGTGTCCTGGCCCACATCCTTGCACAGGATTTCAGTGTTGACTGTAAAATCCAAAGGGGTGCTATAGGAGTAACCCAAACATGAGGGGCAGATTGCAGGTTCAAGGCTGTTTTTTTTGTATAACATTTAATCTGTACTATTACTTAGGTTTTTCTGCATTAAGATACTTTGGATTATGGAAGTAATAAGATATTAGTTGTGTTAGCCAGATATTCTTGATTCTACATCCATGGTCTGTTACATATTGACTATAACAGAATTTTGGTATAATAAGATGACAGTAAACAAAATTAGAAATTTGCTGCGAATGTCATTAATTTTGCCTTTCATGATAGAATGCTGGAAACATTTGGTTTCTTCCCCTAAGATTATACTACTTCCCTGGTGAAGTTTCAAGATTTTTCAATATTTTCACAAGCCAAACTGAAAATTTTTTACCCATACAGTTATAGTCTAAGCAGGTCCTTAAAAGTGACACCAAAAATTTGCAAGTATTTTTTCCCAAGAATTTTCTTTCAGTTAGCATGTCAGCAGAAGTGTACAGGTACTATTGAATGATCATATCCTGCAGAACACAGCATCACCATGACAGTCAAAATGCAGGTGTCTCACAGGAGTGTTTAACAAGCAGGCTACATATTTGTGTACCCATATTATGTACTTGTGATGAATTTCAAAATTAATTTCCCTTATGGTGGTATATCTGCAACAGAAGGGAGCTGGAGAGAGACTCCTTCTTAGATTTCCAGACTGCTGAGTAACATATCCTCACTGGTGAGATTTGAATATGGGTTGCTTGGAAGAAGGCAATTTCAGATAGAATTTTAATTCCAGATAGAACATTTCTTCCTGGCACACACTTAAAACACACATGTGCACATGGCTGGCCACAAAGATGATCACGGAGGGAATGCACAGCACTTGGCACAAGGATAAACTACACCAATGTCCTCATCCTTTCTCCATCTGATCAGGATGAAGTTCATTTAAATGGAAATGTATTCATATGTATAACAGGGCTTCCTGCTGTAGCTGGACTTGCATGTGTGGTCCATACAGTATCCTTAGTACTCAGCATAAAGTAAACGCCTCCAGAGTCCTGCAGCCCAACTCTGGCTGCTGGCTTGCAAACAGACACACACAGACACAGATATAGGCAGAGGCACAGACACTGATCCACACAAACACAGACGCAGTGAGGATTCCTCCCATAACTAAGCTCAGACACTCAGTGCTTACAGTGGCTGGTTCTGAATTCTCTTGTCTCTGGTTGCTTCCTGCATAGAGACGCACACCTACAGGTTCCCGTCCAGACTCCACAACCTCTCTGGAGACAGTCTGTAACTCTTTTTCCATTTACTATCTCATTCTTCCAGGCTTCATCTCTTTCCCAGGGACACACACAGCTGTCTCCTAAGATACTTGCCTTTTGCCCCAGCTATGCTGGCTTGATACTGATTGGTAAACACAAAGACACAGCTCTGGGCATTCCAGTTGCCAGCATCACACACATCTGGGACACTGTGACCCACAGCCCAGCTCCAGTTAGTGGCATCCACACTGCCAGACAGTACACATAGAATAGAAAGCCTGTCACTCAGGAAAATCCTTAGAAATAGAGTTTAAATCCAGGATAGCACAGACTGCACTGACCAGGGACAGGGAATAGCCACAAGAGTGAGTTAACCAGCATGCGCTTACTCACAGACAGTTCCTTAGATTGCCTAATCCATCTATTTTCCCATGATTTTTCCTCCATAAGTTATCTTCATCCTGCCTTGTAGTGAATTGCGCTTGGTTGGACAGCCCATGACCACCGGGCCACTATATCACTCCCCTCTTCAGCAGGACAAGACGGAGGAGAAAATAAGATGGAAAATACTTAATTGATCAAGAGGAATAAATTTAATAAAGCAAAAAGAGAGATGCACACCTGGAAGAGAAGGGAGACAAAAGATTTTATTCTCTCCATCAGCAGCCAATGTACAGCCACTTCCCAGGAAGCAGGGCTTCATCACACAAAGTTGTTTTGGAATGCAAACATTGTAAATAACAAAAGGCCCCCTCTTCCCTCCTCCTTTCTCTTTACTTTTATTGCCAAACAGGCTTCATATGGTGTGGCAAATCCCTTTGGCCTGATGTGCTGGCTAAGTTGCCTCCCAAGATCATGCTCACAGCCAGCCTAGAGGTGTGTGTGAGGGGGAGTGCTAGGGAGATGGCCCTGATGGGAGCCCTGCCCAGCAGCAGCCAAAAACATTGTGTGCTCTCAACACCCTTCTACCTACAGATACAAAGCCCAGCACTGTGAGAGTTGCTATGGGGAAAATTGTCTTCATTCAGCCAGAGCTACAAAAACCTTCAATTTCTCTTGCCTTTGGCTTCTCCACTAAACATAAAATCAAAGTGGTTTGGCTTGGAAGTGACCTTTAAAATCATCTATTCCAACTACCCTGTTGTATTTTTTTTTCCAGCACAACTGAAACAAGAGGGCCTTTTCTGAGTGACCATTGTAATCCAATCTAGTTCAGAATGGCATTGTGTCCTGCAATGTAAGTAAGGTAAGGCTGATTCAAAGGGATATTCCCAAGAAAAAAGAGAAAAGGAAGCAAAAAAATCTACCAAAGAAACATTTATGAGGCTGTTGTGGTTTTTGTAGATTTCTGCCTCCCAGTATGGACTTGTGTTTGCAAGTATGAAGTACTGCTTATATGTTGTGTAAAGCAAGAAAAAACAAAAGAATTTTTCAGTCATGGAGATATTTATTATTTTGCTTTATTTTTTTTTTAATTAAGTGTTTTGGCAGAAGGTTTGTTTTGTTCTGTTGATTTTGGGTTGCCTTTTTTTTAAGGCTTGCAAATTAACTTCTATTTTAATTAGATATGTAATTAAACAGCAGTATTATTAGTTTAATTTGCTCATTTTTTGAGTTGTCTTCACAGTATTCAATGAAAACACAACTCTTAAAAGAACAAAAAATACTATACTTGTTGTTTACAACATGTAATATTTGCAAAGAAATATAGCAAACAGAGGTAAAAGAAAAAGGCTGGAGATAAGACCAGATTTTCTGTGATTTGCTTTTTTTGGTAAACTGCACTGTGAAATGACATCGTGGTCTCTTCAAATGTCCATGATAAAACTCAACACCCACATATGATCATTGTTATGAAGCAAAAAATGAACATACTAAATGAAGTTCTGAGAGCATCAGGAGAAGATTAAGGAGACACAGTTGATGAGGAAAAACAAAAATTAAAATGTGACTTTAATTTGGAAGGAGGTGGTAAGAAAAAAAAAGTTAAATTCTGTAAACTAGTCATTTAGTTGTGAGTTCAATGGAGAATTTCAGTAAAAATTTGAAAAATAAGAATATTTGAAGAAAATACTAGAAAATAATTCAGTTTAACATAATTTTAATAATTTTATAGTGTTATTTTAAGTTTTACTATTTGTTTGTTTAGGCCTAATAAAAGAATACTTGCATATTTTATCAGTTTTCAAATAATAGTTCAAGTTTTTTATGAATGTTTGATTTTAAGGCTTTTATTTTTCCATTTTGTTTTCTTTATAGTGTGCTATTCCAGGTCAAGGGGTCTCATGTTTACTTTTCTGGGTTTTATGTAAAATCTCAGTCCACAAGCCCACAAGGATTTCCATTAGTTTCCACTGGCTTTATATTGAAGAGCAAGACCAGTGCAAAAAGGTATGTGTCTTCTGTATATGGTCAAAGACTCTGAATCCATCTCATATTGGATAATGCCTTTAATTTTCCTAAGGGGCAAAGAAGATTCAAATTAGAATTACTTTTTTATTGTCACTTGTTAAAAAAAGATTTGCAATCATTAATAAAGCAACTCTTATGTCACTCTTATTAAGAATTACCATATCTGATTTCCACTCCTTTTACAAATGTGATGCACAACACACAAAGTAATTTTCATGCTGTCCAGGCAAAGAATGTTTCTTGTAATAAACCAGAACAAAACAGAATTCCTCAGAATAACATAACTGTTAGCAATCTAAAAATCAAGGATGAAAGAAAACTGGTAGTACATCAGTTTGAGAGGGTCATGATGATTATAATATAGAAATACCATGAAAGTAATTATAGGACTTTTGAAAGTGTTTGGAATAAACTTTTCTTTCTGAGTTCAAGAGGATCAAATCTAATTGATGATGAATAACTTCTAAATGACAGCTTTGAGGGACAGTATAGACAGTTTATTTTTTTTTAATCTTAGTTTTGTACAGACTACACACACACACACACATTATATTACAAAATACACCACACATTTACATTATTAGGGACTAACTTCTAAGACACACTGTATACCCTTTGCTCTTGCAAATTTAGAAATCATAGAAAGAATCTGACATAAGTTAAAAATCTGTTCTCAAAACTTATGTAGGCTGCATATTGACACCTGCAGGAAATAGCAATTAAAAAAATAGGTCGTAGTTAGTATGAAGATGGTCAGTAAATGCTGTTCATATTAATTAACCTATTCCAACTGTTAAGAGCTTTCCATGCAATGCTTCAAAAACATTTAGAAAAATAAATGGACAGAACTGACAGGATGATGATACTAAAACATAGGCTTGACAAGTAAGTCATAATGAAATTCAGGACAGTTTCTCTAAAATTCTTGATATATCAAACAAATATCAAAATGGTAAGAGGTGCAAATTAATGACCAGAAACTGGCAATATTTTTATTATCCAATATATGAAGCTTTACAGAAACTTAGGACAATCTGCTGGGATGTTCTCTCACAAAACAGGAGCACATCCACTTTAATTATTTGGTCAAGACAAGTAATATTGTGGATGCAATAAATATTCATAGGATTACATGAGTTTATTTCTACTTATATAGCGAAGATACCCCTATTCTGTTTCATACTTTAAGTACAGACTTCTGTAGCTAATCGATAGCCCTCCTGCTTCCAATTTTTCCTTTAGCTGCGCAAAGTCCAATGTTATAAGTATTTTTAATACTTTTATAAAATGTCTGCAGAAAATAGTGGTGGCTTTTTCTGGCTAAATAATCCTGTGGGTGGACCTCAGTCCTTTAATAGAGATTTAGAGTACAGTTAACTTTCTCTGCTTGCTCTAATGAGTTGGCTAACATTACCTGGCCCTTAGATTCAACTTCTGTTGTGTTTTCCACAGTAACTGTGTCAAACACAGTTAATTTTCTTCTTTTGGATACTATTTTAAAGTTTTATCATATTATGGGATTTGTTCATAACAATTTGTGCCTTATAAGATTCTTTCATTTGTTTTCCCTTTTTGTGTATGCATACAAAAAAAGAGAAATATTATCTATTCATATCCTAATATCACCAGATATGCTATCACTTCTCACTGCATTGTGCATTTTCCTTAACAAAACCGAAGCTCTTGAATTTTCATTAAAGTTTGTAATTATCTTTACCTTGGCCTCCTTTCTATCCTTTAGCTCCAATTTTGTTTTTTTTTTTTTTTCATGAAAAAATTTTACATGGAAGTCACTCTTTTGTTTTACGACTCTGAGTTTCTACACTGCTGTTTTGATATATCACAGAATTATAGAATAGCCTGGGTTGGAAGGGACCTTAAAGATCAGCCAGTTCCATCCCTTTGCCATGGAGCAGAGATACCTTCGACTATACTGAGTTGCTCAGAACCCAATCCAGCCTGGACTTGAACACTTTCAGAGATGGGGCATCCACAACTTCTCTGGGCAACCTTTGCCAGCACCTCACCATCCTCAGAGAAAATAATTTTTTCCTAATATCTAATCTAAACCTACTCTCTTTCAGTTTGAAGCCATTCCACCTTGTTCTGCCACTCCAGGCACTCGTTGACTCCCTTTGGGCACTGCAAGGCTGCAATGAGGTCACCCCAAAGCCTTCTCTTTTCCAAACTGAACAATCCCAACTCTCTCAGCCTTTCCTCACAGCAGAGCTGCTCCATCCCTCTGATCACTTTGCTGTCCTCCTCTGTACTTGCTCTACCTCCCTCCTCCGATAGCATTCATGAGACCAAACATCATGTTCAAGGATTCAAAAAGACAGCGCAGTCTTGAAGAGCACTTGAATTTCATCTCTAAACTGGGTCAGCCACAAGTGAATGTTCCATCTGAGGGAAATGGACAAAGATTGGTGTGAGGGCAATTGTCTTTTTACTAATAGTTCTAGTATCACTAATCAGTACAGTAATATTTCTGAATCTATATTTACCTAAAACAGTTGCTTTCAATCAATTTCTCAAGATGCATTTTAATGTCAGAAGTTTGGTTTTACGTAAAACTGGCAGCAGGCTCATCTATTAAGAAACATTGAGGTTTTTTTCCCAATAAGTCGACAAATGTTTTGTATTCAATGGATGGACAATAAATTCAGAATCTGCTTCTCTGAGAACAATTACCCTAAGACCTCTTTTCAGTGCCTTTGCTGAAAGAACAGGAAAATAAACAGCAATAACCACAACCTCTCTTCAGTTTGTAAAGGTTAATAGGTGGTTATATATCCAATTTTCCATGTCAAAGGACAGAAAAAAGCATCTTTGACTGATTGCTTTTGCTATGCAAAACCTTAAATAAAACTGTCAAAGGAAGGATCCCCTTGCTCAGTGGTTTATGGGCAAGAATAAAAGCCTAAATAAATTCCTACAAGAAACTCTCACTCACTGTACTCACATATATTTTTAAAATTATTTTTATTTTTTGTGCTATACAGAAAATACCAGTCTTCAAATACAGCTAGTATTACAAAATCTGCAAAGAGAGCTCTTCTGTCTTCCTGTAATAAGAGAACAGCTTTGAAACAGCAGCAAAATATTGCACATTATATCTGGGCGTTTGTGGACATTTGTATGTAAGATATTTTTCTTCATTTTGTGGTAATCTTACCTATAATTTATATATGTTGTATTTCTGTAAATAATCAATTATGCCAATAAGAATGATATTAAACTGGAGTTTTTAAGGGTATCACTGTTCTGCCAGGATAGACTTGTACAAAGTCACATATGCACCAAAACCCCATTCTCAACTCTATTTAAATGAAGCATTTCTTTTACATTAGCTCTCTCAAATATCTTCTACATACTCTTAAAATTATTAATCCTTTAATACTCTGTTTGCAAGAGTTTCAGTATACAGTGATGATCCTTACGAATATTAAATTATGAAGTATAACTAATTTGTAAAATTAACAAACTCTAATTCTTTTCTAAACAGCCTCATTCTGATTAATAAAGTACAATCTATACAAAAATCTAATCAAGACTGGAGTGATTATATAATCAAACCCAGAAAAATCTTTTTATTATATAGTAATTAAACATTAACTCATTTATTAACCCACTTGTTTTTCAAATGTTCATACCTTTCACAGCTCTGACAGATAAGGGTGATAGTGCTGTGTTTTTTGTTTACATGACACTAAGTTCATGTAGGCCTTCCAAGCTTCCAGTAGGTCTGTCTTTTTGCCTTCTACAGATTATGTCTGGTCTTCAAAGGCAATGTGCCTGAACAAGCCCAATAAGAATTACATGTTCAGGAACTCTGAATATCAGTATGTTGTTTCTCACATTAAAAAGTAAATAAATATCACATAGATGAATTTAAGCAACTCTCCCTATTTAACTTTTGTTTAATATGTTCCAAATTGCAACAAAACCCTGCAATAATTTCTCATGTTTTCCAGTTGGTAATTTACATTAGCAAGTCATGAATTATTCTTATGTTCTTTTTTTCTGGAGTACCCAAATATCAAAGCAACCTTGTACATAATTGCATTCGTCTTTAAAATGCAAAAAGCACTAGGAACTAAAAAGTTCTTAAATATTCCTTATTCTGGAAAGTTGAGAAATTTTAGTTCTCTATCTCAGTCATACTGTGTACAGAGTAATACAATCCCAAAATCTTAGAGTCATTTTAGCTCTCTTAGAGGTAAGAAATACCTACCCTGACAACTGCCGAATCTAATTAAGACATCATATGCTGCATTTTCTGTGTAATTTAGCTAATAAATTCAACAGATTTGCATTTATGAATATATGAATTGTGACTTATTTAATGTGTTTTGCATTGGATAGCATTTGTATTAAGTCTTTTATATTAAAGCACTCTGTATCCAAATGTTTGAATAATATAAGCCACTGAGGGAAAAGATATCCCAGACATCACAGAGAAACAAACAAACTAATAAATGCATTTAAGCAGGAGAAAAATATTCAATTCTTTAAGTAAAGTAAAAAAGAGCACCATGCTTTACTATGAGTTCCACCCCTCATGCAATTCCTTTAGACCAAATTTCTTAAGAGACCCATGGGGATTTATGGCTGGACATCAGAAATGTCATGCAGCTTATTCTTAGCATATCAGAGCTTTACAGAAACACAAAAGCATAACATACTTATAAAAGTAGCTGTATGAGCTGTACAAAAGTATCCACATGAATAAAGTAGGCACAAAGAATTTTCCTTCTAGTACAGAATTTTGGTGGCAGACAGCTAAGAAAATAGAGTTTGTAAAGAGCAATTGGGTTTTAAACCTGATTGAATCAGAGCATGCATGTATGTGTGTATTTGTGAGACTGCATATGTGTATATAGTCTTATATTCAGAAACAAAATGTAATAAGCGTCTGTAAGTTTTGAGATGACAGAGTTATATTCTCAAGCCACTGCTGTTTGTTTTGTTGCAATGAAGTACAAAAGGAATTGAAATAAAATCCCTGCACCCTGAGACATTTTTAACCATTTCTAGTGGTTAAAAACATGTATCTGTGATACAACTGATATTGTAAGACTGCCAAGATTTTACATCCACTTTTACTTACGTTCATGGGCTAAATTTAGCAATGCCTGCACAAATGTAATTAAAGAAAATTAGATCTGATAATTTTAAAAGGCACTAATTGGTTTTCTATAATTTTGATTTGCATTAGGAGAAAACATGAATTAAAAATTAAGACTGAAAAATCTCTGGAAATGCTTTAAAACCTATCTAGTTCATACACTTTGAAACAGGCTTTTTGAGTGATGTGTGAAATTCACAGAAGAGCATGGTATCAGTAGAAAATTAACCAACAACATAAAAGCTGATTTCAGTTTCCATTTTATGGTCTCATTGGTTAAAATACTGAGTGATATAAAAGTTATTTGGATTTATCTCACCCTTTAGAAAGCCATCTGCTATATGGATCTCCTACTGTGAACCACTTTTTAAAGACCTCATAAGCTGAAACATGTTGTTTCCTCAGAGAGTTCTCACTGAAATGAAATCAAGTCATATGTTGAATCTAGACAAGCATCTACATAACACAAAATTGTATCCAAGAATATTCAAATAATGTGTTAAGGACTGAAAAATTAAGAAAGTAAGTGGTATGGAAGGGAAATAATTTTCAGATCTTTAAGTGCACTAGTAAGCCTTAAAGAGCCTAACCAGCCTCACCTGGGGCCTCTGCATTCATCCATGGACAAAGGGACCTGTGTAGGCTCAGCTCAGGGGTGTTTGCCTTTTGTCTGAGCTATGTTGGAGGTCAGCTGTTGTTCATTCCAGTTGCAGATGTGATTATGCCCAGCCATGGAGTTCCTGGATCTGCAGCCTGGCTTTCCCTCATCCCTTCTTTGTCACAGTGGACATTCCCAGAGATCGCTGGGTCACTCATTACTATTGTATTCCCTTTGGATCTGAATTCTTGGCTGTCCCTGGCTCCCATCTATGGGTATGCCCTGCTCTCCAGGGCTGCAGAACATGGCCTGGCCCCTGCCCCTGCTGACTGCTCAGCTCTCATGCCCCATGGGAATCTGTTCCATGACAGTAATACCAAGGAAGAGAATTGCTGCTTAGATAATTAGCCAGCCAAGAACTTTTAAAGAATACTCACAGATATTTCAGAAGCAACATCCATAGCCATGAACAATCAATAAAAAACCTGGCAGTAGTGTTCTCACATCTGTGTTTTACACAAAATGAGATTCTTATTTTGTTTAAGGACCTCTTGTGGAGTCTGTTTGTTTGGGACTTTGGCTCAGGGTCATTTTAGAAATAAGACAACTATGAGCAGTCCCTTTCCTCTAGTGACTCTGGGGTGAGCTCTATTGATTGGACTGAAAGAAATACCTAATAAATGAACCAGGGGCTTTGGTACTGGTAACTTGGAAATTTATTTTAAATCAGAAAATTCAGTCTTCTCAGCACTAGAATATTGTTTTTATGGTAGGACTAATATATTTTGCAATTTATAAAATAATAATCTAATCTATCTAATCATAGTTTAATCTACATCTTGGTTAGAAGGGCAATATGCTTGTCTGTGCAAAGGCTTACCTGATTTCTCTGACTTTACTGACCTTATAGGGTATTTTTTCAAGTTTCTCTTAATTTGTGAAGTATCCTTTGAACAGTATTTAGTTGGGTATTTGCTCTTCTCTCACATTCTTTCTGAAACAGGCTATTTTTCTGATGTTAACCCTGACTGTGACAGGCCCTATTGCTTTTGTTACAGACCTTTGGTAACAGATTTCAGGGCCTTAATGGGCACAAAAAGAGGCTTTAATGAAAGTCACAGTGGGGTACATCTTGCAGCCTTTCTGAGTGGTGATAGATGTCTCTAAAGTTAGGAGCATTAGAGGTTTCTGAAAAAGTCCATCACGATATTTTTCTGACAAGATGATCACACATTTTGATGCCTTTCAGGTTCTGGCAGAGGTTATTCTATTGATATTTTTTATCTATGTTCTCATCAATTAATTATCAGATACTTCATCACAGTCCACACAGTTGTTTGAAATCTTTTTCTTTAAATAATCATTCTGTAAAAATGCAAGTTCTTGACAGTACATTCCCTGAACTACTATACCTCTTCTGTAGTTGAAACGTTACCTTTTGAAAATCTGCAGTGACTCTCTCGTAATTCCCACTATTTCTCCTAAAATTCAATCTTCAACTGAGACTCAATTCCAGCCTAAGACTATCACAACTAACAGTATTTTCTCTCTTCCCCAACCAGTTTAGGCGCCCGACCTCAGGAGCTAAATTCTGCAGTCTCCAGCCAGCTGGGAAAATAAATGTCATTGGCAGATAAGTAAAGCTCCTTCCTTGTACTGATCCTTGTAGATATAAACTCTCCCTCTAGAGGAGGTCTGGTGGGTGATAGAAAACAAAATAAAACATTGTCAACTCCTTTTGGCCCCTGAAGTTGGAACAAACAATATAAAGCTTTTGAAGTGTGAACTGGGCCCTCTCTTTCCTGCCACTGATGTCCCTCCTCGATTAAACTGTAATTCATTGTTGTAAAGAGAGTAACATTATTTGAAAACCCTTTCAGGGAAAATTTTTAGAAGTCAAAGAGAATAAAATCCCTTTTCTTGCAACAATGTTTTTGTTTTCTTTTTAATCCAGCAGATTTTTTTTAAAAGAAAGGAATGTAACTAATTTGTGGTTAGCTTAGATAAAAAACTTGCTCTCCAAAGTTAAGCATTTAGGCAACCTTTGAGACTGAGCAAAAGCACATCATACACTTAAATTTCTTTTAATGTTGCTGAGGAGCCTAGAAATGTAGCTTGCTAAGACTAATTAGCTTTTTCCTATATTTAAAGAAAAATATGACCAGGCTTAGGAAGTACTATTGTTGGAAATTTTATTGAAAAAAGATTATTTCTGCTGGGAAAACAATAACCTAAGCAAAGCTGGACTTGGGATAATTTGTGAACATGCAATCTGGGAGAGAACATAAAGGCTTCATTTTACTTTATTTCAATAAAGACCATTGGAGCTACACAGCAGTAGCTCAAAATAATGGGTTTGATTTAGAGCAGGGTTTGTGCCAAATTCTCTTATCAGAGACCTACTGGCAGAGGGAGTTCATATGGTCAGTGAGTTTGTGCTCCTTTTCATGCCAGGTGCCAGCTGTGGCTGCTGCAGAGGAAGTGGCAGGAGCTGAGACGTTCCACAGGAGAGAGAAATATTTCTTGCAGGCAGATTTGTCTAAAGAAGACATTATCTATATTTTATCATTATTAAGGAGCTCTGCAAACATCTGCCCTCCTCCAAGGCTGCATATTTTTTGGTGTGGCAGGTAGTGCTGGGATCACAGAAGGAATCTCCAGCAGAGGAGCTGCTATGTAGATAAGCAGGCAGCCTTAACTGTGCTGCTCCAACATCATTATGGTTGGGCTCTGAATAAAAACTGCAAGAGTCTGACAAGAACTTCTGAAAGGGGTTTTGTTCTGACAGAGACAGGAAAATATATTTGATAATGTTTTATTAAAGTGTCAAGATCAAGTTAATAAGATTTCCCTACTCTTTTGAATGTTTATTATTATTAATAGAGAATAATCAATGAATATAAAATTCTACTGTGATTGGGGAAACAACTTTGATTACTTTTTGAGAGGGTTTTTGCCATGTGCCATGAAGTAAAGGTAGTAAAAAAAGAAATTCTCTCCAAACTGTTGCTTTAGACTTACCATCTACCTGATGCTTCATCTGCAGCAGCAAAATAAAATGTTGTATCTTGCTGAGATAGATTCAGTAAAGTTTTTAAATACTTTGAAATGTATTTTACTCATGTATTTCCTGAGGATTCTAATCCATTGAATACAAAAAAATATTTTTGTACAAAAATAACAAAAAGGGTTTTTTTTCTCTCCTGCATTCTGATTTCTCAGGAAGTATTTAAGGGAGCTGCTGGGCATGTAGAAAAAAAAAATAGGGAGCCCAAAGTTCAGTTTGAACTTGGCAACTTCTGTTAAAAAATAATAAAAAAAGTTTTTACAAATATATTAATGGTAAAAGGAAGGGTATAACCGACCTCTGTTCCTTACTGGATGAGGCAGGCAACCTAGTAACTAAAGACAAAGAAAAAGTGGAAATGCTTAATGCCTTCTTCACCTCAGTCTTTAGTGGTAAGACAGCTTGTCCCCAAGACAACTGTGCTCAGGGGTTGGTAGGTGGTGCCAGAAAGCAGAATGGTCCTCTTGTTATCCAAGAAGAGGCAGTCAGAGAACTGCTGGGACACTTGCATATTTATAAATCAATGGGACCAGATGGGATCCATCCCAGGGTGATGAGGGAGCTGGCAGATAAGCTTGTGAAGCTGCTCTCTGTCATTTATCTTTTTATTTATTTAAGAGTCGTGGCTCGCTGGTGAGGTTCCAGATGATTGGAAGCTGGCCAATGTGACACCCATTTACAAAAAAGGTAGGAAGGAGGATCCTGGTAATTACAGGCCAGTTAGCCTGACCTCAGTACCAGGTAAGATAATGGAGCAGTTCGTAATGAGTGCTGTCACACAGCACTTACAGGATGGCCGGGGTATCAGACCCAGCCACTATGGGTTTAGGAGGGGTAGGTCGTGTTTGACCAACCTGGTCTCCTTCTATGACCAGGTGACCCACCTGGTGGCTGTACGAAAGGCTGTGGATGTTGTCCATTTAGACTTCAGCAAGGCCTTTGACACTGTCTCCCACAGCACACTCCTGAAAAAGCTGGCAGCCCACGGCTTGGACAGGGCACTCTTTGCTGTGTTAGGAACTGGCTGGATGGCCAGGCCCAGAGAGTGGTGCTGGACGGTGCTGCACCAGCTGGGGGCCAGTCACCAGGGCTGTCCTCAGGGCTCTGTGCTGGGGCCAGTTCTATTTAATAATTTTATAGACAACATGGATGAGGGCATTGAGTCCTTCATTAGTAAGTTTGCAGACAACACTAAGCTGGGAGCTTGTGTTGATCTCTTGGAAGGAAGGAGGACCCTGCAGAGAGATTTAGATCAGTTGGATGGACGTGCAAAGTCCAACAGCATGAAGTTTAATAAGTCTAAATGCCAAGTTCTACATTTTGGCCATAAAAATCCCCTACAATTTTACAAGCTGGGGACGGTGTGGCTGGACAGGGTTCAGGCAGAAAGGGATCTGGGCGTTCTGGTCAACAGCTGGTTGAATATGAGCCAGCAGTGTGCTTTGGTGGCCAAGAAGGCCAAAGGCATCCTGGCATGTGTCAGGAAGAGTGTGGCCAGCAGGAGCAGGGAGGTCATTCTTCCCCTGTACTCAGCACTGGTGAGGCCACACCTTGAGTGCTGTGTCCAGTTCTGGGCCCTCAGTTTGGGAAGGATGTTGAGATGCTTGAGCACGTCCAGAGGAGGGCAACAAGGCTGGTGAGGGGCTTGGAACACAAGCCTTGTGAGGAATGTTTGAAGGAGCTGGGGTTATTTAGCCTAGAGAAAAGGAGACTCAGAGGTGATCTTATCACTCTCTACAATGTCCTGAAGGGAGGTTGTAGACAGGTGGGGGTTGGTCTCTTTCACCGGGCAGCAACTGACAGAACAAGAGGACACAGTCTCAAGCTTCATCAGGGGAGGTATGGGTTGGATATTAGGAAAAAAAAATTAGCTGAAAGAATAATAAAGTACTGGAATTCTCTTCCCAGGGAGATGGTAGAATCACCATCTCTGGATGTGTTTAAAAAAAGACTGGACAAGGCACTTGGTGCTATAGTCTAGTTGAGGTGTTAGGGCATCGGTTTGACTCGATGATCTTATAGGTCTCTTCCAACGTCATTATTTTGTGACTCTGTAAATTAAAATTCCTACTAGGCTTCCATGACTTTTCTATCAGGGATCATTACCATCCTAGTTCTGAGTAGTAATTATTGAATGTTTTGATAAAGAATCTGCAACAAAGCATACAAAAAAGATCAGACAGATAAACAACTTGTAAAAAAAAAATCAGGTGTATAAAACTGCATATGGACTTTTTTTTTTTTTTAATTGGGAAAAAAAATTTGGTTTTTCTTCTCCTAATTTCCTACTGAGACCTGCTGATACCTAAAAATTGAAAAAAAAACCAAAACAAAACAAAACAACAACCAAAAACCCAAGATCCAACCAGATTGAAAAAAACAACAAAAAAAAAACCCAAACAAAAACAACCAAACCCAGAATTCTGTTTAGGAACAATACAGAAGTCTCTTGAAAAAAAAAAAAAAAACAAAACAAAAAACCCCCCAGTGACGAATTGACATACTTCTGTAAAAAGAGCAGTATGACTTATCGGAAAAAAGGTAATGTGGTCAAAAACCCTGTAAAAATATGGAATTGATGGATTATATTGACAAATGTGATTTTTTAGAAATCCACATAATGAAGAGCAGAAATTTATGAAGTGCTTAAAGTCAGCTTCTTCTAAAAGCCTATTGATATTTTTATTTCCAAAAAATGAAGAAGTATGTTTTTACTTTAAAGAAAATTAATGTTTAATGTGCTTTTAATGATCTAGGTATGGTTTTATATTTTGAATCTAACAAAGACTCAGTATCTTACATAAAAATTTTACACTTTTATATTAATAATTTAAAAAAGAAAAGCTGTTGTTATTTCAAATAGTTTTTACTCTCTGATTCATCTTGTTTAATCAGGAAAATGGGTTAGAAGGTGCTTATTTCTTTAACCCCAAGCTTCCTTCATGTCACTCTATTGCTTTACATGAAATGTAGTTTTGTCTTTGGCTGGGTGAGGAAGAAACAGAAAATGCATTTGTACATCTTTATTTTTTGAAATGGATTCTCTGTGCTACTTGAAGTGACATATAGGAATGTATAAAAAGAGAATGGAAACCCCACAGTGCAAATAGAACTTTCTTTTCAAAAATGTGCTTTCAAAGTCTTCATGCCAAATGCATCCCTGGTGTAAATCAATTCCAGTAGCATTACTCTAGGGAGCAATTCAGATTTTCCTCTCCATGTCAGTGACCCACTGGTAATGTCAATCTATCTGCCATGATACTTTCAATTGTGTTCCACTCACATTTACAGAATTAGTTACACTTTATGGCAGAAAGTACTAAGATAGCATTTTTTCCTCCAATACCTTTAGGAGTGAATGTAATGTGAGTGAATTGCATCTTCTACTTATTTTTTTCTCATGAGGTGGAAGGAGCAGGTGTAAAAGATTTATTTAATGAAGCAACTGCCAAGTTACAAGGGTCAGCTGTGTGTAGAAAGCTATAAATTAGCTGATTCTTAGGGGAAATTACCTTCTACCTTTATGATGTTGCCATTTATTCAGTATCACTAAACTCCTGGGAAAGAGCAGTTTGAAAGTTCAGAAAAGAAAACTTCAAAATCCTTTTATATTTGCAGATATGTCAGAAAAAAATGTTTGTAAGAACTTGTAATATAATAATAAACATTCAAGGGAAGCTTTTTAACCATAAATTTTATTTGCTTTTGCAGAAGTTAGCTGAAATATACATAGTAAAATGATTTTGGTATAGACACAGTAAGTCTGTGGTCATTGGAGACAAGTTTACTACCTGAGGTAAGTAAATATGTCATGTCATAGTACTTTTTGTAAGATGTTTTCTTACCCTCCTTAAAGCATATTTTTTGTTTAAAATATATATGTTTAATAGATGGAATAGAAAACATGAAAATTCTTTTTTTATTTTTGTACTGTGTAATTATTCAGGGTTTTGTTGGGGAGTAATGGTGGTAAGAATACCTTAAGAGAAAGACTATAGCTCTTTTTCATCATTATATGGCAAACCCATATTGGAAAGAATAAGCTCCTAAAAAGCAATAAAATCTGTAAAAGTAATGTGTTTGTCTCTTTTGGTAACTCATCTGAGAAACATCACAGTATTCTTGATGCTGAAAGAATGGTTTCAGCTGGTATCAACTGATATGGCAAAAGGAGTCTCATGAATACAAAAGTTTGAAACAGCATCTTCAAGAACTGTCTTTACTGCTGCTGCTATTCTTAAGCAGTTATTCAGTCAATGGGTTGTTGATAAAAAAGGTATGTTCTATAAATAATTTTCGGCTGCATAATTTTAAGTAATTACTTTAGTCTATTTTTTCTCCCTCTTAGACATGTCACATAACATTATTACAACAGAAAAACATGCAGTTGTAAAGAGGTTAAAAATGCACATTCTGTAAAAAATACATTCTGTATTTTGGTAGTTGAGAAGAAGCTGGAGACTATTTTTCTGTCCTTTTTTTGGGTAAAAACCAATAAAATTAGAGAGTATTTTTCATATGTTTTGCAAATTTTAATTATTATTATTTAGGGGGACAATTTTGTAAATATTTTCCCCATTGCTGCTTTTAAAGAATCTACCAGAGACTACTTTTTTTGTTAGTTGCAAGGTTCTTTCCAATTTAGAATTAATTCAAGGCAGTTTATTGCCCTTCTTTTTTGCTCTTTGATTTAATAAGCTTTTCCTTTTCTAGTGCTGATCTCCTTCTTGCTTCCACAATTGTACTTGCACTCTTTTTGTGGCACTGTATTACTGTGTTCATGAAGTTAAATTTTTCTGCTCCCTACCTAGGAAGGTAGAACACCCTTTCTTCTCAACATAAAATTTTGCAGTTGCTAAAGTTCAGGTCTGGGGCAATTTGTCATGAGTCCATGTATTAATGGATAACCATTAATACATTTATGCCAACATTTTGCAGAGGTCTTGCTTAACTATGAACACTTCTCTCTTACTTAGAAATGCCTTACTTATAGAAAAATGTCAGTGCTGCATTCAGAAACACCTGAAGATTGCACCATATTGTGTTCACTATGCAAGCCCTGCACCTCTTCCCATAATTTCCATTGAGTTTTTTTTTTGCATGAATTCAATAATCTTATTCAACTCTGTAATATGGTACTTTGTACTGCTAAGTGTTATCAAGTTTATTTTGTTCCCTTCCTTGAAATCTTCAGGTTGTTCCAGCATGACATTCTAATCCTCTTTTGTGTTGATGCACCTGACTTTGTGCCTTCAACAGATTTCATTAACAAGCTGCTTCTTTTTCCCTTTCCAATAAAATCAATTATGTTGTCTATGTCTGGTTTTCAGTTAACTGGTTTATAAACGTAGGTCTATGGTTTTATCTCATTTTATCTCATTTTCTGTTTATCCCCACACCTAATTTTTTACACATCTAAGAAATACTCATTCAGGATATTATCTAAAGCCATGGCACTATCATGGCATTTCAAGGTAGGCTGCAATAGATAATATCTTATCTGCAGTCACCAGTACTCCTAAATGGATATTCCTTTGACTACACTGCTATCAATTTAACAATTTTGAAAGTACAGTGTAGCAGAAAAAATAGTTTATAATCATGACAAACACAATATTCTTTAAGCAGGTAAAATTGCATAGAAATATATCCCATCAGCTCAAGAAAGAAAAAGGATCCAGATATTGGCTGTGATTAAATGTTTACACAACTGCATCAAACAGAGTCCCTCTGTCTGGAGGGATTCAACAAGAAGGAAAAAGCTGTTAAATGGTCTGTTTTCCAGCAAATACATGGAACATAAGTCGTGCAACAATTTTTACCATCTCACATAAATATATGTATATAGATAGATATTTGTATGTCTTTTCAAATGGACTGAATAGAGCTCAGCATTTTCTCTTTTGCAATTCTCTCATTAGTGGATTTTTCATTCAGTTCCTCCTGTCACCTTCATTCTCATATTTTCTACTCAAAATGCCAAATAGTATATGTCATATATAGGCACACTATGCATGGCCTCACTTTGCAAATAAAGACAAGGGATGCCACCAGTATGTTATCTTGCATTTATTTGTAGTCTTGCTGAGATTTTTCACTGTGGAATAGCAATGCCCTCATAAAAGTGGATGACTGGGTCTTCTGAGAGTAGCTGAATAATGTGGTCTTCTGTGACTATTATTTCCCTATGTTAATTATGATCTCAGTATTTTTAATTCAGTGGAAAATCACCTTTCCTACATGAGGTTTGAAGCAGAATCTAACAGAGTGCATGAGCTATCTCAGGGAGCCCTTCTTTTGGATCAGGTCTGTTTCATGCTTTTTTCTTGCTAGTCATCAAGAAAGTTATTTTAGTGAACTGGGTCAGGTCAGTATGCTTTTAATTATTTTGCAAACAGTTACATTTCCCTAGCATACTAAAAATCTCTGAGAATTATTCTCCTTCCTTCAAGGGAAGCATTGAGTTGGATATTTAAGTGTTATGTAGCTTCAGCTCTCATTTACTTCACCTGGAGAAACTGCACTCTTCCAGTCCAATTCTTCCAGAATAAAAAGCTGTGTGTCTAAGTGGATTAGATCATAGAATCCTTGAATATTTTGGGTTAGAGGAGACATTAAATATTGTCTTTTTCCATGGGCAAGGACAGCTTTCACTAGACCAGGTTGCTCAGAGGGATGTTACCATCAGATTTGTACACATGATATTTTTATAATCTGTAATCTCTCTTTTTAGTAGATGACTCTAAATGCCTGAATGAAGCTTTCACGCCACAAACAATAGCGTGAATCTAATCAAATGGTGTCACAATCAGAGTAGATTGTTTTACAGTTATGCATTCGCTGGTTTGATCTTCTTGGACACCAAGGGGCAGACTTGTGCATTTCAGAAGAACATTGCAATGTAAGGATACATTTTAGATGATACGGAAAACACAAGAACACAGTAAGGCCAAATAATTAACATTTTTGTCCTATTGAATCACTACCTTCAGATAATTTTCAGGATAAGAATGCTATTACAGATTTGCATATAGACACTGTTATCTGTGAACTGAATTTGAGAATTAGAATAAATAAATAACTCAACCATACTTTCAGAATCACCGAGTTTTGTAAAAAAAAAAAAAGATCATTCATCAATGAATACAGAATTAAGGGTTTTAACTTTATGCCATGATCTTTGCAATTGTAATAAATGACTTTATTCTAAATCTACATCTCTGATGTACCTATTCATTATTAGTCATATTTCCTTTCTCAGTTACAAGTTTTTCAGTGGCATTTATGAAAAAAACCCAGAATCTTTGAGAGATAAAGAGTAGCATAGTGCCCTGGCTATTCTCTGCTGGGATCAGAGATTTTCACAGCAGTGGCTGAATAGGTTTCCAATCTTCCTTTTTAATAAAACTAAAGCGCTATTAAGAAAATTCTTTTCTTCAGATTGCAGACTAAAGAAATGTCTGGCACAATAGTATTTTTAAGAGGTTTCTTAATGATTCCACAGACTTAACTATTTATGAATACATAGCATTTTACTAAATCAATGAAAAAAAATCAAATTCTGACTCTCAAATTACAATGGAAGTTGAGTTTTGATTGTGGATAATGAAATTTTATTCAACTGTTTCAACAAAATCTTTTTATTAATTCAAAGGTGTAGATCAAAAATATAATAAACTAATGAAATGTGAAAGTTATTTTTTTCAGTCAAACTTTTTTTTTCATTATAAAGCTCTATAAAGAGTTTTTTTCAGTGGTTATATATTTAAAAATTTGCTATCACTATTTACTCTTTCATTTTTTTGTTTAATTCAAAGTATTTTTAAAAATCTAATATCTAACCTAAATTACCTCTCTTTAAATTTGTAACCATTACCACTTGTCCTGTGTCTACAGTTCCTGGTGAAGAGTCCCTCTTCAGCTTCCATTGCCTTCAAAATCTTTCAGGATGTGCCATTCAGGATATTTTATAGGGAAACAAACAAATAAACAAAATCCAAACCCCTCTCTCCCCAACCAAAAAAAAAAAAAAAAACCAAAAAAACCCCAAAAACCTCCCAAAAGCAAAAAACTCAAGCTAAAAAAAAACCTAAAAAACCAAAACCCAAGCAAAGCCCTCCTGTATTATATTCATTGAAGAGACCTTTTCAAGACAATTTTTCTTTCTATTTTAGTCAAGCTACTTATCCAATTCTGACTTGCCTTCTTCATTATTTCTGGTTCGATCACAACCAGAATTCTCTCACGCTGGCAGCAGCCAGTGCTTTATCTGACTTGGTGTTTCTTGGCAGCTCATGCTGGTGCCTGGGTTTTTTTTCCTTAGGATATTTCTTTGTTTTCCTAATGTCTAAACTTTTGGTTGACCAATGTGGTTGTCCCATTTCTCATGGCAGAAATTGTCCCTGCTCTTATTTTTGAGCAATTTGCCATCACTAGTGCCATTATCTGTAGATAATGGACTCAAAAGCAGAAATTGATGAAAGAAAAAGTTTTTCTGCCTTTCTGCTCTTTCATAAATAAACAAAAAAAAAAACCAAAAAACCCCAAACCAACAAACAAAAAACAAACAAAAAAAAAAACCACCAAAAACCTCTGTGTCAGGAATAGAGTAACTTGATATCAAAAGTTCTGGAATTTAGATATTTGCCTTCCTATAAAGAACAGCATCAAGTGAATAATCAAGAAAAGTAAAAAAAAAAAAAAAAAAAAAAAAAATTGTAGGGTGTAAGAGAAAAAATTTCTTTCAAATTAGTGATTTGGGTAGATGATTTATACTCAGAGAATACTATGTTGGATAGAGCCCCAAAGATCATCTAACTTTTTTTGGCAAGAGCACAGCCCAGACAAAATGGCCCAGCACCATGTCCAGGTGAATCTGAAAAGTATCCAATGTTGGAGAATCTTCCACTTGCTTCCCAGTGGAGATTATTCCTATGGCTGATTGTTCTCATTGTCAATTTTCCACTTGTGTCCAATCATCTTTTTCACAGGAAAAGCTTTTATCCATCATCCCTCATCTTTTCCATGCAACTCCTTTTAAACAGGGAATCTCCATCTGTTATAGCCACCTGTCTCTTTTTACCTGACATGTAGATTCCTACTGGCTCACAAATACTACTAAGTATAACATTGATTTAATATGTAGCATGACATCTATCACCATCTTAACATATCAATATATCTTAATTTACCAGTTCAGTCTAATTATAAAATTCCTTGTATGATCTACAATCCTTAAGTGTTTTTGAAGCTATGCCTTAACAGAATAATCCACAATGCTTTTTACACAAAGACTAATATACAGACAATATTATTTCTCTGGAAACATGATGCTTTGTAAACCTCAACACAATGGATTTCTGATATTCTTACAAAAGATAAGGAATTTATTTGCATATACTTAAAAGGTTCTTTGGCTTCAAAAAGAGGTACAAGAAAATGAGCAAAAAATGGTGAAAATGAGGATTTACACCAGCAGTTGTTCTGAAAAAAACAGTAGTCGAATTTTATTTATATTATTGCTTTAAAAATCTTTAAGAAATGAGAAGTGAATATGTCTGACTGTAAAAATTGTGCTTATTAGATACAATTTCCCTTTGAAGTATGGGGAAATGGGGAAATCCCATTCCAAATGGATCTTGGGACAATCTGTGTAGCATGCTTCCTCCCACAAAAGCACCTAAAAAGCACCTGAATAAACCTTCTCTCCAAGGAAGAGACCAAAAACTGAAAGCCCAACATCCACCTTTTTGGTCGAAGTGGGAAGAAATTCAGTCAGATAACAAGGAGAGAAAATTTATATTCTACCTTGGTGTAAATTGAGTATGTGCTTCATGTCATTGGTATCTTCTATTACTGTTTCTTATTGGCATTAGAAATATTTTTATTTTTAGTTGCATATTTCTTTCGTCCAGCTTAAGTGGTGTTGCAAAGTACCAGTATAATAACTAAGCATTTGGTATTGAAAAACATAGCAAAGCTTACTGAATATATTAATAAATGTTCAAGTTTCACAGTATATTTCTTACCCAAAGTCTAAGAGTAAGTATTGATTTCATGTGTCTGAGACAAAGGGAAATGCTGCACTGCAGAGGCCAGGAGAATCAACGCCCCATGCTGTAATCAAGGCTACTGGGTCTGGATGGCTGGGTGTGTCCTTCCCTGACATCTAGTATGGAGATTATCTTTTCTGGATTCTGTTGTTCCAAAGTGTCTAGACTTGGAGGATCAAAAATTCCAAGCATAATGTCACTAGGAATGAAAATGCACCTTTTTGGATTCACGATGTATTTGTTTAGTAACATAATTTGGAATAGGCTGAGAGTATTTGCATATTAATGGTGAGTTCTAATGTCAGCAATAAAAATTCAATATATTTTATTTAAAAAGTTTCTTCAATAAACCGTTTAAAAAATGAATGTTGTCTTTGAAACATAGCTAACTGGATTGGAGTATTGATCAAAGAGTTAAACATTAGGTAAATGAAAATGAAACAAACTTAACTATTTCAAACAAAATATTCAACTCTGTTTTAGATTGTTGCAGTTTTTTTATTCATTGCCAACAATTTCAAATTCAAGCCATGAGTCAAAGATGCAGATGAAATAGTTTTTAACCTCAAGCAAAACTAGTAAAACACAATCACCATAGGATCCTGCTTCATTCTATTTGAACACCAAAGGCCAAAGATTTCTGCATCCTGAAAACTGAGGTAGGCCCTAAGGCTGTAGCAGAGTTTTAAAACAAACTTCATGAAACTGTTCTCTACAGGAGAGGATTTGGTGAAGCTGGAAACCTGCATGTACATAGATACATAATTGTGAATCTCAGTTGCTTGAAGGAACTCAAGATAATCTCTGCCAGCTTTTGAATCGCAATTTCAGGATGAGCTGATCTTGACAAGTTATTTATATTCTCCTGATGCTCACACAAATTGAGCTGAGGACTGATCCCTTGCTATAAAACAGTCTTGATACTCTAGGATAGCAAGATACAATCATTGTCACTTCAATGAAGTCCTAACTTCCATGAAAAACAATTAACTGTGCAGCTGGTGATAACAGCAGCACAACACATTTTCTGTTGCTATTTTTCCCATTTTGTCAATATTCAAGAGAACAAAGCTCATATTCAAGCTTATAGAAAAGCAGTTTTGTACCATGCATATGTTACAATTTTTATTCTTTATTTTTAACTGTGGTTAAAAGTTTCCTGTGCCCTTTATGTTGTCTCTTAATTTCATGGATATTTTCTTAAGTCAGCACTCTTATATAGATGAAATTTGCTGGAATTTAGCACTTCAAAACCTCACCTCCCTGTGAGATAGAAAGAGTGGTAAATAAGGCTTTTTGATTTTAAGGATCTCTTTGCCTTTTCTTATGTCTCTGTATTTTGCAAAGCAAAATTTGGAACAATTGTAGCTCCAAGCTGTTGCTTAATATTATTATTATTCAATAGTGTTCAGCATCAAATAAAACTTTGTAAAACTGCTTCGGTATTTCTTTAGTCGTTTAGTCTTTTTTTTTTTTCTTTTTTAATTGGATCTTGCTATGCCCACTTACTGCTTAATATCATGTCCCACAAGTACTATTGGTAATGGAATTATTTCAGAACAGGAAAAAATTTCCTGTTTTGTGATAGAAATGAAATTAAAAATCTGTGATCACCTTAAGTTTTCTAAGCTCTTGAGCTGCCTGGAATTTTAAAACACAAGTTCACATGTATAACTTATTGATAATTATGTGGACATAGGGCTGTATCTTCCTCTGTATTGGTCTGAAAGAGAAACTATAGAAGCATTCATATGTTATAGAACAAAATAAGGGTTTGTAGGTGTCATGGATTGACTCTGGCACAGTGCCAGTGCCCCCATGAAAGGTGTATTTCTCAAAATGGTTACTGTGAGATGTGACCTGGGAACAGAACAAAGCAGGCTCTAACTTGGGAATGGAGGAAAAAAACCCAACACTTTATTAATCTACATAGACACAAAAAGGAAGAAAGAAAAAAACTACACACACAACAATCCACAATAGAACATTTTCAAAACACTCCTCCTCCCCCCAGTCCTCTAACTTTCAAATCCCCTCTAACACCTCAATTCTCAACCCAATACCCTCCTTTCACACAAGCTCCCTGCAGTCCACCAGGAGAGAGGAGCCTCCCTCTTGCACCATAGGCCACTCCAGGAAACACAGTGGAACATCCTGTGCTTCCATGTCACACACGGCAGCTGCTCGAAGAGAAATCTGCCATGGTGACCATCTTCCTTCCATGTCTAGTGCTCTCACCACTGTCCATGGATCCAAACTATTCCTTAGGTTCTTTTTAAGAATGCTTTTCACCCAGTTCCAAGAAGTGGCCGCCTCTCACTATTTGGGACACCTGTCCCCACCATATTCAGTCTCTTGGGGCCTGGGGCTCAGGAACAGAGATCCTTCGCTGAAGGCCGAGGGTTCCACCACACCTTCCCCCTCATCTCTGCTCCTTCTCATCCCAGGTCTCCTCCACCCCTGCATCTGGCAAGGCTCCGGCTTCTCTCCCTCAGGCTGCATGACCTCCCCCTCCCTACCCAGACACAGCTGGGCAGGGTAGGAGATCAGATCTGCTCACCTGCCGGACTCCAAAGAGGAAGTCTCTCTGGGAATGCTCTGCTTTTAACCCCTGTGTGTTCTCAGAGGCCACACCAGGTGCCAATTTAAAATCTGGCCACTGATTGGTTTGACCATAACTTTCCCAACACCTCACTTCCTGGTCAAACCACGACAGTAGGAAGAGTATATTGTACTCAACTGCTTCTTTTGCATTTTCTTGAGACAAGTTGTTTTCTCTCAAATCATACAATTTGATAAAAAATTGGAAAAAGATTGAATTAATATTTTTTTCTTTTCTTTAGTCATATTTATGTGAAAGTATTTATCTAGCAGATATTTCAATGTGGTGATAGGTAGCTGTGTCATTTGAAATACTATTAGTTATGTATTTCCCTCTTTGAATATTTTTTCTAATTCGAACCCTGGTATTTCTACACAAAATTACTTAATTAAGATATCTCAAGGTTTCTTGAGATGGGCTGTGGTGCAGCAATGGGACATAAGTGCAGTGTTTTATGGAAAATTATGTGCTGAAACACATAGCAAGTAATTGTTAGCCTGTTTTTGTCTGTTGATTCACAAGAAAGGAGAGAAGTATCTCAACGGATTGTTCATGGTGCTATTTTCTTTAAAAGAGACACCAAAGTAAGAGGAAAAAGCTTTTTCATTGATGGATAGAATGTGGAATAAAGTCATATTGGGATTTACTCTTCAGTTACAGAACCATAAGAAAACTTAAACAGTAAGAGAGAATTTCTTTGGGAATGAGACAACATTTGTTGTTCTGTTGTTTATTTTCTTATAGCTTGAGAAAACACATGCAGCTTTGTGAACCTTCCAGTATTGTGTTATTTCTGCACAGGATAGAGTTACTTTTCTTCATGGCAGCTGGCGTGGTAATTTGGATTTGTGATAGAAACACAATCATGTTTTTGTTATCACTGAGCAGTGCTTGCTCAGAGCCAAAGCATTTTTTGCATCTCACACCACCCCACCAGCAATTAGACTGGGACTGCACGAGGATTTGGGAGGGAACGTCAACTGGAAAAGCTGAGCCTGACTGATCAAAGAGATATTACATAACGTTTGGCATTAGGCTGAGCATATAAATAAAGCTGGGTGAAAAAGTAGGGGGACATTTGGAGTGATGACATCTGTCCCCCCAAGTCACCACTACATGTGATGGAGCCCTGCTGTCCTGAACACCTGCCTGCCCATGGGAAGCAGTGAATTAATTCCTTGTTTTGATTTGTTTGTCATGAGCAGCTTTTGTTTTCCCTATTAAGCTGTCTTTATCACAACATGAGTTGTACTACTTTTACTCTTTCCATTCTCTCCCCATCCTGAAAGGCTGGCCAGAGCTCAGTTGCCAGCTGGAATTAAACCACATGTGTTTATGGCACAAAGTATGTCACAAAACATGACTGTTTTCTCATGACTGGCATTCTGATCTCACTATTTCATACCCAAATTCTGAGCATGTTGATTAGAGCATGGTTTTGGCATTCATAACACCAAGGTCATGGGTTTGGCCTCTATGGGCCACTTAAGACTTGGACTTAATCCTTCTGGGTCCCTTCCAGCTCAGACTGTCACATGATTTTGTGATTATGTGATGAAGTATCTGCCATACATAGCACAACAGACTCACAAACAAAAAGAAGATTGGTTAGTGTGAGCAACAAAATCAAAACCAGAAGAAAATTAGACGTGAAATTTAAGAATAGGCTACTTGAAATGAGAAAAATGAAAATAAAAATCAAACTAGATTGTGTGTGAACCTCAAATACTTATTTGCCATACCAGTTTACAAACTATCTAGGAACTATTAAACATACTCTGTATGCACACATTTTCTAAATAAGTTCATCAAAAATATATGTAAGAAATGTTCTCATATTTAACACAGGAAGTACCTTGCCAAGAAAACAAAGGGTTTCTCACCACAGTCCTAAGATCATAAACTATAACATCCTCTGTTTTCTAAACAGCTTTGGCTTCTGAGAGTAATGCTTGTCCTGGCTTCCTGTTGCAGAGATCCCTAATGGGCTGGGATTATGCTATGCCTTAAATTTAAGCCTCTAGAATTAGTATGCTACTTATTGCCAATGTCTGTATCTTTTTAATCTTCCTTCTGTTGGGTGAAATTAAAAGAGAAAGAACAGGCAGTTAAAGATGTTTCCAGCTTTTGGCAATATGCATCTATACTGTTTAGAAGGTGACAATTCTACTGCCTGCAGAGAAGTTTTTTATTGACTCTACATTTATCTGGATCTGTGGAATAAAAACTAGAGGATTTTTTAGGGAAAAACCCAACTAAGTAAACCAAGTTTAAGAATACCCACTTGTTCACTTTACATGGCCAAATACTTGCACCAAATTTATTTGGTTTTCCTTGAAGACATTTAAAGAATCTTTTCCACTTCAACCTCAGTTTTCCATAAAATATATGTTCAGATTTTCTGGCTGACTTTGTTGAGTGGTATGTGTCATGTTGTGTTGTGTCAGTAAAGGCAAGGTGACGGAAGCCGAGCAATTTAACACATTAACTACTAAAAATTTCAGCAGTAAACAGAGAAATCCAAATCTCACTGGCTTCTTGAAAGTAATTGCTTTTTCTTCATGGAAATAGTGTTCTCCAACCTGTTTTTTATGAAAGCAGATTGGTTTTGAATGCCTTGGCACAGGACACAGATGGCTCTGATTTGGTTTTGTTTTGAAATGCTCAGCACATCTCTAATTGCACAAAAACATAATTTAAATGTCTGACTCTGCAAATTTATTTTGTTTTGGCATGAAGTACAGTAGAGGCTTTAGTAGCTTGTGATCGTGGAAAAGAAATTTGAAAGTAAATGTTTCTGTGTTAATAAGGAAGAACAGCTTCTCATCACAAAGTGTAACTTCAAAAGTGTTTTTTAACTAGAGGCACTATCAAAAGAAACAGAGAAAGCAGCAGAAAAAATGAACCTTGACCATAGCATCTAAGCAGTAATTTCCAGAGGAACAAATTGCTTCAAAACTATTCATTCTTCAGAAAGGTTTCAGTATTAATAACACATATACATATATGTGTGTGTGTGTGTGTGTGTGTGTGTGTGTGTGTGTGTGTGTGTTTTAATATTATGTACAAATGAAGTAGTTTGTATATTTTTCAGTAAGTAATCTGCTTACTTCAGTAATCTACTTACTTATAAAAATCTCAGTTCATCAGATTTCTTCTTTTATTGCAGCTGAAGTCATGTTTCTTTTTTTCTTTCCAGGTACATCTGAGACACTTGAGGAGATTGCTCCTCTCAGCTACTCTTCAAAACCTTCTGGCTGGAAGTTGCTTTCCCTCCTCTCAGCCTTCAAGTGTAGACAATCTTATTTCACTTCTGTTAAAATGACCCAATTCAGCATTAGTGATAACAGGTTCAGATTTGTCTGTCTCTGGGCTGACATTGCACATACTCATATTTGCACTCTCACAAGTGAGAACGAAGCAACCTCTGGTGTGGACCACACTATGGAAATCTGAATTTCTGTGATACTTGTATAGAATAAATTCACAGCATATGAACACAAAACAAGTAAACCCCTGCTATGTGACATCTTATCACTTGAAATTAAACTATTACTTGTTCTTGCTATATCACAGCAGTCATATAATACCTTTCCTCTCAGATGCTTGAATCCTTTTTCTGTGTTCCTGCAGGCTTAGCACCAGTTTTCTAAATCATATCATTATATAATTTATGTCTTTTTTTTCCTGATCCAAATAAGGCAGATTGAGCAAGAGCACTAGCAGTAGTTGGTACTCTCAAACAATCTATTATTGTAATAGGAAGCTGTGCAGATGGGCTTGAACTTTGCTATGTTTCATTTCAATTTGGATTTTAATAAGGAAGGACTGAATCAACTAACTGCTTGAGGAAGACACTGAAGACAATATAAAAAGAATTTTGCTTTAATTTTTGTAGGTCTCAAAATGACAGCAAAAGTTATTTTTGATTCAGAATATGTTTTTCTGTAACAGCAAAAAATTAAGACATCTTGAGAGAGTAGAAAGAAAATAGGAACAGCCAAGTATATTTCAAGATACTGCATTTTGAAGAAAAAATGAAATATAGGAAAAAAACATGAGAAGGACTGATGTTAGGTTGTCAACATATTTGAGGTAAAAGCATAATTTTTGTTTTCTTGTAAAACATATATATTTATTTCACTGAAAGAGAGGAAAAAAATAAGCCTTTAACAAACACCTAAATAATATTTCTTATAACTAAATAAAATTTCAATCTGCTTTGTACTAAGTGAAGTAGGAGGTGAAGCTGACTGAAGATGGATGGTAATATGTTTCCTTTGGTACTTAGTGTAGATTTTCCATCTTATTTCAAATTAAAAAAAAAAAAAAAAAAAAAAAAAGAAAGTTATTTTGGGGGAGAGTTTTCTTGGTGGGCTTTGATTTTTTTTTTTTTTTTTCTGGAGCTTTTAGTTTTACATTCATTCTTGGCTGCTTGGCAACCAAGAGAATCTCACAATGTAACAGATTGCATAAGTGAGATCGCTGTGTAGTTGTACCTAAGGGAAATTTCTTTGCTATAGTTGATTTAAATTAAAAAATGCTATGAACTCAATTTATCAAGACATTGAAGATACTTCAGTCTTCTGAATAGTCTTGCTGACCTCAGCTGACACCCTTATCTCACTGCCATCCTTTCCCACAGAGGAACGATTTTCTTTGTAAAGAACTTTAAATTATAATGGCATGTAACACTTTAGATCTTCCTAGATGTGCCTCTGGAATATTATGTAGTGATTCTTCCCTGTCATTGAAAACACACCAGTCTATTGTATAAATCTGGAGTCTCAGTCTTGCATCTTGATATGTTTATTGAAGAAAGACTTATGTGAAAAAAAATCTTGTTAAGTTGGGTTAAAGTTTAAAAAAATTTTAGTACTGTTGAAAAAAAACTAAGGCTCCTTCTGCAGAGCCCTGTAAATTTGTTGATGGTTCAGCAAACTTAGTTTTTTCAGTCATGTATTTTTTCCTTCTTAAGGGGGTGATCATGGCTTGGACTTTGTTCTTTATATATTTCAAAATCTGTTATTGCAGGTTTTTTTTTTTTTTTAAATTACAGCCATTTGTTCTCTAAACTGCATCTACCTGATGACCAAGGAAATAAAAAAAATTAAAATGCATTTTTAGCTTACTCTATTAAATCCTTACTGTGATGTCAAAATATGAAGGTCATAAATTAAATAGTCACAAAATGCTGAAAGAGCTTTTTCTCTGGAGTGCTTGCTACATAAAAGATATCAAATAACCAGAAGCTCATGATTTCTACAGTACATAATTATAACTAAAAGTATACCATATAAATATTTTACAGAACAAATGCAGAATCTTCTATAACCCCCCAAAATTCAGAAGTTTAATTTCCCAAGTATTACTTCATCTCAAGACTCCATGCTCAGGAGTACTGCCACATGTATTTGTGTGCTCATGAAACCAAGAATAAAAAGATAATATTGATTGAATCATGCTGTATTTGAAGTGTAATTCTGAGATGGGGAAAAACAAGATGGAGAATTGGTATTCAAATTGATATCAGGCACTGCAAAGACAGAAAGAATTTTGAAACGAGTTATATCTGAAAGATATAAAAGGGTGTCTATGCCAGAAGCTGGCCACCAGGAAATCTATGAACATGGATATAAAGACAAGATATCACAGATGCCAGCACTTCTATCAGCTGGACGTAGGCGTTTCTGGAAAAGAGATGTGTGGGAAATGTCATTGTTCCTGTACACTGCAAAGTGACACCTGCAAAATGAGATACAGAAGGCTACATGTGAAAAACTTGCCTGGAAAAAAATAAGCATTTTAATATATTTCATAAAAGATCATTAATACCATCTGATCATGCATTCACAAATCCCATCCCTGTCCCTTAAGGCTGACTTTTTAAAAGACACTTTATTCTACCTTTCTGAGCACATCTCAGCCAAAGAGGTTGATTTCAGGAGGCCACTACCATCCAAATATTGATCTAATTAGGAGAAAAAGAAGCAGCAACTTCATTTTTATTGATGAATTGGGCAGACAGAACCCTGCCTACTGCTATAATAAGAATAAAATTCCTCTATATCTTGATTTGCCTAAGATATTGTAAAAGAAAAAAAGCAGGACACAAGATGGATCACTTTGCTGGGCTGAAATGTGATTTGTCATTGCCAATGACAGGAAGACTCCAGCAAATTCAGTCACAGAATTGTCTGTGGATTTAAAAGCTTCAGTGCCAATACTGCTCATAAAATTGTAGAGTCTTGGCCCTTGCCGTGTTTCCCTGTTGGGTTAATCCTTTTACTCATGGAGGTGTAGCAGCACAAAGCCATCATGGAACTAAGGCCTCAGGTAACCTGCTCAAAACTTTCTTATAGGTATTATGTAGGTGTGTGGAGAATAGGTTGAAGGAAGTTTTTTTCCCAATAAGACATTCTTTTCTTGGTGTTCTGCAGCAAAGGGGAAGAGCTAACTCCAGCACAGGTTGCACAGACAATTTGACAGATAACTGCTGTTTGAAAAGTAAGCATGACATGTATGCTTGATGGCTTCAAAGTGCTGTAAATTGCCTATAGTTTCAGACTTTCTGTCCTTTTTCAATCATTTTGACTAAGATGGAAAAAAAAAACCAAACCGAAACAAAAGTATCCAAGGTTTTAACATAGAAAACAACATAATGTTTTACCTGTCTCTAAAGCCCTTGAAACTGAAATGCTCCTAAATTGTGCTGAACTTGAATAATTCAAGTTCAACACAACTCTTATAACATACAGCCTTGGAAACACAGAAATAGTCTTTGCAGTGACAATTAAATACCTTACCCTGAGGAATCAGAACATATTTTCCAAAACCATCTGCCAGATGAGGGAAATATAAAATTTCTAAGTCTGGAGATTCCAAGTTGTGCAGTGCCAAAGGTGTAAAAAAGACTCTACCTCTTGAACAGCGTATCATTACAGCCAAGCAGTGAGCAAGCGCAGGTATCATAGTGGTGTCAGTTTTTCAGCAGGATTGTAGGACACAGAACAGAAAAACTCCCGAGGTGTTTTGACACATTTCCTCACTTCTCTTAACTTGTACAATATTGCTGTAACCAAGTACAGTAAACAGTTCTGACTGCAGGACTGTGACACCAGTTTGTCGTTCAATTGGCATGTAGGTAACAGAGATTTGAGTCTGAACATGTTCTTGATGATAACAGCAAAAGAAATAGGTAATGACAAACAAACAAAATTAAAATCTGTTAAAACACTCATAAAATGACAGATTTTAATCACATTGATGATTTTATGGATTTTTTGAAACATGGTGATATTTACACCTTTTAAAAACTTTATAAATATAAACCCTTTTTGCTGTTGTTGTTGTAGGAAATATATTTAGGCAGAAAAAGTTTATTAACAATATGTTTTAGGCAAAGTTAATGAGACTTAAATTCTAAGAAATGTTCACTTCAGTGTAACACACCACTTATGTGCACAAAGGGCAAATATTTCTTAAATGATCCCCCTTAAATAGACATTTGAAGCTAGAAGGGAAATAATTAAGAGGTCCAATAGAAATTATGTACAAAGAGTGAAGAAGAAAAAGAAATTTTTTTTTTTTCTGCTCTGAGAGCAAGGGTGACTGTGATTTCAACTAATTTCTCCCCCCTCCCCCCCCCCCCCCCCCCCCCCCCCAAAACGGAAGAATGTAGAAACATTTTTCCAAAAAGTAAATAAATACTAAATATATTAGTTTCTAGATTTTAGATGGCACATTTTTCCCTTATTCTATATATAGATATGTTCAATGTAGATGTGGAGATACTAGAGAGGAAGCCAATATTGAAGCAAGAAGGAATGTTAAATTTTGTTAGTTTAAATTTTAAAAACTGTAGGATATTCTATCTGTTCAATTTTTAAAATTTGATATTTTTAATGGAAATGTGTTCAAATATTAAAAATTATTTATTAATACATTTAACTGCACAGCAGATATTAAGGACTTTCATATCTATAAGTGAAACACATAAAAAACATCCAATACTGAAACATTTTTATGAGCTCCTTGTTTTCCAAAGTACAACATCAGATTATCTAGGAAATTGCAAATAATTTGACCATATAAGCAGTATAAGCCAATTTTCAAAACATATTAAAAAAAAAAAAAAGTAATGAAACAACCTCCAGAGACTTGTCATTACAGCAGCAAAGAAATAAAAAACATTTCTAAACAGTAATAGGATTTGTGATGCTGCATAAGCCTTTGTTAATCATTTTCATAGCCTGATGTGGTGCATTCAGAGTAATGGTGATAATTTTTAGTCCTATGATGTCATTCATCAGCTGCCACTGTCCAAGTAAATATTCTACATCCCTGGAACTGAGCAGGAAACACTGGGGTATTCTGTATGTGCCTAACTTTTGAAGGAGTAAATTAGTGATTTCTTCTGTGACTGTATTTATCTGGGTAGCCCTCATTAAAGTCACAGCTGACCCTTGTCATTGCTGTCTTTCCAAAAGTGTCAGTTATGCTTTTGTTCAGTGGGAATAAAGTATTTTCTGACATGCCTCAGAAATGTGGTACAAAAACAGGGCCTTTGTTTCCACAGATTTTTTTTCATCTCTGCAGAGTCATCCCATATATTCGTATATATGAACTGCTTTCTCCTTAGTTTTCCTTCACCTACTCTTAACAATGTTTATAATAGGAAGTCTAACTTTGAGCCACTGTCTTTCAAGTGTGCAACCAATATTCACATCTAAAAATTCTTCTTTTACAATGTCTGGTCTTTCTGTGTATGAGTGCTAGCAAGAGTCAGCACTGAGGTTTTCCTCCTTACTTTCTCCTTAATTCAGCTTAACACATTCTTAAAGAAATGTCAGAGAAAAGAAATTCTAGGACCAAACTGTAGAATAATAGTTGCTTTTCATGTCTTTTATGTCTTCTTGACAGATTAAAACTAGTTGGGCATGGTGTTACTTTTCAGTCATTAGTTTTGAAATTATACTTACATGATGCAACTACATCTATTTTGCCATTCCTTCATGTGTTAACAGGATTGCAGAGGAAATTGTGATTAAAATGATTGCTCAAATTCAAGAGAAATTATGACAGGAATTTCTAAGGTTTTGGATAACACCAGTTTCCCTTGAAATGTTTTTTTTAATGCACATAAATTTGACACGCCTTTACTCACAGTCTTTCAGCAGTTCTTATTAGTTCAGACAGTTCTGCACAGGTATGGTTATCTAAATCAGGGCTGCATCCATCCTACATCATAAACAGACAGAAATCACCTACAGTGGAGGTTGCATTGCTAGTTTTTAGGTTCCTTGGGATGGAATTGTGAGCAGAATGGAATTAGAGTTCTCATTCAGCTACCAGGGAAAATTTGGATCTCAGGTATGTATATAAAAAATCTGCACAGTGACATGGGAAATGCAGCAGCGACAGAAATCTCTTAAAAATGTACACCTAAATCACCATCTCTAGATCCTTGAAAGATTTGTCACTTCTACTATCATCAATGTCATTTGTCAGTACCTTAATCACACAGAGTGTCTTGCAGGAGTGGTTTTAAGCAAGAGTACCAAAAAAATTAGGCTCCTCTTTTTGTTCACCTTGGGAAGGTCACTTAAATTTTCCAGCTGATTCTGTAGGCAGCTATTTTACATACCTGGGGGATTATTATCTAATAGAGAATTACATTTTGCCTTTTACTAAGGGGATAATTGAAAAAAAAAAAAATTACAGTGCTGAGTTTCCTCATCTAATTGAATGCTTCATCATTCAAATTTTTAAAAACCCTTCAGATATGAAAGGAAAACTGAGTGTACTCTATTTGATTTTTAGCTTTCTTTGCCTGTGAAAGAAACACGTGGTAGAAAACATGAAGTACTGCTTAGTCAGCTTTCAGTGTATTTGCAAGAATGCCTTGTGAAGAGTACATCAATGATGTTTCTATAGTATGCTTAATAGTATGCTTAATACCTCTTTTCTGTGCTCACTTGGTCAGGATGCCCTCTCCATCCCTTCTCCCGACTCCAGTTTTACTTAGGAACCAAAACCATCCATTGGAATGGAACTCTTAAATTCACAATATTTTCCATTGCAGCCATTGAAGCTGACACTTAGATGCCAGAGATGTTCAGCCCTTGCACTTTTAATAATGTGATTTCAGCTGAGGAGGGGAGATTTTGTCAAACCTTTTTCTGTGTCAATGAAAAAGCCAGAACCTTTGTGCCTGCTCAGACTGTCAGTGTCCCACTATGGGGACCCTGCTCTAAACAGTCCTGCTGCCTCAGATCATGGTCAGGGTCAAATGAAAAGACAAAAATCCTTCTCCTGGGTGTTTACATCTTTAACTAGTCTGTTGGCACCCCAGGAAATATGCAGGGCACACACCAAGAGCATGAGAGACACCCCCTCACCCCAGGCTCCCCAGGCCAGTATGTTCCCTGCTGACAGCAACTGAGTGCCCTTGAAGGACTCACACTTAACAGTTTATGGAATAACACTCAATATAATATAAAATTGTGACAAGTTAGGGTTCAGAGATTGCCTGTGATAGTATCAGGCAAAAATGCATTCAAAGAAATAAATGGACAAGCTGTTATTCCCAGCAATAACTGGCTACAGATCATCAATCTGCACACATGGACTATGGCTCTTAGGCTTCCCTGTGGGGGAGAGAAGACAGGTTCAACCTACTGACTGGTCCCAGAAGCTAAGATGGAGGCTTCCCTAACTTCTCCCCATTGTAACTGACTTTTATACTATTTTTGCATTTAGGTGAAGCTTGATAAGCATACATCATGTTCAGTGGGGCAGCCGTACCTTGGAGGTGGGTAAGGTCACTGTTGTATCTGAGGTGTGTGTTTGTGATCTCACCACAAATGCTGATTCAAGAGCAAGAATTTTTTTCCCTCCCTTCCTTGACAGGTGCTTTGTGCTTTATCAGCTGCAAGGTACCACTGAGCTCCCTCTCCTGCAGGGATTTTGACAGAGCCTGGCCACAATGTCTCCACTCCACACCATGCTCTGTTTAGTCTCCCTAAGCATGTATTTTGTGGGAATTCAGGCATGCTGACCCTCTGCCATCCAGGGAGTAGCAACTGCATTTTGTCCTATAATTTCCATGCTTTTATAACTTCTATTAGAGTGTGAATAGAAATTCCCAATTTTCTCTAATTTTATCCCCAAAACATTTTCCCACAGATGTTGGATAAAACGCATCCTAAACCAAATGAATCTTGCCGCTAACTATGCAGATAGATCTGGATTAAGCAAAACCTTAGAAGCCCTGGAAAGTTTTTTTGAGAGAGTACTAAATGAGATACTGAAGTATTGGTTACAGCTACACAAACATAGTAATTCAGTTCCTAGGGTGTATCATAGATCAAGAAGTGTTAGGAAAAGAAGATAAATAAAATAATAAAATATTTTAATAAATAAATAAATAAATAAATAAAATAGATATATAAGATAAAATAATTTTATAAAATTAGTTGCTTGTTTTACTATATTCAAACTGTTTACAATAGAATTATGAAATCACAGAATACCCTGAGTTGGAAGGGTCCTACAAGGATCCTCCAAGTCTAGCTCCTGGCCCTGCACAGGACACCTCAGGAGTCACACTATGTGCCTGAGAGCATTGTCCAAATGCTTCTTGAGCATTTCCCTGGGGAGCCTCTTCCAGTGCCCAGCCACCCTCTGGATGAAGAACATTTTCCTAATGTCCAACCCAAACGTCCCATGACACAACTTCTGGTCATTTCCTCAGGTCCTGTCACTGGGCACCAGAGAAAGCAGGAGGTCAGTGCCTGCCACTCCTCTTCCTCTCTAATATATTTGAAATATTTGGTATGAATGTTAGTTTGGTCCAAAATAGTTAGCTATGGTAGTCTATGGTTTGAATAGAATAACACAGGTAGGTTTCAAAATATGGCTTAAGTAGAAATTGGTTGATGACATTTTCTCAAGTGGAATCATGCATTTACTTCCAATAGAATTAACTTGCAGGTGTGAGGTGTGACTTGGAAGAAAACAGAATAATTTTTTTTTTCTTTTAAAGAGATAAGACTATCATTGTCTTATCAGTGAGGAATAAATGTTACCTTAAGATCAAGCACTGGAGTGGCAAATATCAATTATTGTTATTTATTATGTGAAATAAACTGCTTCATTTTGGAAATTGCAAATAGAAAAACACTCAGTTTTTAAGAACAAATTTCCATGGGGGAAAAAATGTCTCTACATTAAGGATATGGAGAAGCCCTATTACACATTTATCTGCTAATTTCACAATAGGGATTAAGTTCCTGTTCCTTCCAGCACAGTGTCCAAAGAGTAGCACTAAATGTTCTCTCTATAGATGTTTTTACAATCATGTTTTAACTACTTAGTAGAAAATGAAATGAGGTGTGTGGCTATGATATGCATATGTGCAACTTTTTTAACAGGGGGAGGACAGAAAAAATGGAATTTCCAGACTACAAAATGTAAGACTAAAAAACTCCCTTCATGAAGTGAGGCTTCAAGGGCTGAGTTGCTGAGTTGCCTTTAAAATAAAACTGTGCTTGATCATAGTCTAAAAGTGCCTGCAGCAGTAGAAAGATATGTGATACTATAGAGCCTTAAATATTTCAGACATAAGCATAAAAAAATGCTGGAAGCTAAGGCTTTTCTAAGTCCTAACTGTTAAAAATTATTTTATCATTCACCATTTCTTCTGGTTTCAGCTGGGATAGAGTGGCTGGTATGGGTCTGTGTTTTGTGTTTGTGTAATATTTTCAGGAATTTTCAATAATTTCAAGTGAAACAATTAAAAATACTTACCAAGGGCTGTGTCACTTAAGAGAGTCTCCCAGCTACAGTCAAGCATTCCCCATAGGTTTGCATGCCCACATGACTCACTCTCACAGTGGCCCTTACATTTAGTTAGCAAGAATCCCCTGATTTCCAGACAAACCAGAAAAGTCTTTCAGTGGAGGAACCCAAAACCCCACATATAAAGTTTTGGTCATAGTCTGTAGACAAGACTGACAGAAAAGGAACAGGAATGATCACGTATGTCTCTTAGAAACTTTATAGATTCATCTTGCAGGAGGTAAGTGAGTCTTGCCCCACATGGTAGCAGACTTGGTGTCCTCTTGCACGTCTCGGGTGTCTGGACTACAACTGAAGGGAATGAATCCTTTAGGCGATGTTAGGAAAACTCCTATCCTCTGTTAGGATAACTGCTTTCTTCTGTTCCCAGTTTGTATTAATTATTCTCTCCCACGCCATCCCTCTCTCCCAGAGTAATTCAGAAGTTGCTGTGGTTTATCAACTTAGAAAACATTTTAAAAAATCTTGCCCTGTATTATTGACTTCTGTTACTTTTTTTTTGAAGATGCTACTCCTTCAGAATATAAAGTTATTTTCCTTACTTTGACTAAACACTTAGCAAAATATTAACCTACTGGAGAAAAATGTTCTTCTCCATTCCCCAGGAAACCACAGGTGCATCTAAGGGTAGGACTTTAATTCACTGAGTTTGTATATTATATCACATATCCGTTATATAAATTAGCAGCTTGATGTAGAGGTTATTAAAAATCTCTTCTAATCAGGTTGTCATAATCAGGTTTTAACTGACACCAGCGTTGAAAGTAATGAACCAAGGGTTATTTGAGACTTGCTTCTTTACCATCTGAAAGCTTTACATTTAAGACCTTAATTTGCTGTAAAAAATCCCTTCTAAATTTTCTCTGTTTTAAATTTGGTTGGGTAATTTATTTGTTTCTCTTTGGTTCCCAGTTCAAATAACTTCAGAAAATAACTGGTTAGCCTGATAAAATATCTCTTTTCAGTTGAATACAGTCATTCCTTTGGCATTGCTCAGAGGATTGGCTTATCATTTCTATATTCTACTTCTCTTAGTTGTAGAATAAGATCAGCTAATTATGATATATATTTGATTGACATAAAAGCCACATTTGCTAATAATTTATTTTTGTTCTTGCTTAAAGGGAAAGTAAAGAACCATTTTTTTAAATTCAGTCATGGGTTTTGTAACAGTCACTGATTCTTTTTTTCAATATATTTCATAAGTAGAATAACAAGTTCCCTTAGAGGAAAGAAAGAAAATTAATCAGACCTACTCATAAATATAGCTGCAACAAGAAGACAAGAAAGTGAGAAATGCGTCCTTATAACAAAACACAAAAAAGTAATTTTCAGAACAATTTTTCATTACCTATGTGTCTTAAACAAATTCAGTATAAATCCAGCGATCACTGAGCAATTAGAATAGTATGGTTTTTTATTGGTGTATATAATAATATAAATTAATAGCCTGTCAAAGCTCTTGAAAGAGCTTAGTGAGGTACAACATAAAATGGTAATAAAACTAGATTTTATATTTAAAAGTGGAACAAAAACACCCCAAATTCACAAATGTGAAAGATATAATAAACTAGAACATAACAATGTATCTATCAGTATGCTATGAGACAACAAATATTTATGACTTTACCTCAACTCAGTTATTTAGTGACACATCTACTAATTAGGAATTCTGAGTAAATAACTACTTTTCAGGAAAAAAAAGGTAAATTTCATTGAAATGGACTTTTATTTCATTATGAGAGTGTAGCTTTCTACTTGGAACAGAGTAGATTTACATAGAGTTGTCAGCTTTAAGTCTACAGAGTGTTTAGGAATCATAGAGAACGGGGTTTTTGGTGGTGAGAAGCAGAAAATGGGGAAGGTGAGGGAGGAGAATTTGTTTTGTTTTGATTACTTAATAAATTTTACTGCTTAAAATTGTATTCCTGAATGGTTTTTTCCCAATAAGAAATTTTCAGACTGTGCCAAGCAATTAAAAAAAAAAATACATAAAGAGTTAAAAGCTATTTTTCTTCTGCAGATTCATCTCATAATTTTAATTTTAATAATTTAGTTATTCAGTAATCACTTAGACTGTGGGAGTTTACAGAGGTCTACTGCACGCATTCTATGTTTGCTCGTGTCACACCTCACTACAGAAAACAACAGGCCATTTCAGGTCATTCTTATGAGATGAAGAGGATAAAAGTGTAGCTTCTCCAACCAAATATAATGCAAAAAATATTTAATCATCCAATTTTGATATACTAAAGAGTAATCCCACCAGTTCTGATTGCAACAAAAGCTTGGGCTCAGACTTGGCCTGCTGTGGTTTTTGCCTCACTGTGAGCTTTGCTGGCAAAAGGCTCTAGTGGTGCCTTTTTTAACTCATTTCCTCCTTGGGTTTAAAGAAAATGCCATGTTTCCCTTTAGGATATGCCTTAGTTTAGCTGAAAATGACATGATTCTAAATTAGCCAGATTTGTGATGACAGAACTGGGTGTGATCATTATCTCCCATTGAGAGACAGAGTGATATTTTCTGTTTGCTCACAGTGTCCAATATTCAGGATTATGAATGAGGGTTTTCCAATGTTTCTTGTAAAATTACAATAACTAGTGTGAGTAAATTCAATACAATTACAACTACAATGTTGTTTAATAAGATGGCAGAAGATGACAAGGTAGAGATTGTTGGTATTATTCTTGCACTTAAAAGCAGCAGATCTGGAACAGATTGTGATATCAGTGTCCAATTTTCAGGACATAATAATTTTCTGTAATCATAGAACACCTGAATGGTTTGGGTTGAAAAGAACTTTAAAGATCATCTAGTTCCAACCCCCCCTGCCAAGGGCAGGGATGTTTGTCTATCACCAATTTATTGCTTAGCAGTGTTGAGAGAGTAAAAATAGGAGAAGGGATTCAGTTTGTGTACTGTCATGCATTGCACTTGAGTTACCCACCCTGGACTTAAAACACAGGTAAGGAAGCAAATAACTAGGGAGCAAGTAATCAGACAGAGAACAGAGAGTACTTCCTTATATTAGGAATTTATGCAAATTTCTATTTCTTTCCACCGACAATGTCTAATTTTATAGTTCTAATTGCCCATTTTTGTCTTCCTTCATTCTGGGCCACTGAAGAAGAGACTCAGGCATTTTTTCACCTGGCTTTGGGCAAGCACTATGGATATATACCAGGTATGGACATTTCCATTCAACACCAAAGCTCTCTAGGGAGGTCACTGGGTGTCAAATGCCCACAGCTTCATGCAGCCTCACAGTATAAGGTTATGAAGTCAATTTTTCAAGGTATTTCCAATGAAAGCAACATTATAAATAGTATTTGTGTCTCATGCCAACAAGGATAAGATTTGGACACAGCCAAAAAGTGCTGTGCTTCAAAGCAATGCTTGTGGAGTTTAGTTTGCTCCTGAGGCCAGTTTTGCACAATTACCTCAGTATGCAGAATTCTGCCCCAGGCGTAATTCAAGGAAAAAAGATATAGTTGAAGTGTACAGTGACTTGTTCAGATAAAAATAACTTCTATGCAGAGCATTCCATTTGGCAAGATGAATCCCAAAATGTATTTCTGAATTGTACAGAAATTATTTTACAATGCCACCTACTCAGTTGTGGTCCATTACCATCCTGAATGTAACACGGAGCAAAAATTGAGTTGCTCTGCATAAATGAGAATGTTTTTCCCCTAGTACTTCTTGGGACTATTTCAGAAGCTTTCATTCTCCTCAGAGATGTCTCTAGACAGTTTAATTTTTTGCTGCCATTTAAGAAACCCAAGCCTTTACAATCAATGATGTTAGCATCAAAAAAACGCTGAAACCTGTGTCTACAGGACTTGTTTGCTTTTTGGCTGCTGATACTGGCTGCTAAATCAGACTATGGTTATGTGAAAATTATGGGTTTTAACTCTATTGTACATGTATAGTTCTTTCCATGGTTTCCAATACCTTTTAATGGTATTCTTCTACTATTTTTCACTGGTTTAAAATGTTAGCTCCATTATGTATAGAACTTCTGTGAAGAAAAATAGAATAAAAATGAGAACTAAAGTATTTGAAATTGAACTTTATCTCTGTTTGAATGCTAAGTGCAGCTTTGGTTCTCCCATCACAAAGGGCCAAGTCTGGAAATAACTCATGAGAGAGTGAGAGAGCTGATCAAAGATTGGAAAGCATGTGACTAAATGAGCTTCTAAACTAAGCTCGCAAAAGAAATAGCCAAAGTATCACTAGAGATCTCAAAAATTATCACTGGCAATAAGAAGGAGAATGAGGATCAATTACTTGCATTCTCTTCTACTAGAAGTTTGAGCTGGTAGAGGAAAAATGCAAAACTCCCAAACAAACAAACAAAAAAATCCCACCAAAACCAGTAGTCTCTTGTATAATTAAATATTATGACATGTGGAATTCTCTAGGATGTTGCAGACTTTAAATTTCTTTTGAATTCAAAAAACAATTTGGTGCAGAAAATGCACAGAGGGTCAGTATAAAAATGGCATTTCTGACTCTAAAAGCTTCAAGCTGTTGAAGGTGGGGAGAGGACTCTGTGTGATCATCACTAAAAAGTTCTGTGTTCTTGTACTCTTTCATAGGCAGCTGCTCTTGCTCCCTACTGGAAAAAATATCCTGAGAAAGTGGACTTTTTAGCCTAATTCGTTAACTCTTGTTATTTAAAAAGACATCAGCTTGTCAACAGTTAAACTGCTTCTTACATGACTTTTTCAGGTTAATATTTTGTTTAGAATTTTATTTTTTTATTTTCTTGTGGGCTTTTTTCCCCGCTAAAGTTTTATTATGCAAGACAGAGATTTCTATCACTTTGGAATTTGTATGACACATTTTGTAGCCTTAATTCAATCACTTCCTTTTTTTTCCCCACTTCTTTCCATTCTTGTTTAAAGTATATAGATTCTATGCTTTGAATTGACATGGCATGCAGTGCTCTTCAATACAGCTCCCTTCTGAAGATTCCTTTAGTTGCATAATTGAAATCTAGCAAAGCAGGTTTATTGTCAAAATAAGGATTAAGTTCTTGTATATAATGCAATATTTCTATTTTTTTCTATGGGAACCATAATTGCTTTTATGGGAATTGGAAGTGTTCTACTTTTCCATTCATTAATTATTTTTTTTTTTTTAGTTTCTTTACTCTCACAAACAAGCACCATTCAAAATCAATTTGAAATATGAAGCCTGGTACACGCACTGCAGCACAGCTCTCGCATAGCACAAGTGCTTCCAGCACCTGCAGAGCACTGCTTCTCATAAACACATGGGACAGTCTGTCATCAATTGTTAAATTATGCTAATATTTATAAAGAATGAATACACCACTGAATATGTTCTTTTCTGAGGATCAAAGGTGTTGTGATAGGGATAATAAAACCCATAAAATTCAATACAAGAAGAATAAGACGGTTGATATGTAAGAATATAAGAATATTATTATATTCTGAATTATTTATGGCGAGATCTGCTCAAAATCTCATTGTGTAAGTACCATTTTATCAGAACAATTAGGACTTTATGAACATTATATGATAGTCAGAGTTTAGCTGAACCTTTCCATACATGAATATTTACACACCCAGACAGGAATACTCATACCTTTTATTGTTTTCTGATTACTGCCAATTTTTCTTCTCTTATTTTATAATTTTTCATACTCTGTAGACTAGCTTAGCCTTCATTACAATACTGGTGATGCACAGCAACGAGTTTTCTTTTGTAGGAGCTGGTATTCCTTTTACGTGAAGCCAATAATAATGTGCCACTTCTACTGTTACATGATCACATGAGAACTGAGAATTCAATATGACATAGATGTATATTTTAACCAAGGGGACACATCAGGAAATAAGAATAACAAAGTAATTCAAGCAAATCTGCCCACGTACAGACAGCTGTGGGAAATGAAATTGAGATTAACAAAGGCATATCAGCCTCATAAAGATTTTATTTTCCAATGGCAAAGAAGTGTAGTATCACATAAAGATGCTACTTCTTACAGAGAGCAGCATTTCAACAGCTTGAGTTCTTACTTCCTTTAGACATTGTAAGTGGAGAAATAAATGAAGTGAGAACTCCATATAAAAGAACTCCAAATAAAGAGGTGAGCAATCTTTTTTTCTAACAAGCAAAATTAAGAAATCAATGCCTTTACTCCTAATGGTTCTGCTTGTTCTTTCTGTCTAAAATTAGAAATTCAGTTTTATCTAATGAGATCAAAAGACAAAGTTCCCATTTGTAGATTTGGTCGAATAAGTTGACATTCTGAAAGTGATCTACTTGTCTTCCAGTTCAGAAGCTTTGTATTATGTTTCAAGATTTAATGAAGATCAATCCCTCCTTAGAAATTTAAAGACAGCTGATGAGATTTGGTAGTTTTCTCCTTTCATGCCTTCCCTTAAATTCGTTGTTTGATTATATATATATATATATATATATATATATATATATATATATATTATCACAGCTGCCACTAAATCTAGCTATCTTTTAAAAAACCTCGAATTTTTATAGTTATTCTTTCACCTCTTTGAGAATGTGGTATTGTATCTCAACAAAATACCTTCCTGAAGAGGTTTAATCCTGTAATTTGTATGTCTTGTGCTATATCCTGGAATTAGAGGAGGACATGGACCGCAGAAGTTTGGAAATTATTATTTCCCTACCAGATTCTTTGAAGTACACTTTACCAGAAATTTCTTATTTTAACTGTCTGTTTATAAAAAAGTTAATTTACAATAAATTGTTTAAAAATATATTAAAGATATTTCAATTCCACATTTTCCTACTAATATGTTGCCTTAAAAAAATAACCTCGCCAGTGGACTGAAACTTTACAGTCCCTGCAGAGGCCAACCCCAAAAATCAGACCTTGTACCTGAGAGAATAAGTATAAAAAAAACTCTTGTGAAACTGTTTGGTAGGGTTTGTTTGTTTGGGGTTTTGTTTGGTTGTCTGGTTGCTTTCCTCCCAGTTAAAGGAGTTGAGAGAAATGCATTTATTTCTAGTCATACATAAATGCAGGAAAAAAGCTTTTATTTTCTTGAGGTTCTTCCTGTGTGTGAGAAAAGCTTGAATGCAGACACTATTGAGGTAATTTTGTTAGATATGGTCTTGCTATATTATCCCCAAGATTTAAAGTCACAGGATGTTTTCTCACAAAGTCTATCAGAATATCATCAGTTGGTGGAATCTGCTGATTTGAAAAGTTGTATTATATGGTTTAATATGTCTAATACCTTCATATGAAACCACTGAGACATGTCATTGCCTTTAGATGTCATTGAGTTCTCTTAGTTTTTTTAAAACACAAAACAAAACAAAACAAAAACCCACCCATTTTTAACAATTTGTTTTGTACTGAAGTGAAGGAAATTTGAAACTGTAAAAGTTCTAACAGAATGATTTATTAAGAGTTCATGAGAAAGAATAGAAACAACACTGCTTTACTTTCAAATGTTTCATATTAAAACAGAGGATAAGTGTGGGATCACACTTTAATATAATCTAGCCTTATTTTAAGCATTGTTCTGTTATAACTGTGTTCAAAATATTATCATTCTTTTTTTTATTCAGTGCTCAGTCTTCCTGATTTTTGTTCTGTCTTAGGTGTTTTGTTTTCCAGGCTGGATCTTACCCTGGAAATGTATCTGTAGCTCCACCAACCTTTTCATGACTCAGTCTTCTTTTTATATAATCCTCCCTCTCACAGATTAAAATTCACCTTGCCTAGATCAACTCACTCTAAAAGGTTATATCTTCACATAAAGTCTGACATATGTGTCATTTTTGCATGAGTTTTTTTCTGACTTTATGATGCAGTATCAATCACATTTTAGTGGAGGAAGTTTGACATAAAAACAGACACAAACACATCTTTCTCTTTAAATTTCCAATTTATTGAAATCAGTTATAAGGTAAAAAAAATGTAATTTACATATTGACAATTCTGCAATAAAGGAAATGAAAATTTCGTTTCCTTTTGGCTATTTGGTTTAGTAGTAGCAAAGCTGCTCAGGAATAACATCCATGACTGAAATAAAAATATAGGTTCTTGTTATCTTCTTGTTTATATATGGGATGTATTACTCATCTCATCCCAAAATTCAGCTTTGGGAGTGCATGGACATCGATCTGTAGAGAAGGTATGTGTTGGTGTGTTGACTTCTTGCAGTTTTAATAATTTTGAGATTATGTTTTGAAAATATTTCCCAATTTTTTAAAATTTATTCTTTCCTTAAACACCATATGCCATGGATTTTAATACTAATTAATTCAGCCTGGCTCCCTTTTGCTCAATCTCAGCAGTTGTCAAAGGTAGTGAAATTATTCTGATGGCTCACTAAGAGCTAAAATCAAATGGTTGAAGTGATGAAGTGATAATCAAACAAGCAAACAAACAAAAAGGAAAAAAAAAAAAGAAAAAAAAAGAAAAAAAAGAAAAAATATAAAAGGAGTATCATAATTTAAATTGAACTGATATGATCGTTTTATAATTTCCAAAAAAAGACAGTTTTGGTTTTGGTTTTTTAGGATTTTTTTTTGTTGGGGTTTTTTTTCTGTTTTGTTTGTTTGTTTTGGTGTTTTTTTTTTGTTTGTTTGTTTCTTTGTTTAAATGCAAATTGTGAAATTGTGCATCTTGTATTCAAAGTATGGAGACATTTTCTGGAAGTTATTCCTAAAAAAAATACTAAAATGTGTAGAATGTGTTCTGCACCGTTTACTCCAATGCTAGAAAATAAATACATGTGTAGATGAGGTTTTCAGACCCCATAATGTAGCTTGTTCAGACAGTGGCCCAGAGTGGTCCATTTTTAATTTAATGAACATACATATAGCTATAGAAAAAGCACTGGAGCTTTAAAATTCCACCTGTCTGAAAGTAAATGTTACTTTGCTTTGAGAAAACAGTGTTATTCAATGGAACTAATTTTCTCCATCAGGAAACTTTAACACTTCGTTGTTACATATAGTGAAATCAATGGTGTATTTACATATTAATGTCAATGGTATAACTAAATAATCCAAGCACATGTTCAGCATTCAAAACACTTGTTTGCTTTGCATTTGGCTCTCATTTTCAAATTCCTAGAGTTTGTGGTGTCATTAAAATTGACAATGTTTTCCTTATATTTCGGTGAGGACCTGAAAATCGCAATTTGGAACGATCCTTAAACTGAATCCCAAAGTATGAAAGAAAAGTTCTGAATTATTAGAACAAAACAACAATTTTAGGAAGCAGCTTGTTTATAAATAGAAGGTGACAGGAGTATCTTATTTTAAGTGTAGATCCTAAATGATGGACCTTAACTAAGGTTTTGGAAAGAATTGCAAAAGAAAATTATAGGATATAAGTCAACAGAGTGGTGAAGATTTTATTGTATGGCTTGCAACCAGCAAAGGGGTAATATTAGTCACTGCTCCCAAGCATGGCTTTGAAGTAAGTGGTGGAAAGCACCATAAACCTTGAATCAGAGTGTCTCCTTGAGGAATTTAAGCCAGAAGTGCGAGGAATATGCCAGAGTTATTGCTGAAAAACAGGGTGAAAAAGAATTGCTTTTTCACTAACTTCTTTTTTCAGTCATAAAATAGATAACAAACTTCAGCAGCCAGAGTAAGACCAGTAAACATACATGAAAAGTAATGGGAATATCCTTATAGAAATTTGTACTTACACTTACCTAACTTGCATACTTATGGAGAATTAATAAAATACTTATAAAATACTACAGAAAAATACTTAGAGACTGTAGTTCAGGCTTATAATTTACTTAGTCTGTGTTCTAATTTTTTCACCTGACTCATAGCATTCAGCTGCCAAAACAGTTGCATTAAGCCTGAAAATTGTGACCCTTGCACTTGGATATCACTCAAATATCCAGGGATCTGTAGAGCACCCATGAGTGTGCTGCACTGGCTCCTGCATGCTCGTTGTCTAGAACAAACTGGAATTGCTCCAGAAAAGTAGGAAAAACCAAGCACAAATACTCAGAAGTCCAGCCTGAGAGGAGGAAGATACCAGCAGCTATGATTCAGAGTACTGATTGTATTTAAGAAAACTGAAATCCGTGCGCTTGTACATGTCAGAGAATTATAAAAGCCAGCCTCCACTCAGGGATGGGGAACCAGAAACCAGAATTGGGGCTCTCCATGTGGGGTGGCAGAGTAGGGTCTGACATCCAGGGCCCATCCACCCCTCCAACCAGGAGCAGAGAGCCAGGAGGCACCAGGCCAACCCCAAGGCGCATTGGGCACTCCCCAGGGACAAGCCAAGTCTGGGTGAAGATGTGGATCCATCCCACCAGGTCCATGGCCAGCCAGGGCATTGGGGAGCCAGAGACCAGCCTTGCTGTAGCATCACTGCAGGGACTGTTGGGTCCAGGGGGCTGACACTGGATCCTGGGCCATGGGCAGGGTGGGAAGGTTTGGTGGGGGACAGAAATGAGGTCCTTAGCCATGGTCAGGAGAAGGAACTACAGGGACAGTCAGGGCTAATGGTGTCCTTGAGGTCCTGACAATAAGCCTGCAAGTACTGCTGCATTTGACCCATTTGCAATCAAATCTCTACTCAAAGATGATGGAACTGGTTTTTATGCATAAATTTGGGCAATTGGGCACTTGAAACTTAATCTAACATTTAAGTGCTGCTGTATTTTGAAATACAGTGTTATTGAGGGAAATGTGTGTGGTTTTTTTCCTACCTACTCACTCTTCAACAAGTAATCTGGAACTACTCAAGTCTCCCATTGCTGAATCCATAAAGCAGCAGCAAAGATGCATGCCAGATCCAAGTAATTTTGCTACTTGTCTGAAGAGCTATTTATAAAGCAGTTTGCCTCTCCAATATACCCGCTTGTATACATGATGTTTTTATACACGCTGTTATCAACCACTTAATCAAGAACAATATTTGTACTTGACAGAATATGCTATATAGACTTTTTTTTTTCCTTTTTTTTTTTTTTTTTTTTTTTTTTTTTTTTGTGAGGTAAGGAGTAATACACATGAGTTAAATTCAAAGATCTTGCTTTTTACAGTGCTCCACAGAGAAAAAGCACACCAGACTATAGAAGAAAACAAGTATTGTAGGCCAGGGCTTTGGCTGGAACAAATTGGCAGAGGGTAACTCTATACCCAGCTGTCTCTAGCCCCCATGGGCCACCTTGGTATCAGGGCGTAGCACTGACATTCTCCTATTGTTCACTGCTAACCACAGAATATGAAGAAAGAAATGATTGGATTCTGGAAACAACATGTTGTTTTTGCAAATAGTCTATCAGATTTATGTAATAATTTGCTATAGGAGGTTTTTAGCTAGTGATCTTTTAGCTGATTTTGTTGGTTGTTGGGGGAGTTTTGACGTTTGGTTTGTTTGTGGGTGAGGTGGGTGAGGGGTTTTTTTTTGCTCTTTTTTTTTTTTTTTTTTTTTTTTTTTGGTTTAGGGTTTTTGTGTTTGTGTGTATTGTTTTTTTTTTAGTCTGGTAGAAAATCTAAAAATATGCACACAATGTACTGAGACAAAAACTGCTATGGTGGTGCTGGGTTTTTTTCTGTGAAAGCTAAAAAGGACATGACCAGGACATGGTCAAAGGAAGTGACTGAGAACCAGATGTTACAGCTACAAATTTAATTTTAGAACTGTCCGGACAACATCATTTGTAAAAATAAAGCTGGTATGGGAAGAAACAGCAATTTAAAAGCTGGAGAAGAGTAACCAAATAGGATTATACACTGCAACTACTGAAATTCACTCCAAATTAACTGATTTGCTCTACATTGTCTTTCAGGGTGACTTTGGCTGGATAGGGAAAATGTGTTTGGGGACTAGAGAGCACTAATATCCTGCTTTGGGTTTTGTTACTGTACAAAATTAAATATGTGCTCTAACCCAAATTGATTCTCTGAGGGCTCTTTTCCAAAATATTTTCATAATCACTGTTGTGGGATTTTTTAAGTCTTCACTATAGTTTATCCCCTATATAATTCTCCTCAAGCAATGATTCCTTCATTAGCCCTATTGAAGAAATCCTGAAGTGTCAAACCCTTTATGCCATATCAGCAAGACTAATTCTTTAACAGGTGCTGCTCCGAGGATTCTAATACAATAATATCCTTTAGGTATTCTGTCATCCTAGAAGTTTCTTCAAGTATTTATTTGTTGGTACTTGTGTTGCTGCCAGTAAAATTCTGAAGTCATTGAAGTTTTAAATAATCAGAGCAAGTTAATATTTCAATTTTTAATTTTAATGAGAAAAGGTAAAAAATATGAGAGGTCACTTGCTAAACATTCCTAATTCCTAAGTACCTGTTTTTCAAAAAGTATTATGTTTTCATTTATGTATTATTTTGCTGTGAGGTGAAAATGTTTGCATTGAATTTGGGCATCTTATTTTTTCTTTTTATTAAGGTAATTTATCTTCTATTTTTTTGCAAAGTTTGCATTTAATTTTCTTAAAAATTTAGAATAGATTAGCAGTATCAAATTTTATGTCTATTTTGTCACACGCATTTCCTTCAAAGGAAGCCTCAGTTTTTACACTGACAAGTTATTTGTGACTTGTCTATGATACTTATCTGTACCTTAATATTGTTTCATGGAATTAAAACTTAAAATTAAAATATGTCATGAGGTTGACACAAAGAATATGGGATGAAAGATCAAAATCATTATTATTGTCCACACAATCTGGATTTTCCTCTCTCTTCGTACATAAATTCTAAGCTGTTGACAAGGTTACCAAGAACACTGTTTTTTTCATTCCCTGCAGCTGTTGTGACAGAACAAACCAAAAGAACATTTTTTTATACCTATAAATAGGGCTATGATCTCAAAAACAATGCTTGTCTTGCATCCAAGAGCAACAAAAAAAAAAAAAAAAAAAAAAAAAAAAAAAAAAAAAAAAAAAAAAAAAAGAGAATTTTTAATTCAATACAAACAAGCCCATTTTGAAGTACTTCTATTGTCTTTCCTTGCTTTGGATTCTGACTATTTTCATGCTAACTCTTCAAGGCAGAGAAATGCTATTTCCCCACCTCTGCACATGCAGGCCAGAGGGCTTACATTCTCAAAGGAAATAAACAGTTCCTAAACACAATGTAGTCCTCAGTAAAAGACAGTGCCTTGGCTCCTCAGATGTTCAGGGTGTTATTCAAAACCGAGGTATTGCAGAGCTTTGTGGCTTCTTGCCTAGTTTTTAACCCCAGAATCCTGGGGTTTTTTTCCTATCAGTCAGGACACCAGGGTTACATCTCTGACTTAGCTGAGTATGGAGTAGGAAAGCTGCTGAATTCCCTGAGAGATAAAGACTAAATTCTCCCTTAGAAATTCTTCAGTATATTTTCAATTCCATTATATTGGTTGTGCTCTATTGATGCAACAAGGTACTTCATCTATACTAAAATATCAAGCGGCAAGAATTAAAAGTAATTAAAAATATCTAAGCAGACGATACAATGAGATTTTTTGTGGGATTGTCAGATATGTCTTATCAACTACCTTATTATCAATCAACAATAATTTAGAAAACTTGATGTTGTTGGCTACTGAAGGACCCTATCTAAGCTTTGAAATTTTCATTTAAGAAAATGCTGGAGAAAATGCTGTCTTCTACCAAGGACTTTCATTTCTCCCAGTAGCAGGAGGTGCAGAGAACACAAAGAAGATACTGTTTACTCAATTAGTCATCCTTTGAGCCATACCTTCATTCAACTTTAAAAGGTTCTTTTCACTAGTGTTAAAAATGTGCTAACAAGGACAAATCTCAAAACATGAAAAATAAGGAGGTTCTGTACTCAAAACTATCAGGTTGTATTCATTTTCTTGATATGTTAGCAGTGGCAAATTACAGCAAAAAAAAAAAAAAAAGACCAACAAACCTTCATTAAAAGCCATGGAGGTTGAAAAATGCAGTTTCTCAGTGTGAAAAAGATTTTGAAGGGTCTTGAACATAAGTCCAACTTCTGAACAGCAGATAATCAAAATGATTACTCTTTAATGTCACTTTTACTATTTTGCTGTCAGATTGTCCAAATTTAAAAACAGCAAGAATTTTTTCTTTCTTTTACTTGACTTCAAAATAATCAACAGCTCAAAAAGTTCTAAATCTCCTGTCAGATCTCTCTAACTGTGGGAAATATAATATTTATTTTCTCCAATAAAGGAGTAATAAAAATAAAAATCCAAACCTGATTTACAGCTGGGCCTTTCAACAAATTCTGTTCTTCCTCATTAATAGATGGTAATATAATTCCATTAACATTGCCAGTATTATTCAGACATCAGTGCTCCACTGAGCTCCACTGAGGTTTTGACAGACTGCTGTATTTCTTGATAGCATTCCAAGATATTTCTCAGTTGGAAAAAGATCATCTGAAATTTTCAGAAGTTTTCATTGGACTTGAAACCTATAATTCATAGGAAGACTATTTTAATCATATAAATAATTTGATTATATGAACAATTTTAGGATATGAATCATATGAACAATTGTGTAAGGGGGGGGCGTGGTTTCACTATGTGAAAACTTGTGATTGCTGTGAAAAGACCTAGATGAGCACACACCCCTATCTCAAACCTTGTGGCAGAAACAAACAAAAAAAAAATATTAAGTACAAATCTAATGCCTCCAGAAAATCTGTTTAAATTGTATTGGAAGGTGATTCCAATGTGGTTAAAAAGGCAAAAGGTAGCATCTGATAATAAGCAAGAGGTTTTTGATATTTCCCGTGGCTATATAAACAATTCATGCTTTGTGATCAATTGGTTGGAGATCATGGTTTGCAAAATATCTATTTGTACACCTTCAGCTCAAAAGCTTGGCTGATAACTAGGTATGTGATACTAGTTTTCAATAAAACATAAAAATGGAGGAAGGATATTAGTATTTCAGGATTTTTGGGCCAAGCAGACAGCACAAAGGATAATTTTTTAAAAGATTTGTTTCATTTTTATTGAAAACTGTTTCTTTATAATTCAAATAGTTCATAAATTTGAATACTTTGCATCATCCTGAGCAGCAGTGACAGCCTCAGAAGAAATGCAAAATTTTTCTGACATCATCTTATTTGTACTTAGTGAGGGAGTTTAGGCTATATTCTTGACATCTATCTATATGTTATAAATGTCTATTTTTTTCTCATTTTTTTTATTTTTTGGCTTTGTGTATGGTCTCTGCCGCTACTTATATCCAATAAAAAAATTCTAAATTTGAAATTTACACTTAAAGTGAATGAAGTAACGAAAAGATTAATATATATAGGTTAACCAACATCATATAGCTCATTAATTTAAGAGTACTGGTGTCCATGTTTGCAGCTTTATTCTGAAACAAGAAGTAGATTCTGTTCTTTTTCCCGGAGTAATGATTAAAAAATAGTCAAACCCCAGCAAGAGAAGGGTAACATCAACAAAAACAAAGCCATGAAAATAGCTGAACTTTCTTGATGGATTACCTCTTTTCGAAGCAGGAACAGTAGCTGGGTTTACACAGTGTTTCATGGATGTTTTTTCAATTAAATGCTTCCATTTGCCATAAAACAGTTTGGTTCTAACACTGGATCTTCTCTATATTTAAGATGAGCTTCTGTTTAGAATGATTAGTTTACTCATTCCTAATAAAATTTTAATTGGTCTCTTTCGGAATCCCAAGTATTCTTTAAACAGCAGTCTCACATGTATAAGTATGTTTTCTTGTAATTGAAATTACAATTTTCTAAGAGTTAAAAACGTGTTCTGCACAGTAAATAGGTTATAAAGATCTCATTTGTAATTTAGATGTTATCTCTAGGGTTACTAGACCTGCGTTGGGCAAGTAATTTTGCAGTTGAAATCTCTAGGGAAGGTTAAAACGACAAGAGGCTTAGCAAATCATTTTGCATTCCCTTGGAATATTTTAGGATCTCAAATTGTCTTGTTCTTCAGGGTGAAATGATGAAAATGCTCCCCTCAAAAACTGTGTCTGAATGAAGATTGAGAAAGACTCAAAAGACAAGACAATCCCTCCTTGGAGAAGCCACAGTCAGGCAGGCAGCAGGGCTGAGAAAGGGGCTTGAACTCTGAATGCCCTGGTTTCCCCTTTTTGCAATTGTACACATGAGTGTGAGAGTTCCCTAGTTAGACCCCTCTTCCTGGCTGAAAAGAAACTCTCCTATTCGAAATTAGGCATTTTTGGCATCAGATTGTGTCAAAAAGTTCTTTCTTAGCAAATGTTGCAATGTATTTTATGAAAATTTTCCTGATTAGAAGTTTAATTGAAATATTTATTTCTCAAAAAAAAAAAATCTGCAGCTCTAAGGGCAAGAAATAAAAGTCTAAACTGAGTTCTAAGCAGTAACTATCATTAGACTCAAATTTCTATACTTCTATTAACAAATACCCTTTTGTAAAGGCTCATTCCAATTAATGCTTTACCACTTGCTTTACTGTGTCTTGGACAATCTCCAGACTTTTTCTGAAAAAAACCCAAAATATGTTTGGATATTTTTTATTTATTTGAAGTTATAGGCTCACTTTTGGAAATAGAATGGGATTGATTATCAATATTCTTCAAGAAGAAAAAAATCCACAGGGTAAAGAAAACCACATTGGTAGATGTGTGTGGGTGTTTTTTTCATTTTTCTTCTTTTTTCTTCTCCATCCTTTCTGTGTGTCTGCACAATGCTTAAAAAGACAAATTTAGTTTTGAAGGCATGGATCAGATATGGCCTTCACAAATAAAATTATTAAGTTATTTTAATTTTCAAATACATTAAATATATTCATTTTTAAAACTTGTGTTAATCAACTTTACAATGCTCATTCATGTCCCATCCATATGCAATTGTTGTTCTTACATCAGCTTATATAAACAGTGGCAACATAAAATAGAAACGCTGCTTCTGATGACTATGTGTAACTCTTCCTCCATTTTAGGAAGTTTTTGTGTCATTAAATTCCATCAATTCCTAGGGCATTCTTCAAGCTAAGCTTTGCAATTAGAGCTCTGGGTTAGCAGAAAGATGCACTGCTTCTCATGTGGCTTTCAGGCTTGCTCTTCATAAAAAACCACAGGCATTCCAAAAGAGAGAAATTACTTGTGCTGAGTGGACTTCAAGTTCTTCGGGTTTCATAGAATCATAGAATGATTTGAGTTGGAAGGGACCTTATAGATCATCTTGTTTCAATCCCCTGCTCCTACTTCCCCCTGAAATGAATAGGAAATATTAAAAAGATGAATCCTTCTCTCCTCATTTTAAATCTGTTTTAATCCTATAGACAGGGGTTCTGCATACATCAAACTTACATTGCTGCAGTGTTCTAGTGCAAGAATGTGAAATTTTCAGAAGTAGAATAAAGAAGAATGCTGCCATAATATGAATAAAGAGTACACATACTTCACCATGAGGAGTTATAAATGCTGTCCTAAATCAAATTATTAAAGCTAAATAAATTGTATAACGTGGACTTCCTGCATTTTTTCTTTAAAAAATCTCTTTCTGGGGAAAAGAAACAAACAAAAGATCAGAAAAGTTAAGAAAATTGTTAGTATTTTTTACCTTCTAAGTCGTACTTTTGTTTGCCTCAAGAGACTTGTAGGTCAGGAACCTGCCAATTTTCAGTGATAAAATTGAATGCTTGGCAGAGAAGTGGTTTGTGATGCAAACAGGATACTTACCAATTTAATGCTGTTAAAATATTACTCAAAAAATGTGCTTCTAACCTTCTGTCTCTTCTTGGCATCATTTTCCCCTGCGTTAATGCACATACACTAAAAGAACAATATGCTCATTTATCTTGGATCTTGTTAGTATTATTCCTGTGTGGTTTGATGTCTTTAAGCCAACCAGATGATTGTTCCATTTGGGTGGAACTTCTGTCGAATTCCTAATTTTCGTCTCAGACATACATTTACTCTATCAACCACAAGTAATTTTTTGAACCGGTATTCCCTTAATCAGTGTGTCTGTCACTTAACAGTGCTCACATATTTCTGGTTTACTTCAGGATTATTGAATATCCTTATTAGAAAAGGGTAATTCTTTCAAGATCTTTTTCTGCCACTCCTTTATGTCATACTGTCTTTGTTACTTTTTCTAAACTTTTCCATGGCAATTTTCTTATAAAATACCTCTACACTTTTTTTGCACAAAATCTCCCAAAGAATCTTATATAATTCCTTTACATACAAGGGTTTAAAATAACACAGTGTAGAGGCTTAAGCATTCAAAACAGACAATCTTTGGATTTATAATATTGAAAATAATGTCATACTGAAAGGACCCAGTTCGTCTCACATCCTTGTGAATTACTTGGCTTCTTCTGCCAGCAAACGTGTGGTTTCTTGGTAGGAAGAGAAGGAATGGTTGCCATAGAAACTGTCATACAATCCAGTGTGGCGCTTATGTTACTGTACCTCTGAGAAAATACAAAGCTGCCTCCTTAATCCCTTTAGTGCTGCTGGTTGAATGGTGTATGCCCAGTAAAGTGGCACTTGTAGGTCCCTTGCCTGTACACTCTATTTTCCCTCTTCCTCTCAGTAAAGTAATGGGCCTCCTACAAATGGTATGAAATAAAACCCCAACATTCAGAGGTAGAAACTTAGTGCTCTGCTTGAAAAACACACAATTTCCCCCCAGACTGTAATGACTGGGATTTTATGAGGTTATTTTACATCCTCCTAAAAATCTTTAAACACTAAATGATGTCAATAGAGATATAATGAACTTTGTTCAAAGCATAGGAGGTGCCTCAGTGCAATTTAATTTTTCCTGAGATAATTTTATGTATTTAGTTCATTGCATACTAGAATCAGTGAATTTGGGGGACAAAATAAGACAAACTACATAAAATTAAGGTTTAGTTGATTGTTTTGTTGTGGAGCTTGACACATTTAACATCTGCTAGATTTCATTTAACACTGTGGAACAACTGAAAGTTGTGGCCCCAGAGGAGTGGACAACTTCAAATTAATACAGTATTTTGCAGCAGCTTTCTCATTAGATTTTTATGCCAATGCTACTTCATCAGTGTTTTGTATACAGCCATTAGAATTCCCACTAGAGAGAAGACAGGCATCCATATTATAGGAAAATGCTCCAATAATTTAGGTGTAGGGAAATCTATGGAAAAGATAAGTGTCTTTTGTTATTGCATGTTGGTAACATATTCAAATATTCATTCATAAAAAAGATAGATTAAAAATTAATTAAGTTTGGCAATTATGATCTTGCCTGAAATGTGGGGCAAGGGAATATTTGCAGTGCTGAAAATCTCAGGAATTTTCATTTTTCTCTTGTGTCTGAATCATGACATGTATTCAAATCTCTCCACTGCCTTTTATCTCAGGATTTTGTCTTTTGATTTTCTTCCATCTTAATTTAGGAAAGTACTGTAGCACAAACACAAATTCTCTCAAATGCTTTAAATTACAGCTCAATCCTGAAAAGTTTCATTTCCAGCAGTCTAAACTGAGAGTTTTGTTCTTTTGTCATTTTGTCCAACCCTTGCACCTATATTGTTCAAATAGTTGTAGGTCAAATCACTTGTAGGAAGTTATGAAAATGCTTTTGTGGGATGTAGGCTAATGCATCTCTAAGAAGAAGCACAAGTGAAATGATACTGGCAGTATTGTAATGTTAGATTGCAAGTTATAAATAATATCTTTATAATTCTAGATCCTATAAAGTATAATGGTTTAAAATGTTGAACTTTCCTGTTTGCATACACAGTGTGCATTTTAAAGAGAACAAGTGGTATGTGTGCACCATCAACAACACCTCAAAAACGGGTCCAACAAATGCTTGTTTTGTCCTTGTACAGCTTTCAGCATCTCTTTTTGTTTATGACTTTTTGATCATTGCTTTGACTTACAGAGGAAACCCCCCCCCCCCACCACATTTGAAGGAATCAATGAAATTCTAATAGAATCCACAAACAGCTTTCAAAGTTAATGGGGAAAAAAAAATTTAAATTGTATTTTTTTTTGTTGTTTTGTACAATACCATAGTTTTCATGACTACTCTTTATAAATTTATAATGAAAATTGAGGAAAATGCCTTGCTCCAGACCAGGACCATGGTTCCATCCAGAGAGCAGGCTGTCTACAGGAAAACTGCTGTTCCTAGTCTGAAACATGTCCTGGGTCAAAGTCAGAGAAGGGGAGAGGTTTTTGGTGCTGGGCAGGTAAAACAAAACTGAATATTTTCTTTAGGGAATTAAAGCTTATGTTCATTTAGGTTGCAGATACAAAGAATGTTGTTCATTATGTGCTTCTCTTTTCTTTGGTATTTTAGTATGGTTAGTTTATAATGTAAGCCTGACATTTTAAATTAGCAGCTTTGAGAGATTTCATTCTAAATTTGAGATCTTATTGTATTCACAGGTATTTCATAGACACTGAAATGTAAGTTTGTATATATGTCTTTAAAGTCTCTCTTTCTAATAAATTGTAAAGTCATAATAAATCACATATCTATGCCTGATTACTTGTAATACCTTAATTATAATTTTGACAATGTAAGTTCTGAGCAAAATGTTCTATCAGAATACCAGAAGTGAATTTACTTTGAGGATACCTGCAATGTTTAGCACAAACTAATACCTATTTTGTATGTGTAAGGATATATTAGTTTTTATTCATGAACACAACCAGCTTGCATGCGAGGTTTTCCAATCAGGTAAGACAATTAAAACCATATAATACATCCCACAACTGAGTTCCAAACTTTTGTTATTGAAGGTGATCTGTTCATCTATCTGGGTTAATAAAAGTCAAAAAGGAATCTGAGGTCTTGCTTTATTTCTTACTTCCTCAGAGCTGGCTGACTGTAGAAGTGATGGATTTATCCAAGCACAGGCACAGGCATAGGGCAATTATTGTACTATATCACTGTAAAATGCTCTGTGTGCCACTGCACTATGAAATGATTGTAGCTTCTTCAGCTATGGCAAAGTTTTTGACATACCCAAGACTTTAAAAAGTAATATAAAAGGAGTAAGAGGAATTGTGTGTGAGCAAAAATTCGGAATTCTCCACTACCATAACACAGCACCACTGAGATGACAAACACCAGTGTTAACAGCACACAGATAACTATAAAGGTCTTCTGGCCAGGAAGGTTATCTTCTTTTATAATCTGGAGATTTGTAATGAATAATATGAAAGCAGAATGGATTTCAATTGAAAGAAGAATTTTTTTTTTAATCACTTAAAAAAATTAAATTATCATAAGCAGTAAGATTTATATTTTAGGTGTCATCTGAAAGAGTTTATCTGCAGGAGTATGATGTCATTAACATCATGTAGGTTTTCCTGATCTCCAGCCCAGCAGAAAGAATTACAACTTTTTTATAACCATGCAATTTACTGCAACAGCTGCTATTTCTCTGGAAGTATTTTATATGGATGTGACCTGACCACCCACTATCAGCATTTCAGAAGGCCAATTACTACATTGTTAGACAAAATATGATGATTAGCTTTCATTTAGTGCACTACTACTGAAATTTTATAACCCTGAAATAAAATGTAATTGAATTTGTATGGAGCTGATTGTGGAAACTATTAGTAACTTCATAGATGAATGATGTCTAATATTTATATTTTATCCAAGAAAATGGATTTATTTGAACAATTGTTGATAGAATTATCCTGATGACTACTTTGGTTTACATAGAATGTAGAATATTGGAAATGAAGTTATGGAAATTTAATTAATATTTTGCTAAAAGACTTTTTGAAACATCAGCAAATAATATGATATATATTGCTATTTTATCCCTCTTGTACCATGACTTACATGAGTATCATGTTCTTTAACTCTCCTTAGAGCTTTCATACTTTTTCTTTCTGGGGGATATTTGTGCCCAATTATTAGAATTTCAATTTTTTATAAACTGTATAAGAGTGTCCAAATATATTCTTTCTGCATAATAAGGGGAAAATTAATGTTATCTAAACCCAAAGTTATTTAAATGAGGTATCTGAAAAGTTACACTTCATGTAAAATTATGTGCTCACCAATTTTCTGTCAATTATTTAATTCAATAGAGAAGAAAAAGTTGGAAGAAGCAAAGTCTTTAAATATTGCAAATATTGAAAATAAATAAATTATTTGGTTCTCAACAGGACTTGAAAGTTTTTAACAATTCTGCATTTCTTTGTCTTAAAAAGTGATTTTCATGTTGCAATGCCTTTCTAAAAGTTATTACATGTTAGTTTACATTGCTATGCTAGTATTCTGATTAGGGTGTAGATACTAATAATTCTTATACTTAATAGCTTTTGTTGATGATGCTACACATAAATGATAGTATTATGCTAGTAAAATCTATAACAAACCATTACCAAATGATTCAATAAAAAATTTATTAAAATTTATGAAATTACATTAATGTAGAAATTGTATGAAATTATAAAAAGTTTTTCTTGCAATGTCCTTAGTTGGTTCAGTTTGTAATAGTCTGTGAAGCTGTTTGTTTTGTTGTGTTTCATTCTGTCTTCAAGCTGATGCAATTCTTAGGAAATGTTTTTATATCTCTCTTGATAAAAATTAAATTTATAATAAATTAAAATTATAATCCTCATTTCTGTTGCAATAAAGGAAAGATGCAATCTGAAACAGAGGTGAAAAAGATAGATTACCTTTTAAAAGGATATCTTCTAAAGTAATATAATTATAAAACCTATTCAATTTTTTTTATTTCATAGCAAAAATTGAAAACATTAAAAGGCCTTTAGTTTGTTTTGTTTTTTTTTCTGCAATGAAACAAGCTAATATTTTGACTTTTTGCCCACAATATTCTATTATGAGGTTCTATGTAAATTAGAAAAAAACTATTCAGTACTCCAGCACTTTTCTCAATTGTCACAGCTGTAACAAGAAGCAACCACTTTCCCCAATTCTTCTTAGTTAATAAGCTTAAAAAAATAAGTGAGTGCAGATTTGGAAAAAATAGTTACCTGTTCCTATTGCTCAAAATCTTCTGGGTTCAACACTCTCAAGTATTTATTTATCTAACAAGCTGAGGAGTGGTGTAGAAGGACAGCAAACGACAGGTCTCTAAACTTTTCAAAGAACCTCTGGGATTATTTGTCAGCATTAGCAGCAGTTTGCAGCCAGAGCAGTTTGTAAACAATCTCAGAGCTCTCTGAAGACAACAGCGACTTCTGACAGAGGCTGCAAACAGCGCAGCCTTTATTTAACCTCAGTGTAAGTGGTTTAGAAGAAGAAATCAAACCCTTGGGCTAATTGCCGTGGGCAGAAGGATCCCAAACCCAAGGAAACCCAACAGCTCAAATATCCGCTCTCATGGGAAGTTTCTTGTACATTTGGTTAGATCAATTTGGAACATGCGTGTCTTACTATTTACAGTCTTTTACAAATAATTAACCCCCAAGAGAACAAAGTGATTTTTACCCAAGACAAGTAACAGTAAGAAAAATATTGCAAAAGAGTAAAGTACTATTTTCATTCCCAGTAGAATGTATAAAGTTACCTTGTATTAGGAAAGAGAAGAAAAGGGAAAATAATTCACAAAATAAAGATAAAATATAAATAAGCCATGTTGCCATGAAGAATCAGGGAAAAATGAAAGCTGTGAACCGCTGCATGGAAAATTACAGGCATGGAACCAACATTAATCAGACCACTTCATCTCTACAGCTGTATATTACCAGGAAAATTACCTGTTAAAGAATCCACAAGGTCCTTTTTCTTTTAAATTTTAAACTTGCATAATTTGAATTGGAAAATGCTAAAGAGATACTGTTTTCAAATGACATGGTTTTTAAATATTAAGATATGTTATTTGTTTTTACCCATATAATTATCCACAGTAATATGCAATGTTAACATATTCACCCCAGTTTTGGCTACCTGTGTTCAAGGCCAGCTCTGATGCTGTGCAGCCATAAAACATTCCATCAAACTTCTGTATAAACAGTTAATTTGTAAGAGTTTGTTTTGTGCCCATCCTGCACCTTCAGCCAGTGCTTGGGCAGCCCTATTTAAGCTCATGCTCAGCCTCAGGACCAGCTGTGCCCATTCCCAGCCTGGTAGACCTGGCATCCTGGGCTCTCATTAAAGTCCAACCATTCTTTTGTCATTTATCTTCATAGCAAAGGAGATAAATTAATAGTAAATGTAGTTCTCCAAAAACTCTTTTTTTCAGTACCCTTGCATATCTACTTTGAAAGGTCTCCCATCCTTCTGTGGACACAATCAATGTCTGTAATCAGCAGCTCTGATTATTAGTCTGTTTGGAATATGAGGATCACTGTATTTGCTCCTACCTCTATGTTTTAAGATTTCAAAGAAGCAATCCCTGCATTGCACTTCAATTCCCATGGCTTAATAGAGCATTCATTTGTTCTACCCATAGTGTTTAATAGAGACTAAAAACTTTCCCCAGTTCAATGTCCCTTGGCATTAAACCAACTTTCCAATTTAAGTTGAGAACTGTAGTCTCCACTTTGTGAGACTCGGGCAAACCAAGGATCTCCTATACTGCTAGGTGTTGGGGAAAACACAGATTGAAGTTACAGAGTAGTTTGATTGATGTTCATGTAAATACAAATATAATTACACTAGGAACTTGATTTGGAGATACATCTTGTCCATCAAAGAGAATTGAATCTATTTTCCAAACCCAAGATAAGTACAGGATTCAAACTCAGTAAGGAGTATTTTCAAAGTGCTTGTAAAATAGCTTTGATGGAACCATCCTATCTCCATACATTTTTGAATTATATACTGAGCAAACATATTGTATTTATAGCTGATTCTAATTTCTGCAGAAATATTTTATACAGGGCATACATGTAGATATTTAAAGATATATATTCTAGGGCTTTGTGTAAATAGTTTAGCACATATCTTTCATTTCAACCTTTTATGCATGTATAAAATAGACTAAAATTCTTTCAGGAGAGCACATTCATGTTTTGAATTTAGTGTGTGAATTTGTGAATATAAAGTGTTATTTCACACGTGCATCATTATTTCATGGACATTACCAGAGAAGAGGAACAGCTTGATATTTATAATTAAAGGGCTATATGTTCTTAATCAAAATGTTTTAAACCATTTTAAATTCCAATAATTTTAATAGATTGTGTTCAGTGAACAGTAGCAGTAATGGTTATAGTCTCTCAGTAGAGCAACAGGCACCCTGTACATTCTCTGTTTGGTTACTTATTTTTTCTTACTTGAATAGAGGACAGCATTGTACATATGCTTAAATTGATCACATCAATCCAGTGGCTGAGTACAAGAAACGTAATACCATAATCTGCCAGCTAATTTAGAGAATTTAGCTTTTAGGCATTTTTTAAAAAAAAAATGAGAATAACTGTAATGGTTTTGTGTGGCTAAAAACTTACCCTATTATCCTGTCTCCCATGAAGATGGATGCACACTGATGGATAGTCATATTAGAACATGACAAGCATAATATTTCTTCTTACATTCTTGTATTCTCCAGGAATTTTGAACTCTTTTTGGTCCTCTTGAGGTTTGTATGTTTCTAAAGTCCTTGGATCTCTCTGCCAACACTTCATCAAAGTGGCCCATGAAAGCACATAAGATTTTTGTGCCAAAAAAAGTCCTTTCGTGATTTCTTCTGTAGGGATACTTCCTGTTGAAAAAAAATAGACTTTTTTAATATTTATTTTTGTTCTGAACATGGTATTTAGGTGCTTTATCTGAGCATTCATTAAAAATGTTCAGCTCCACTTTAGCAAATGCTTAATTGTTTCCCTCATTTTGGTTTTAGGATTCAATTTTCTGTCACTGAAAACCACGGACTTTATAGTAAAATGAGTAATAGTGGTATAAATTGAGTAGATAAGTATCTGAGGTGTTACTATACAATTAAATGAAAAGGTAAGTGTGATCTGAAATATATGCCAGTAAAATGAGAATTCCTATTGAAGATTGTAATAGTTTAGGTTGGAAAGGTCCTTTAAGATCATCATATACAAGTATTTACCCAGCACTGCCAAGTCCACCAGTTAACCATATACCTAAAGGTTTGTTTGTTTGCTTGTTTCCGGAATTTGAACTAACCAAAAGGAAAAAATGGTCTGTATAACCTGAAGACAAAATAATGTCTCAATGTTTCACTACTGATAAGAAAGTTTCATTATCATTGATAAGCACAGCCTACTCTGACAGAAGATTTTTAATGGAAAAAAACCCCAAAACTATTACTGTCAGGTCTGTGGCAGTCCCAATGATTGGCTCGAAATACAGCTATTCAAAAAAGTTTGTATCTAATAAATATGCATAGGGGTTTTCATCTCCATTATTTTCTTCCTCAGTGATTAATGAATGAAAAGATGATACCATTTGCCTATTGCCCTCAAGTTAAGCTATAGAAATACAACTTAATTAAAAAGACTTTTAGCAGTAGGACTGATTTGCATAAGGGTTAGATAGGTTGGAAAGTCAGAAATAACAGCTGTTAAATAAGAGAAAATGAGCTGGGTTATAAAGAAAATGGACTCCATTATAAAACATGCTTGTATTACAGGATGTGACAGGAAAATGAATACCAGTCCATACACTGCACAGAAAGTGTCTTTCCTAAATAAGTGGGAGGGATGTTCAATGAAACAGCCATTAAAGACAGGAGTAAATGAGCAGATAAATGCCTCATTCAACAAGGACTCAAATTATTTTATTACCAGAAAATGATAGAAAAATTAAAAGACAGCTGTATATTTATTCTTTTCACAACCAGCAATTTTAGAAATCATTGGGAGTTTCAAAGTAATACTTTCTTTCTTACCTTCTTTTTTTTCCTGCCAAGTACAGGATAAAAACATTTACTAAAATGATGATGAAAGCTGTCTGTGTCAAAATAAATTAACAGCAATTGTCCTGGTGATACACAATTGCTTTCATGTTTGTCGAAGATAAAAATATAAAAGTTTTAGTGACATCAAAAAACCTTACACTTTCTTAGTAACACTAAGGTGGCTACTACTGTCAAATAATCTAAACATATCAACAGCATAGCTATAGTGAACTTTATAAATAACTAAAAAATTAAGATAATATTTCCAGTCTATATTCCTACTCATTCCATAGTCCTATGAGTTATTAGGTTTGCAAGGTATTTCTCTGATGTTAGTTTATTTTTAATTCCACTCTCTCTGAAATCTTCTTGGATAACATATTTCCTTTATAAATGCCATGAGTACTCTTGCATCAGCCTCAGAATCAAAAAACCCCAGGAAATGAGTACTTTTACTTCTGTTCTGTCTCAAGGTATATGTTTAATGGTTTGTACTCAAACTTCTTTGAAACATAAAGGAAGAAATGCTTAAAGGAAGAAATGTGGCCTGAATCATGCTACTCTTGAATGACTTTGAGCTGCTTACGGAGGATATAAAAATTTTGCAATATTTAGTGATTGCTCTCTTAGACTTAAATGTGCTGTTTAAGAAGAACAAGGAAATCCTAGCATTTGTAAGGAACATTTTAAACATCAGTCTCTAAACTTGCCTGTCAGAACCCAGAGAGTACTGAATAGGTTCATTAACTCCTAGTATCAGAGAATCATAGAATAGTTTGGGTTGGAAGGGACCATAAAGATCCTCTCGTTGCAACCTACTTCCATGGGCAGGGACACCTTCCACAAGACCAGGTTGAGATCCAGAGCTCCATCCATCCTGGCCTTGAACACTTCCAGGGATGAGGCATCCACAGCTTCTCTGGGCAATCTGGGCTGCCAGTGCCTCACCACCCTCACAAGGAAGAATTTCTTTCTAATATCTATTCTAAACCTACTCTCTATCAGTTTGAAGCCATTTCCACTTGTCCAGGAATGTCACTACGTGTCTGTCAAAAGCTGCTCTCCAGCTCTCACAGCCTCTTCAGCTACAGGAAGGCCTCTATTAGGTCGCTGCAGAGCCTCCTCTTCTCAAGGCTGAGCAAACCCAGTTCTCTCAGTCTTTCCTCATAGGAGAGGTGCTCCTACCCTCTGATCATCTTTGCAGCCTTCCTCTGGACTAGTTCCAACAGGAACTCATTCCAGCTTGTTTTTTCTGTTGGGAGACCCAGAACTGGATGAATCACTGCAGGGAATGTGTCATACAATAGCAGACTCACCTCCCTTGGCCTCCTGGTCATGCTTATTTTGGTGCAGCTCAAGACACAGTAGATCTTCTGGGCTGCAAGAGCACACTGCTGACTCATGCTGAACTTTTCCTCCAAAAACACCCCAAAGATGTTTTCTCCACTGCTGCCCTCAATCCCTTCTCTACCCAGCCTGCATTTGTGCTTGGGTTTTCCCCAAAGGACTTTGCACTTGGCCCTGTTGAACTTCATGAAGTTCACACAGACCCACGTCTCCAGGCTGTCCATGTCCCTCTGGATCCACCCCTTCCCTCTGGTGTGTGACTGTACCACACAGTTTGAGTTATCACTGGATTTTCTGAGGGTGCCTCATTCCCACTGTCCACATCACCAACAAAGGTGTGAAAACGTGCTGGTCTCAATACCAAACCCTGAGCAACGCCACTTGTCACTGGTCTCCACTTTGACATTCAAAAGATCCTAGATCAGAAGTGATGGCAAAAGACTTTTATTTTTCAGAGAATATACCCAAATAATAGAAAGTTTATTATAGATAAAAGCCACATTCATACGCAAAAAAAGCCACAAAACCTAAACAGTTAAAAAATCCAAGTTCATAAGTTTGAAGAAAGTAAAAAAATAATAAAACAGTTTGTCAGCAGATGAGAATCAGACAGAGAGAAATGCTAAAATGACTGCTTATTTGGAAGAAAATTGGCCCTACAGTGAGACAGAAGAGTCACAAATAACAAAATGTACATGTGGTGTTATAATTGGAAATTTTAATAAAGCTTTCTGAAATGGTACAATGACCCCTCATTGTTGCAATTTTTAGATATGATACCTCAGTATTATCAAGTTCTTGAGCCTTTATTGACCGTGATTGCAAGCTTAAATCTCAAAGTCAGTCTGTTTTGCTATAGTGTTTGGAACTTCGTCCTTTCACAGGAGGTTTTGAAAAACTGAACACAGAGCCTGAAAGAGACAATTAAAAATGTTTATCTTATTATAGAGATGAAAACCCACAGATGTGATGCAAATAGCAAGCACAAATAATTGCTTTCATTCTTTTCATCTGAAGGGATTTCCAAGGCAACTTACAGCCAGAGCTGAATACTATGCTGAAGTGGCTGAGTGGTTCCCAAGTGAGTCTGGGAAAGCAAGCTCTGATATATCTGCAATTGTCTGCATAGAGATAGTGATAATGGAGACCTCTGACATTGTGTCTAGAAGGCTCATTATATCATACACAAAAGACTGAACAGCTGCATTGCCATAGTGATGTATATGGATAGCACTAGACCAGGGAAAAACAACTATAAATATAATTAGCAACTTCTTATAAAAGTAGATATGACTAAGGATCACACTTAAATCCCTTCCTTTTTAATAATTCTGATTATCAATAAAGCTCAGATTTTGAATGAGGAAGAACCTTGATTTTCCTGAAATCTTATATTGTGCTGCCAAGAAAATCTGGACAGAATTTATAGCCAGAACTCCAATATGGAGGACCACTGCCTCCTAATGATGCCATTCACATAAAAGCTATCTAGGAAGATAAACTAGTCCAGTCTAATTAATGACCTACATTTCTCCTTGTCTTTTCATCTTCATAGGTTCATGACTATGTCTGACCCTTTTACCCTTGGCAATTAGTTCTTCTTTAGCAGTTCATGGAAAGCAGAAATTAAAATGCAGCATTCATGTCATATACGCAAACATTTTTTCCCTATGGCTAAATATGTAAGATTTGAGATGGTAAAAAGATTGTTATTGTCTTCTGTCACTGAGGTGCTAGGTAAATCTACTTATGATGCCCATAAAAACTGTATTTACAAAACCCTCAGAGTACTTGTTTGTTTAATGCACTCTCTGCTATCTGTGTATCAGTAGTGATTACTGCCCACACAAAAGAAATCTAATACACATAGCACCAAGATAGTTAATGAAAATTTAATCAGAAAGTACTCATAATTAATTAAATGGATGTGAAATCCAGCAGCATAAAGTAATCATAGAGATTTTGTCTTTCTACCCAGCAGAGATAGCAGTGATTGGTTATGTGTAGCATAACACAAGAAATGTCAATGAGATACAGAATTACTACTAGCATTGAAAAATTATCTAACCTACAGACAGCTTCAGTAAAATAAGTTTTAAGATATAGGTGTAAATTTAAGCATTTTCTATGCAGAAGTGTATATGTGTGGTTAAGAGTGAGTTGTGAGCTCGAGTACTGCACATTTACACAAGGATCTTCAGACCACAGGTGGCAATGCAGTTTATCTCTGTTTTCAGGGTATTTCCTGTCCCTGTGGTAGGCTTTTGATAAATATTCTCCATGCCTACACTAGTTAATGTATACAATATTTTAAAAATTAAAAAACTTTCAAGCAACTATTCATAGTAATATTGCAAAAATAATTGTTATGGAAGTGTGGTATATGTTTAATAGTTCCTCCTTGAAGACTATGAAGGGTGAAGATGAAATATTACAGAGGAAAATCAAAGAGTTGTGGAAATTGCAAAAGCTAATAAATAGTACACCAATGGCAGTCCACTTCTAGCTGACCTTTTGATGGGCATGTCTCATCTGCGTAATCAGTGTATCGTCAACACTTCAAACCTCTTGCGCTTTGTGTTACCTCATGACTTATTTTCTGTGACACAAATAATTAATAGTCAGTTAAAAGAGCTTGTAAAACAGAGAGGAAAGGACAAAGCAACTGATTTAAAAGCAAGCTCTGCTTTACAAGCAATTCTTTAGAAGTTTTGATGAAAACATAGGCTCTGAGAATAGTTAGAACATTCTTGTATCATTACGCGTGAAAAAATAAGACCTTCAGTACAATGATATGAGTTAAACCAACTTATTAAGTGGCCTTTGTGACTTTCCATGGAACTGAATTTAAATTGCTTTAGAATGTGATTCCAAAGTTGTGTGAGTTTTTTTTCGGGTTTTTTTCTTCCTGATTCAACTCCTATTAATCGAAAGGGAACATTTCAGATTCAAAGTTGGGTAACCAAAACACTGATATAAGCAAGAGTGGGAAAAGGTTAGAAAGACCTGTGAAAGTATTTGAAATGAGGAAATTAGCAAAAAGTCCTGAGGTAAAAATCATAGGTAGCAATTTTTTAAAATAATGCTTAAAAAAATATTCAATTGTGATTAGGCAGCTTAACCATATACCTCATACTGGTTCAAACATATTTTGTGGCTGTAGTTTAAGAGAATGGTGTTTGGAGATGCTTTCTTTTGATAATAGCATTTTTTAAAGATGTTATGGATCCCTAGCTTTTTTTCCAAGGCTTTCTAAAAAATAATATAAATAGCAAGAGTCTGAGAAAACAAGCATTTTGAAATGTGTTTTCATTGTCATACTTTGTCTGAGAACTACCATCAAACTTTAACACTCCTGTAAAATAGTAAAAGAAAAAAAGTTGAAAAGTTCTGCCTGCATCTAAATATTGTTTTCTTTTATATTAAAAATTTTCATGTTATATTTGATTTGCACCAAGCTTAAATAAAGCTAGACATCCAATTTTGGAGGTCTGAATCTGCTGCATTAAAATATCTACTCTCATTATAGTTTGAATCTTGAGTTTCATTGCCTGCATTTATTGTCTTTTCAGACCATATATACTGTTTTGCTTCTCACATTTTAAAGATAAGTACAGTGTGCTGAATAAATCTTCTCAAGTGCCTTTTAGGTATTCAAAGACAAAATTCCTTGGTTTTCTGGAGTCATGGGGAAGGTTTAGAAACTGGTCAGACATCGCAAGATGTACAACTTTCCTTTGCATCATTCTTCACCCCATGTGCCATTTTAGACAATGTACAGCCAGCTAAAAAGAGAGACTAGATTGTATTTTGAAGCTCACTTTCTTTTTATTTTTACTTTTCATTTTTATATTTGGTTTCAATGTCTGTAAGAAAAGACTTTGAATGATCACTAAGTTGCTCTATGCATACACAAGTAAACACAATTTCCTTTGAAGACTTTTCAGCAAAGCCTTAAAATTCATGTAGCAATGGAGTGCTTGTGCTGTCTGACTTTGTGTTTGATTCTCTAACCTAGTGATTTCTTACATGTATTATTTAGTGAGGATACTTGCTCACAAGTTGAATCTGCAATTAGAGAGCCACGTGAATTATCCCTGAGGTTATATTCCACCTGATAACTTGGCTGATGTAAATTCCTCTCCTTCACACTGAGGTGTACAGCCAGAATGTCCCTGTGATTTTGGACTAGAATGGTGCAACTGCCCCATCCCAAGGCCACATTTAAGGAGCTTTGAGCAGCCTGGTCTAGTGGAAGGTGTGTCCATGCCTGTGCCAGGGGGGTTGGAACTAAAGGATCTGTAAGGTCTTTTCCAACCCAACCATTCTGTGAATCTGTGAATATGGAGCTCTTCTACATAACAAAAGCACACTAATATTATTGTGCACTTTTACACTTAATGACTAGTTTATATCATTAGCCCAAATAAAAGGGAAGGAAATCACACCTTAAAATACTTCCTATTTAAATAGTTAGAGGAAACAATTTTAAAAAGTAGTTTTAAACCTTCTGTTCTTATGTAAAAGAATTATTTAAAATTATGTAAAAATTATGTAAAAATTCCAAGTTTGTAATTTGACTTATCCTTGTCTGACTTTACCAGGAAAAGAGGAGGAGGACACAAATATTCTTTAGCAATAAGAACTGAGCTTCTGAAATGCCTTCTCTTTTCTTCACCGTTGACCACAGAAACCCCAAAGTGTTGACCAAATATTAGTGGGAATTTCTTTATCATGAGCAAATTCTATTGAGGTTGACTTCTTTTTCAAGCCTGCTGCACAAAATTGCCAAAAGGACAAAAGAAGTATCTGTGAAACTATAGTTTATGATTTGCAGATCACGTTGCTAACTTCCCTGGGTATTTTAGTGGAAACTGAAGATGTCTGAGGACTTTGTTATTTTATCACCAAATCTTTATATGTAAGTTTCATTCTTGGTTTGGTTTTTTTGTTTTTTATTTAATATTAAATACTATACTAAATGAAGATCATGTCTTGATCTGACCTCACATTTCAATCGTTTTTTATAATTTCATTGGATCTTCTTCTAGGGATTAACATATTATAAGAAAATAAAAGTTTTGAAGGAGTCATGATGTATTTGAATCTATCTGTCTGTCTGCTAATACATCTCTCAGAGATTGCTGTGGTGGGATGTTTGAAAGACTGACAAGACAGGACAGTTTAAACTATAAAATTCAACTTTAATACATTTATTTATTAAAGGCCTTCTTCCTGCTAAGGCTTAATCCTTATTTGTCATCATCACTACCTATACAAAGCTATTAGTATCTCACAATCATTTTCTGCATTAAATGTGAGTCTGCTGGCAATGATGCTGCACAGTCAGCACTGATAGCTCCTGTCCTTGTTCCTACTCAGCAAGGTCAGGGTGATCTGTCTTGAGAGATGTTCAATGAGACAAGTCAAGCAAAATGGGTTTTCTTCCAATTTTCAGCATTGATGTCTGATGATTCTATCCTGTTGCCCTGTTTCCACCCCCAAAAGAGGGATTTCTTCTGCTCTCTACTCCGCTTATTTTGTTCTTGGGCTACAAAGATGATGAGGGGGCTGAAGCATCTCATAAGGGAGCTGTGCTGGTTTCAGCCTCAAAAAGACATGGCTGAGAGGGGACCTCAATCCTGTCTGTCAGTGTCTGCTGGGAGGGGTCAGAGGATGGACCAGACCCGCAATGGAACAACAGGCACAAATGTATGCCCAGCAAGTTCAGCGTGAACATGAGGAAGAACTTCTCCACTGTGCAGTGACTGAGCCCTGGAACAGATGCCCCAGGGAGGCTGGTCAGTCTCTCTCACTGGAGATATTCCAGAACAGTGTGAATGCCACCCCAGATTGTGTACTCTGGGATGAATCTGCTTGAGCAGGTTTCAGCCTGACCCATTCTGTGCTTCAGTTTTCCTCCATCCTTGTAGTGCTTTTCAGCAGGATGTCCTGCCTATTTTCAGCCTTTTCTCCTAGAGGTGACTTTGTTGTTCAGTTGCCTTGGAGGTGTAGCTATCCCCATCCCCCCTGTGCTTCTCACATTGCTCATACACAAATGTGTAGCTTTGTGTGGCTATGCCATCCCAACATTATAAAATGCTCACATATTGCTGTTGGCTGCACCACTTAAGCATGCTTACTTTCAAGTTCAAGGCAAGTCGATATATTAATTCTAACCCAAATAGTACATTTATAATTGATATGCATCATTGACCTTTGCATTGGCTACAATGACAAGGTCTGCCAATATTTATAGATTAAACCCATTGTTTGCATTTAGAGTGTCAATGTAAACTAACTTCTTGGCGAGGAGACGGTCCAGTTTGGAAAAGTTTATGGAGGCATCCTACGTCAATAACCACTATGAGATATGAATTAGAATTAACTGTTGACTTTGGCAGCTGCTTGACTTTCTTTCTTCCCTGATTGATGCACTAGTTCCTGGATTTTTTTTTTTTTTTTTTTTATTTTTTTGGTGTAAATGTTTCTCTTAAGAACAGCTGTTTCCTTTTCCTCCTGCCTTGGTGATGTAACTTGCATTTACCTCTTCAGTCTTTTGTTAGGACTGTCTTACTTATAAATTCTAGCATTTCTTTTACTCTGTGCGTGAACCCTAAGGTATTTCCAAGAGAAAGTTCAGAATGTTTTGCTAAATTCATTCTTCTGTCATTGATTTTCTAAACCTTCTGGCTGACTAGTCTTCCATTTCCCTACTCAGCAGCTTCTCTTGCAGAAAATTTCTCAAGAGAAGGATTTTATAACATTTTACAACCTTTCACACAAAATTCCTTTCATGAAAATTTTAAAGGACCTCCTACTACAGTCCCTTATTTTTCAAAGTCGTCCAATTAGAAAATGGAAAAGCAAATAACACAAATAAAATAGAGAGGTACTCTTTTTAAAAGATAGCCATGGTATAAATCACATTTTTTTAATACCATAATAACCTTTGGAGAATTCATGAAGGACCTTCCAGTTTCTGAGAAACTACCCAGTCTGTGCTCCATATAGGAAATTGTTAATGGAATGCAATGGCTTCTCCTAGAACCTTAATATTAATAAAGGACAAGGAATGAAACAAACCCCAAAATAATATTTTCTGAATTCTAAAATAAAAGTAGCTTTTACTATAAGCATGGTATGTTTTTAAATATAAATTACTAAAATGCTTTAAAAATTTTTATGCGCATATGGAAAAATCTCTTTTGGATGCATAAAATGGTCAGTAAACAGGCATAGGCAACACGGGTGATAATTAAAATAGATTTTAAAGTGCAATTCATTGAGACTAATTGTTTGCAGAATGGCCAGTATGTAATCAATATTTCAGTTTACATGTTAGAAAAGCTATAAAAAATATTCAAATTCGATTAAGAACTTCACAGAATGTCAGACTCATGTTTTATTTGGCCTCTGGACAAGGGTGACTCACAACTGAGCTTTATCCCTTACTAGCCAACACAAATCTTGGGGTAAAGCAGCAAGATTTCCAGCAAATCAGGGGAGTGATCCTGCCCCTCTGCTCAGCCCTGGTGAGGCACATCTGGAGTGCGGTGTCCAGTCCTGGGCTCCTCAAGACAAGAGGGACATGGAGCTCCTGGAGCAGCTCCAGTGGAGGTTACAGAGAGGATGAAGGGATGGAGTGTCTCTCTTATGAGGAAAGGCTGAGGGAGCTGGGGCTGTTCAGCCTCAAGAAGAGACAAGTGAGAGGGAAATTCATCCACGTCTGTCAGTGCCTGCAGGGAGGGGTCAGAGCAGGGACCAGGCTCTGCTCACTGGTGCCCAGCAATGGGACAAGAGGCAATGGGCAGGAATTGATGCACAGGAAGTTTCACCTGAACATGAGGAAGAAATTCTTGACTGTGCAGTGACGTAGAACCAGAATACATCACCCAGAGAGGGTATGGAGTCTCCCTCACTGGAGATATTCCAGAACCACCTGGACACAAGCCTGTGACATGTACTCTGGGATGATCCTGCTTGAGCAGGGAGCTGGGAGCAGATAACTCATGGTAGTCCTTTCTTACCTGAGCCATTCTGGGATTATGTGATTCTCTGATACAAACAGGTTTGAAATTAGACCAGGAGTTTCTTTCTTTAGTCAAACTGAATTTTAACCATTTTGTAAGGTTGTGAAGAAGGTGAAAATTATCAGTGGTACTGGAGACAGGTTTTGTTATTATATGAATTAATATTTGTTGATTCAGGAAGACAAGCAGTATGACTAGGTAGAGGCTGATGTGGCAAAAGGATGTTAAAGTATTATTATATTGACCTTATTCTTTGTTCGACTAAAGATGAATGCAGTCCTTGCAGTCCACATTCCCTTTAGCCCTAGTCTAGCACAGAAACAACAAGTCTGACACTGAGTTTTACAGCGTCCCATAACTCATACTCAATTCTATTCTTACATTTCTTTCACCTTCTTATACTTGACCCACGCAGCCAACTCTGGAAAGAAGCTGATGTGAGAATTTACTTGGGGAAGTGCTGAAGCCTTGCCCAGGCTGCTATAGTAGACATAATACATAAAACATACATAAATCTTTCTAAAAATAAATGCTTTTCTTGCTCATAAAAGGACAAGAGATTTCTGACAGAATACAGCAAATGAGGAATAATGCCTTCTGCAGATCTGCTTGCAAATTCTTTCCAGTTTTCTGCAAGTATAGGTCTTCCACTCTATTCTGTTACTGTAAAAGATGTGCCATTTGCTACAGGATCAAGGACAAGATTTGTGTTGCAGTTCTCAATATTGCTACAGTAAGAGTAATTTGGTATATTCTTATGGTTTGTATTTCAAAAGTTGATACTCAAACAAATGCTGGACTATTTCAGATTCCAAGTAATTTACTTTCCTACAAGTAAAATAGGCCAATAAAGTAATTGAACCTCAAATTAATTTAGTCAATGGTTTTTGAAAATATCATACTAGCTAAAAATTTGTTGCCTGGGAAGAACTCTCCTGGAAATATGTCTCTTCATAAGCACTGGTATGGAACTAGTATCTGAAAGAAATTTGTATTTCAGTGCCATAAGCATAGTTTAATCAGATTTATCAGGCTTTATTCTGATGTCTGTGATTCATATGTAGCCATACTCAGTAACAAAATTTATTTCAAGTCCATCATTTTGTTTTCTTTAGGCTTAGAGTTTTTCTTCAGAGAAAAAAACCCTTAGTAAATGGATCCTCAGCCTGTAAATTTAAGACTTAAATGTAGAACATAATTTCATTTGCTAGAGTATTGACTTCAACAACCACTGTTAGTTTGTACTAAATAATAGTATATGAATATTTTTCTACATTTGAATATTTTATATCCACAGACTTCAGATGTTAAAGCAACAAAAGCAAAGGAGAAATAATTAGAAGCAAACACTAAATAAGAACTATTTTACAAAAGATATTTATTCTCAGCATTCCAGCAGAAGGAAAGCTTATCCCAAAATATTGCTGAGAGCTGAGGAACAACATCACTAGTAATTTACTAGACAAACCTGCTTATTCTGCAGGTGAGTATTTATGGGCTTTTTTATGTGACAGACTGTGCTTATAAATTGGGGTTTCCCCTCCTCCTCTCTTTTTAAAAAGTTATCTGGCTTTATTCTGGCTTAGATCAGCAATGCTACTAGTGTTTGGTTTTCTCTATGGGATCTGCAGTCTCAAAGTTTCAGATTTTGTTTCGGTTTAGATGTTCACATAATTCTACCTTTCAAATATAATGTATATGGAACTGTTACTGGTTAAACGACCTTCTCAGAAAAGTTACCGAAATATGTACATTTTTTTTAAGTTCTTAAAGTTCTTGAGCAATGTATGGTGTCAAGATATGCTTAAAATCTTTTAGACCTGCAGACACAAGGTGGTAGTATCAGCCTTTAGTAATAATTGTTTAGGGTGGAATTGCTTTTAGTTAATGGCCTTTGTTCCCTCTACTTTCTGAACAAGGGCTAGAGAAAATCCTTTGATTTTGGTCCTGCTAACATTCTGTCTACATCTCAAACTACTGATACATCAATCCAGTAGTAAACTGGTAAATTACAAGTATGCAAATGAAATCAAAGTAAGGATCTTCATCTCTCCCAGCAAGTTAGAGAAACTGTGTATTTTTCTGGTTTGTTGCATTTCTTCATAAATTCTTAGAATATTGAAGAAAAGAGTGAAAAATAAGGCATTTCAGACAAACAAATTACCTTTAAAACACTATGTTTGCCGTGAAATATGAATCCCATATTTCTAGCATTCTGAAAAATGATCAAGTCATGATAATTTGTTAGGAAACTGCAGACATTTTATTCTATATAAATCTCACAAGAAACAGGGATCCTGATTAATAGATGTTTTTAACCCCTGTCTTTTGCTGACCATCTTCTTAAGGGAATAAAAAAATCATTCTTTATGAATGAGAAAGAGAAATACTAAGTAAGAATGTACTACTTAGTATTTTTCCTATTTTCAGGAAGCATGTTAGAATGCTTTTAAAATAATTCTCCAATATTCTATGCCATTATACTCTACTTTTAAGTAAGATTTATGGCCAAGGCATAAACTTGACATTTAACTTGTTATTCTGAGGGATTGTCTGTAGTGTGGTATCATATTCATACAGGCACACCAAATTGTGGCAGCTCACCTCAGGGATCACTCAATACTCTTTTACTACCTCTAAGAAGCATCAGGATTGAAGAATAGTGATAGTTTCTTTTTACCACCTGTTTGTTGTGGTGGCTGCCCTTTCACCTCCAGTCAACAATATACCAAAATACCAATATACTACAGAAAGTTCCATTAATTCCTTTTCAGTTGAAACCTGTAGAGGAGGAAATGGTCAAGTCTTTGTTAAAATAGTAGGATGGTGGAATATGTAGCTGGATCACATTGCTTAGGACTGTATGAAGTCAGGTGCTGGGCATTTCTAAGAATGGAGACTCCATAACTTCTGTGGGCAGAACTTGTTCCTGTGTTTGACCACTTTCTCAGGAAAAAAAAAAAAATCTTCCTTATTTTAAATTATATTTCCACCTTTTGAATTTTGCACTCATTGCTTCTTGTCCTGCCACCAAAGAGAAGAGTCTGCTCCCTTTTCTTTACTTAAACCATCAGGTATTTATACTCGTAGATATGACACCAGAAAATCTTTTCTGGTCCATGCTGAAGAGTTCCAGCTCTTCCAGCCTCCCTTCATGAGATGGATAGTCCAAGCCTATGACCTGCTTTGTGCCCCTTCCCTGATTTGCTGTAGTGCACACCCCTTTCCTTTACTGGAGAGCCCAGCATTGGACCCAGCATCCAGATGTGTTTCACCAGGGCTAAGGAGAGGAAAAAGATCACCTCACTTCACCTGCTGGTGGAGCTTCACCTAACGCAGCCCAAGATGCTGTCAGCTCTTTGCCACAAGGACACATTTCTGGCTCATGGTGAACTTTCTGGGAGCTGGCCCAAGTACTTTTCTGCAAACCTGCCTTCCAGTCAGTCAAATCCAGCCTGTATGGGTATCTGGGGTTGTTCTTCCCCAAATGTAAGTCTTTGCATTATGAATTTCTGAAGGTACTTTTACATAGGTTTCTCAAGTCTAACAATGCCTGTCTGAATGTCAGTACAACCATCTGATCTCCTAAACACTCCTTTTTCCCTTATGCAGTGCTCCTGCTACCTTTTTTTGATTTCCTGGGATCAGCCATTCTGTAGCTTAGAGAAAGTGATCTCTGAAAATCAAAGACATATTAATTTATTTTTTTTTTTTCCCCAGGGCCTTATCCCATGCATTTCTTCCAAACAGCTTCTTAAACAAACCTGCTTTCCTGAAGTCCAGAATTGAAATACCCTTATTTGCCTTACTGACTCCTATTCAGACATTAACACTGCAGCCAAAGCTGCTCCCAAACTCCACATCTTCAGCCAGTTCTTCTTTGTTGATACAGTTTTTGCTTGTCACATTTGAGATACCAGGACTGGCAATAGAAATTAATCTTTTATTATAGTGAAGATCTTTCATGCTACAATTATCTTTCAGCATTGAAATGCTTCTAGCAATTTGACTTTATATAAAGATACATAGCCTAATAAATACTATGCAAAAGAAGGTTAACTTGCTTGTGTTTAGATTATATTTCTATGAATTTTTGATGCAGACAGTGTTTAGTCAGCCACTCCCCACGTGCATGTGTGTGTGTAACATGTGATACTACGGCATAAATGCTTTTCTGGAATGAGAAAAGCATTTATGATTTCTTCTCATATGAAAAGGTGTGTTGGTTTTGGCTGGAGTAGAGCTAATTTTCTTCCCAGTGGCTGGCTGGGGCTGTACTTTGGATTTGTGCTGAGCACAGGGTTGACAGAGATGTTTTTGTTGTTGCTGAGCAGAGCTTACAGAGCCAAGGCCTTTTCTGCCTTTTGTACTGTCAGGCTGGCAAGGAGACTGGGAGTGCTTGGGAGATTGAGAGAAGACACAGCCTGGACAGGTGACTGGAGCTGACCAAAGGGATATTGTAGATTATATGGCATCAGGCTCAGTATAGGAGAGTGGGCAAAGAAAGGAGAAGTGGGGGCTGTTCAGGGTGATTATGTTTGTCTTCCTAAGTCACCATTACACATCATGTGCTCTCCTGGGGATGCTGAACACCTTCCTGCCTACAGGAAGCAATTAATTAATTTTTAGTTTGCTTTCACCCATGGCTTTTGCTTTTCCTATTAAACTGCTTTTGTCTCGATCCATGAGCTTTCTAGTTGTTTTAACCTCCTGGTTTTATTCCCAATCACACTGATGGGGGAGTGAGATGTGTGGTGCTTGGCTCTTGGCTGGGTTGAACCATGACAGAAGGCTAAAAATGAGAAGTGTCAGGTCCTCCTAAATGAGTGTTATGAGTCCTAAGGATGGATTACCTGTGACAGGATGATTGAGGAATAGTCAGAGAATGGCTGAATAAGAATAGCTCCTGGAAAATCAGCCCATCAGTTTGATGACTGAGTTTTAATTAGGAATCATGAGTGTTTTCTCTAGAACTTTGTTTGAACTATTTATAACTTTTATGACAATTCAATTAGGTGAGAATTAAGAAAAAATTCTTATTTATCTCTAGGTTAATTTTGGTTTAATTAGAGATGAATTATGAGTATTGGAATGGTAAATATTATCAAATCTAGGCTGTCCTCTGATACGGGGTCTGAAAAAGACTTGAATTTAAATATTATAGTATTTTAGTTATTGTGGAACTTCATTTCTTAAGCAGGGAAATTCTGCCATTGGGGAGGCTTTTTGCATTCCCACTGTGTAGGCTAAAACCAGATTTTAAGATGCTCCCAACATAATACTGGAATCTTGATAAATGTAAAAGCTAGACATTCTAAAACAATGAGGGCTAGGAACTCTAGAACACTGTGGAGATTTGGAGATCTAGGTGTCCTTGAGGTCCACATCCAAGCCTTTTGATTTAAAACATTTGTGAGCAAAGCAAAGCTACAACAGCTCCAGCTTGCAGCACTAACACTGTGAGATGAAAGAAATGCTAAGATTATAGGCAGACATTATTTCTCACCATTCAGACTTAAATGAATCAATACTTTGTTCTTGAATTGTATTTTCTCTATAAGAGAGAGACTGGTAAATTTCATCAATTGCATTAATACTAAGTGCTCTCAAATTTCAGAATGGAATAATTACGTTAGACTAATGTATGATTGAAAATAGTTTCAGTTCTATTGATTTACACTGTAGATCTGAGAATGGAATTTTCAAGCTTGGCAGTTTTGTAAAATAGAACCTTTCAATAAATCTAAAAATATTAGTTATACTGTAAAGTTCAGCATTTAACTATTCCATATGGCATTTAGCTATTAAAGAAACAGAAGCACTGGCAGTTTAAAAATGATCTGATTTTATCAAGATATATTTCTCTAAATGCAGGAATATATTTCTAGGTTAAAATTAGAAACAATTAAACAATTTACTTTGAATCTGAATGTAGCAAGTATATAGAACATGAAAAGAAAAATTAAATCAAGAATCCTGGAATATGTGTGCCTGCATGAGTAGGTCAGATGTGGGCATAGTAGTGTGGGACCACATCTGGATTGTGCTTTCCATTACCAATCATTATTATCTCATGTAAGATAATGCTTTTGACATAAAAATTTTGACCCAAAGAGGTGTTTTTTTCTTTACCTTCCCTAATCTTCTTACTTTCCTATAACATGGTATGAAAAATCATATGGTCTAGAGTTTCAGGGTTTTTGGTAGTTGTGTTTTTACTTTATTTTACACTAAAATTTACTGTGGATCTCAGGGTACAGTTGCTCTGCTTCTGTTTCATTATTTGGCTATCCCATTCTCTGAGTAGTATAAATCTAAGATCAAGATTTTCCAGTACAGATGTTTCAGATGTTTAGCAAGATAATGAATCTGTATTTAATTTAATTTAATCTACACCTGTTGTGTTATAAATTTATTGTGCTCACCCATAAGAGGAATGGTGCACTTTAGTTCTTGTTCTCATAAATGATTTTTATTCTTTGGCTTTACATATAACCATAACTTCACATGAAACATCCTTTGCACAGTCCTTGAAAAGGAAATTTGCTTATGGAAAGACTTCTCATGATAATGCCACAGGGTCTAGCCTGGTAATTTCAGATTCAGCAGAGAGAGTGTTCTAAGACTGAAATTCAGAGATCAGAGAAGTAAATATATGAATTGTAAATGAACTGCATAGCTTGTCAAGGCCACTGTTAGGGTTTTAGCTACAAAAAACCAATATTTCTTTGTTCAAAATAAGTAACTTCAAATAAGATATCATGCCATTTTTAAAGAGGAATAGTCAAACGTATCTTTGTGATATTCTATAATGTCACTAATTTTCCATACTTACTAAGCAAGGGAAACTGTAGAATATTTATTTTATTACTGTAGTATGTGCACAATGGACAGATTATTTCTCTTTCATTGATAAGATAGGAAGGGTTCCAATAATCAATAAATAGAGGTTAGTTATTTAAAAGAGATGAAATATTGATTATGTGCAACTTTTCTAAAACTCCAATCTACTCTTCATTACCACTATGGAAACATAGCAAGAGGTTATCTTCTCTTATGGTTTTATTCAGAGATATACTGTGTGTTCCTTCACTATAAAAAGTACAGTTAGATGGAAGTTTAAATGGAGGAATATTTCTGCATCTTACTTGCTGTTGTCTCATTATTTCATAGAATCATATAATGGCTTGAGTTAGAAGGGACCTTAAAGATTATGTCATCCCAACGCCCTTGCATGAGAAGGGACAGCTTCCACTAGACCAGGCTCCTCAGGGCTCCATCCAGCCTGGCCTTGAACAATTCCAGGGATGGAACATGTACAACCTCTCTCAGAAACAAGTTCCAGGGCCTCACCAGTCAGTAAAGATCTTCCTAATATCTAACCTACATCTACTGTCTTTCAGTTTGAAGCCACTGCCCCTTTTCCAGGAATGTCTCAGGCATCACTGTCACTCCCAAACCTTGTAAATAGCTCCTCTATGTCTTTCCTGTAAGCTCCCTTCAGGTACTGAAAGGCCACAATTGGGCCACCCCAAAGCCTGCTCTTTTCCAGGCTGAACAATCCCAGTTCTCTCAGCCTTTCCTCACAGCAGAGCTGTTCCATCCCTCTGATCACCTTGGTGCCTCCTCTGGCCTGGCTCCAGCAGCTCCCTGTCCTTGCTGTGCTGGGAGCCCAGAGCTGGATGCAGCCCTGCAGGTGGGGTCTCAGCAGAGCGGGGCAGAGGGGCAGAATCCCCTCCCTGCCCTGCTGCCCACGGGGCTTTGGATGAGCCCAGCACACGGGGCTCCCAGAGCACATTGCAAGTTTAAAAATACTTCTAATAGTTATAGTAAATACTGAGAAATCAAAGCTATGTTAGATGTATAACTAAATACATATCTGATTTCCCTTTTGAGAATAGACAAGTTGTTTTTAAAAAATCAGTCATATTCCTCATTTCCAATAATGCCAAGCCATAGTAGGATGCATCCTTGAAATGGGTAAGACAGAAGAGAAAATTAACTAAGCATCCCTCTTTAGCTGTCTTATATTAAAAATAGTGGGAAAGCACAGAAAAAATTGTAATTTTAGATTTAGATGGGCTTTCCCATTTTTTTTTTTTTTGTTTTTACTATTAATCTCTACTGTCTTATAGATAAGGAAAAATCAGATCCTCTGCATATGAATAGAGATTTTAAGAGCTTGGTATCATTCTGTCCAAAAGGTATGAACAGGAGGTAAATATGATCCATTAGGTGCAATTATTTCACATACAGAAAAATAATAAACAGCTTCACAATTTAGTCTTAATGTGGAAAAAATTCCTATCTGGTAATGTAAAAATAGTATCTATTCTGCTGTCAAGTAAGTGCTTTAAGTATTAGAATAGTAAATGTGCAGACCTTGGAATAGAGCAGAACCGAAAAAATAGATGGCATTAATTTTTCTGGCAGAGTGAGACTTGAGTGGAGCTCCGGGAAACCTGTGACCATATAAGCCTAATTCCTGTGAATCTTTTATAATAGCAGACTGAAGAAATTCTTACATGTATTTATTTCCCTACAGGAACCTAAATAGAGGCAACCTAAATACTAGTCCTCTGTCAAACAATTGGCAGAATAGCAGTCTTCACTGCATGGTCTTTTTCACCCAAACAAGAAACTTTGAGTTCTAAAAATACCCTTGTAACCCTGGCAGCCTTGCTTAACCTCCATTAGAGACTTGAATTTGGCTGTCTGTCTTCTCTGAAGTCTAAAAGCTGTTACTTGGCTGTCATAAACTGAGATGGCTGATGGTCATGGCTATTGCAGTGGATAAAGGCTGGAGATGAGAGGTGAGGGGAATTAGAAAAACCATGCCACTTGCTCTTTGTATGCTGTTCTCTATAGTGAAAATGGATCCTAAGTTTTTCCTTGTGTTGCCAATCTGTCAATTTTCATATGTATGTCCTGAAAACGTGTAAGAAAGGATGATTCAAGAAAAAATAAGTTGCAGTTCTTCAAAACATCAGGTTATTATTGAAAATATACAGTTATAATTCCCCTCTATTTTTTAGAATAGTGTGTTCAAATTATCTAATGCTTTTGAAGGAAAAGAATGCCATGAAAAGCAGATGGTAACTTAGTGAAAAGTGCAACAGCAATAAAGAATTTAAGTAATTTTGGTGAATTCATGTAAAAGGGTTCTATTTACATGCATTTTGTTTGAAATTCAAATTTAAAAAAACCACAGGAAATCAGGGGTATATTTTGTATTTGGTACACTAGAAAAGAGAGAATAAAATCCTCTCTGAGGTAAATGATTGCTAAAATATTAACCACAGTGAAAAGTATAAAGCTTTCAGGCAAATAAACCCTCCCCTTGACTCCTTTTCCTCTTGAGATATTTTATGTTTTTAAAGGCATTATATTAGAAATTATATGGGTAAAAGAAATAACTCTCAACATTTTAAATCTGGTTTGTAGTTCTAACATAAAGGTACAAGGAATGAAAAAAAAAACTTGAATACATGATTTTAGGAAATTTTAGAAATTACACTGAAAAATAATGGGAAAACATTTAACCTTCCTCTTGGTGTACAAGAAGAAATTCCTTGTTTCATTTGCCCCATTTGTACCAGCAGTGGTGTGGCAGCAGGTCCAGGGCAGTGATTGAGCCCCTGTGCTGGGCCCTGGTGAGGTCACACCTCAAATCCTGCATTCAGTTCGGGGCCCTTCACCAAGTAAGGGCATGGAGGTGCTGGAGCATGTCCAGAGAAGGGCAATGGAGCACAAGTATGATGAGGAGCAGCTGAGGGAGCTGGGGGAACTCAGCCTGGAGAAAAGGAGGCTCACAGGAGCCCTTATCACTCTGCACAACTCCCTGAGATGAGGGTGGAGCCAGGTGGGGAGCAGTTTCTTCTCCCAAGGAACAACTAGGTAGGACAAGACAGGACAAGAGGAAAAGTCCTTAAGATGTACCAGGGAAAGTTTAGATTGGAAATTAGGAATAATTTATTCAGTCAAATGGTTTTCAAGTACTGGAACAAGCTGCCCAGAGAAGAGGTTGAGTCAGTGTTCCTGGAGGTATTTCAAAGGAGTGTAGACCTGGCACTGAGGGATATTTAGTGGTGTGCTTGGCAGTGCTGGGTTAGCAGGTCGACTCAATGATCTTAAAGATCTTTTACAACTGAAACTATTCTATGATTCTTTAATTTTAATGGGAAATCTCTTTCACTCACTTACTCCTACTCATTCACTCACTACTCTGTCCTTGGGGCACGGAAGGTCCTGTCTACAGCTCTTCATCTGGGAGAGAAGAGGGACATTAAACTTACTTTATTTTCTAGGTGGAATGTCCCCCCTCTCACTTTCTCAAAAGCAAACGAAACGCAAAGTTCTACCCTGCCATGTAGCTCAGTCTTTTTTCTATTTAAGCCAAGCACCCTGGTTTGTTAATTTCCTGTCTATCCTGAAACAAGAAAGTTGAGATCACAAGTCTCTCTTGTATACACACTTGTTTTCTCTTTTAATGATACACACCGGTTCTTTTGCAGTGCCATAGGAAAATGTGGTGCTTTGAAAGTTTTTTTTTTCAAGTGAATGTTGTTCTTTCTAGTATGTTCTTCGTACTTAAACTTGAGGCATATTACCATGTACAATCCTACAGCTCCAGTAGTATTTATTCACCTAACTGAAGTATTCACCAGGTGCCCCCCAACTTTCCAAGCAGACTGTGGAACCAGATACTTCAAGATAAATCAGGACAGTCAGTGGTCAGAAGAGTTTCAAAGCAACTATTTCTCAGGGATTTCTTATTTTTCAGATCTTCCTAATGCTGGAAAAAGAGATGGAGGAGGAAAGGATTTAAGCCAGTTTTGACAGTATTCTAGTCTCATGTAGCTACGCGGAAAAAAAGTGTTTGTATTCCAACATAGGATTAGAAAAAATTTGGTACTTCAAAACTCCATTATACAGATACAGCTCTGATCCAGTCCCCCAAGGAGCAGATAGAACAAAAAAATGCAACATCTGTCTTTGTTTTTAAAGCACATCTTATTTTGAAAAAAAATAAATGAATTCTCATGGCCATTTCACGTTTAGGGGCCAGAAACTAAGTAAAACCTGAATTAGCAGTTCAGCAGTAGCATCCATGCTCCCATTTCAGATGTGGCTCCTTTTTTTTTTTTTTTTTTTTTTCTATTATTTACATTGTCTGCATCCACTTTAAAACTGGATATTGGATGAGAGCTGTATTAATCACTTTCACTTTTTTGAAGCTGCTCACTGGAGAATAGGAAATAAAGAAATCTTTCAGGGAAATATAGTAAGGGAAATATAACCTCTGTACTAAATGGCTATTCTGTTTTTGTTGTTCCCTCTTCTCCCAACACATTAAAGTTGTGCTCTCAAAGCTTAGCAAAGCAAGTACTTATCTTCTAACAGAGAAATATTAAATGTATTGAATTAGGGAACAGTGGTGGTTTATCCTTGACATAGCTTTATAAGATCTTTTTTAAATTATAAGCAGGAAAAACAATGTTTTTACTGCACAGGCTATAACACGGCATTCTATTTTGTCTCAAGAAAAAAATTATTTCTTTTATGAAACGGAACATATCCCAGATTATGTATATTATTTAAAAAAAATCACTAATCATTAATTGTTCAAGTTCTCTTTTCATATCTTTGTTTAAATGTAACTTAAAATCAAAATAATGTATAGAAGCTATTCTTATGCTAACCTATACTTATTATTGCAATTAACTACTTGCTACTTCTTAATGGTGCTGAAAACTTCCTTTTACTGTTAGCTTAAAAGTTCTTTTGTGGAGCATCTTGTCTTTCTACATACCTGTGCTATTTTTATAAAAAAGGTTCATTCTGAGACAGCTTTTTTTGTCTTTGTGTGTCTCAAGAATTCCACTTATGAGATATTGTATTAAGATACAGAATTCCAATTCCACATATGGCATTAATCCAAATTAAATAGTGCAGCTGAGTGAAGCAGCTGGATAAATATAGTAATCTATATAATTGGACATACTTTTAATAAAGGTAATTTTTAAATGCAGCTATTGGAATTTGGAAATGGAATTAATGTACCTTAAGCATTGTAAATAGATGGAAAAATTCAGGAAGGTTATGCAAAGCTGGTCTTCATTTAAGAGTTTTTTCAAAGACATTTTGCTGCTTCAAACATTACTATAAATATTACAGTAAATTTTCTCTTTTGACTTTGTATGACATTGTAGAAGTATAAATTTTGCATACAGTCACATGTTAAGAAAAAAACAAACCAAAACCAGCCAACCAAGCAACCCCAGCTTTAGGCTGCCCTCACAAATGTCAGTCCATTAGATTAGATTGTTTTAATTATTTTTCTTTGTGTTTACTCTCTACTCGTGGTTGCTGTGCTGTGGCTCTGTGCAAACCAGGTATGATGCTTATGCACCGAATCTCTCGTCACACTTTATTTAGGAACTAATTCTCAGATGGGGGAAATAAACTTAAACCATGACAAAATAGAAAATTCCAAAACAATTTTGGAATGAGAATTTTGGATGTGGATTTCTGCTGTGAGGATGTTGTCTTGGATCATTTGAAGGATAGTGAGTGGGTGTCACAGAGGACTGCTGCAATCTACTGACCTAGACCTAAAATCATTCTACTTTATTCATTGGAGATTCTAATTAAGATATTGCCAGATATTATTTGTTTGAAGTGTCATTAAACATAAAATTTGACAGCACACACATTATTAGTAATAAAGACAAATCCATGTGTGAGAGGAGGAAGATCAGAACATATGTGTTCTGTCTGTGTGTGATATGTGCTGGCTGCTGTTCTAAGTGAAGAAAGCTTCAATTTAATTTTAACTGCAGTACGTGTTTGAAGACAGCTAAAGGCATGACTCAGAAGAACAGCAATAACCAACATTACTATAATCACTGTTGTTATTATTATTATTGCTATTATTATTTTATTATTAATGATACTTCTTCAATACAGAAAAAGAACCAGAATATGAGGTCTACATCTCAGTCAGGTTTTAGATCACAGATTACATCACTAATACTTTAATTAATGAAATTGTGTTGATTTTCCTTTTCTTTCTTCCTAGTCATAGGAAAATATTTTAAATATTTTGGAGATGATTTTTCATAATGTGTTGAGTTTCAAACCGATTTAAATCACCACCATGTGCAATCAGTGTGTAATCGTTGCTTGTTTTCATTATTTTTTAGGAAAAATTCCATAAATTGATGCTATGATACTATTTTCTAGTTCTTGTGACACTGAATGCCCTGTGTGGATGCATGTCTTTGCAGGTAATTTTTTACCAGTTGCAAAATGATTTTACCTGTCCTTAATCCCAATTATACACCTATTTCTTGAAAAATTTAATATTAGGTATTGATCTTTTTATAGCACTGAATATAAAAATTTCATTAAATATAAGGAATTAAGAATGTCAAGTTAACATAAAATATAGAAAATTTGATTTTAATAGACATAATTTGGCTAAGAGAGTGATGGTGATCAATATCTTCCAGCAGAAATTCTCCTATTGCTGTTTGCAAATAATTAATTGATTAATTATTAACCATGGATCTGACAGAGCTTAAAATTTGATGTAATTAAGGACAGACTCAATGAACTTGTGCTGGAATGCTCATTAAAATTTAATTGAACAATGTAAAGGTTTAGATTGTCCTAGAATCTTGACTTGTTATCAGAAGCTTTCTATTCTGGACACTCGTGGCCTGCAGGGACATAGAGCAGATGAGAAGTATGGAATTTATAGCCCTGGGAAAAGTTTAACCTCAGGCATCAGGTTTAAGTCTACTGATCTTGTTAATAGTAATACAGCTGTTATTTATTAAAAACAAATACAAGAAGCAAACATATTTTTCTGTTTCTGGCACTTAGATCTGAGAGAATTTGGTGGGTGCCTATTCCACCTGTATTTCATAGTTACCACCAGTTACAGTGCAGTTCCTAAACCACAGAGTGCAAGGCATGACTCATCTGTGAAATTTCATTTGATATCTGAGATCAATGGTGTATTTAATACATCTAGAAGCAGAGATAATATCATTTTAATTAAAAATGCTAGCAGAATAATTACTTTCTTAAGCATATGGCCACAGATAAGAAAACTGAATGACACTTAAATTGGGTTTGTAAGAAAATGAATTTGCATTAAAAAGTAGCTATTAGCCATTTCAGTGCCAGTGTGGGAGATCAAGGTTACAGATCTTTGCTCTGTAGGTTGAGAAACCTGGTTTATAAGAGCTGATATATTTGGGCTTGAAGGAAAATGAGGTCTCGGCGATTTTTCTCATCTCAGTTTCAGTTTAATTAGTGTCATCACTCGTAGAAGCACTTGTTCCTGTTAGGGAATAGTGGACAAATGGCCCTTTCAAAAATCAGGGGGAAATATCATGGCTCTGTAATTAAAGCAAGTGGACAGTAAAGACTAGGGGTGAAGGGACTATTTAGTTTGATTTCTTCATTTGTTTTTTTAAACTGTGAAATATTAATCCAGCTAAAGTTTCAGTATAGTAAGGTTGAAGAGATTGAAGCTGAGGAAGAAAGCACAGAAAACTCTTCCTGGTGTTTCATTACCACCTTACTGATTCAAGATTTTTTTTTTCCAAGTGAGAGTTGGCATCTTAGTAGCCTTAAAAAATACTTTGGTTAAGTTTTTCTAATAAAAAAAAGTTTATTTTATTAATTTATCTCTCAGTTTATGTCTAATACTTCAAAGCAAGATTATAAAGAAAAATTCTTATGAGGGCACCAGACAAAAAATGGATGTTACTTTCCAAAATTAACAACTTTTATTAATTTCTACATTCAGCAATTCCTTTTTAATATTTAACCTGCCAAAATAATAAGGAAGTGGGAGTTGAAAGTGTTTTCTCTCAACCCAAATTCTTTTCTTGATAGATTTCCTTAGCAGGGAATTATTTAAATGTCTGAATTATCCTGAATATCACACTCTTTTCTGGGCTCACTTTAGTTCACATCTACATGTTGAGATATGAGTTGTATCTTGTACTCTGGCAAGGAGAAATAGTGCTGTCATTGTTCATTCTCAAAAAAATCCCCAAAACAGCCCCAGACAACAATAGTGGCAACAAATAAACAAACAAAATAATAACTGCATGCCTCCCCCCAAAGATAACACCCCTTTCAAAAAAAGACCTGAAACAAAAACAATTCTATGATAAAGCCATCTTTTAAAAGGAAGGAAAATACTCAAGTTCCATGTACGGGTGAACAGTACTTTCGCAAAAGATTTTTTTTGACATTATCCATCCTCTGACCTGCTCATTTTGTTGGACTTTATTGAAAAACATTTCCACCTGCAAGATTCTTCAAGTCTTGTATGACAGCTGAACATCCCATCTGGAAGACAAGATGTCAGGAGACAAATATGAATATTACAATATTCCATCTTTTTTTTTTTTTTTTTTTTTTTTTTTTTTTTTTTTTTTTTTTGTGGGAATTGTAGCAGTGGCATGTTAAGCTCCAAGTTTTTAACTAGAAGGCTCTTCTTGGAGAATTGTTAGTGCTATGCTCAAATTAAAACCAAAATAATGCAGAAAAAAGAGGATACTTCTCACTGCAGAAAGGAAGTAATTGAGCTGAGATGCCTGACAAAAGTAAGCAATATTCTCTTTTAAAACTACATGTCTTCTGACAACTGGACCTGTCTAGAATGTTACCACAAACCTGTGTTGCCCAAAGGATGCTCCTAAAATGCTGTTTGATTGGCTCATGTTATGAGTGTGTCTGAGTAGAGGTAATAATTTTATTGGCAAGTATAAATTCCTGCACCTTTTTTATTTCTCCTGACTACCACATAGAAAAACAAGAAACCATACTTTATGCTTGTAGCTAATTGTATATTGGTTCTTAGAATTCTTAGAAACAAGTTAATCTGTGAATAAAATTATGATTTTTTTGTGAATAAAATTAAAAAAAAAATTAATAAAATGTTATGAATAAAATTTTTATTATTGAAATTAAGTATTTCCCTAAAGTAACTGGTGAAAATCACCATAAATATTTTAAGTTTCTTGAAAAGTTTTTACCTAATTTTTATCTTTTTAGGTTCTTACATTTTGCTCCGATTTGTGTTGCATATTCCTCCATAGATATCCCTAAACATTTGTTTTTGTGGAGCTGGCTATCTCTAATGAGTAATAACACTCCTGGTGCCATCCCAATAAGCCTATGCATTTTCCTACTTCTTAACAGCAAATTTACATTTTGTTTCCTAACAAACTGAAAGTTAATTATGTGGAGTGTTAGTCAATAAAATATGTGATATGTTGCTAGTCCATGAGGGTTCTTCACTTCTTCTTGGATATGTTCTTGCCTTGTCTCTGCAGAGTTTCCTTCTATCCAGCTGGCACCCAGCCTACACAGGGCCACAGTGTTATTCCATTACAGATGCAGAATTTACCATTGCCTTACTTCACTGAACTTGCTGGGATTCCTGTCAAACCCTTGCTTCAGTCTGTCAAGGTTCCAAAATGTAGCAACCCTGCCCTTCTACACCCTGATTTGGTGCTGTCACCTGGAGAATGTGCTCTGGGTGTCTTTAGCAACTGACTGCAATCAGTAGGTTTTATTTTTTTCCTGTTGATTCAAATCTGTGAGGATGGTAGGCCAGATTAATTCATATAGTCTCTACACACCCTGTTCATATTAGTCCACTTGGATTAAAATGGTTCACTATTCTCTGTCTGCCCATGCCAAATAATTAATCTCCTAGAAAATCATCAGACTGGTAAAGCATGCTTTATGCCATAAATTGGATGATTTTTCTTTTAATGCAAGAACTTGAAAATTCTTTTACCTAATTGTTATAACTGTAATGAGTAACTACACAAAAAATCCCAAACATGTAATGAGACTTCTCATTAGAGGATCTCCCTTGAAATGTTTCCCTTTGGGAAAGAGGGTTTCCTTTGCAAAACACACATGGGAGTTTATCTCAGGTTGTTGAAGTGATCAAACACTTCAGATCCTCGTCCTCCAAGATCAGACTTTGTACTTATGGCAAAATATCTCAACTGAGCACAAAAGTACTAAACCAAGATTAAGATCATGATCACCATGCATCACAGACCATGACATGAATGCTTGGAGCTGCTGCTGTAGCACGTCTGAAGCATCCTTCTGAACTGACAAAACAAGCCCAGCATTGCAGTAACACAGGTTTAGTCACTTAGGATAGAAATGATGATAAGTCTAGCAGCCTACCAAAAAAACATGCAAGGAGCATTCATTTTTTTCCTGGACAAAACAGCATTTGATGACAAGTGGAATGTTTTAAATTTCCCTTTAGAAAAGATTTCACTTCTCTTTTGATTGGAGTATTCACTCACATTTCACAGAGTACAAGCTCAACACTCTTCTGCCAATCATGCTGATCATGGTTTTTACTTAAATGGGAAAAATAATAGATGGTCTAAGCCCTAAGTGTTGCTTTTTTGCTAGCATTGCCTTCCTTTTACATATTTTTATTGCATGGAAGAACGCAGTTGTAGTAGAAAGCTCTATTCAAGAATCACTTTGTTCTTAAAATGGTGCTAGCCATGCCAAAGTTGTGGGTTTGATCCCCGTATGAGCCATTCACTTAAGAGGTAGTCTAGGTGATCCTTGTGGGTCCCTTCCAACCCAGAATACTGTATGGTTCTTACATTTGTCCATCCCCATGCTCACCCGCTTTCTTTTTCTTCCTTTGCAGTTGCAAAGACATACTACCCTTCAGAGTCCCGTGTTACACCATGAAATTATGGTTGAATGCTACCAAACACCCCAAAATAACCATTTCTCAATTGAACTAGTCAGTGTTTCAAATTGCTTGCACGCAAGAAAAGAGAGCTGACATTTATAAGTGTGGAAGATTTAGTTTTCTTTTGGAAGGAGATATAACTGTGTAATAAACTTGTTTTTCTAACAGTGTTCCCTCTTTTTTTAATCTCCTTCCTGTAGAAAGATTCATCTATGTTAATTTTTCTTAGCTGAAAGTGCACCTTTGTCAATAGAAATATATTTTTTAAAACACATCACTATGGAAATGGCTGTAAAGCATTATTGAGTAAGCTATTTTCTTTCTAATTTTTTTGCTTAGAAATAATTTTAACAGAGTAAATTAGAAGTTTTGATATTGACTGTTATATTTACTGTAATATTTTAAAGTCTAAAAAAGCATAAGATTTTAAGGTATAAAGCAGCTTAAAAATGAATAAACAAAGAATTGCCCCTTCATTTCCATAGCAAATGCAGTGACAATTATAAACAATATTTTTAGACAAAAAACAGAGCTCTAAATTGTGATGATGCCTATTTTAAAATGAGTTTTATAGCTCAAGCATGAGGCCAAGTATTGGAAATCTATCGGAACTATTCATTTTCTAAAAGCTATGAATTTGACTTTATTGTTTGAAGTGCAGTTTTCTAAGCCTGAAATGAATAAGGATATAGATATTTACATTTGTTGAAAACAACTTTTTACTTTTTTTTTTTTCCTGGAGTATTTCACAATAATCACAGGTAAAGAGAGTTTTTAAGAGCAATCTAGAAAAGACACAAGGTAAAATAGGACTGGAAATAAAAGAGTAATTAATATCAACTATCAGTTACTACAGACTTCCTAAAACCTAAAATAAAGCTTTCTCAATGTAGGTGGTTTATTGACTAGAAAGTAGACAAGCTTCCCAAATCCTTATTCTTAAAGGTTTATATTTTGCTGATTGAAACCATTAAGCTGAAGCTCAAATTTTCTTCTTCCATAAAAGATGCCAAGCCTGGTGGGTGTTTGTAGCAGCAAAAGGCTTACAAGGCAGAGTGTACACCAGGCACAGGGTAGATAAGAAAATCTAAAAGCAGTTCTTTTCATGGTATGCTCCAAACAGTTTTGTTTCCTTTCCTTCCAGATGAAAAAAAAAAAGAAGAGAATTTTCAACAGAAAGTAAATTGACTGTAGTATGTTTCTTTTCAATGGGAACAACAAATTGAAACATGTAAGAAGTTTTTTTTCCTTTTTTTTTTTTTTTTTTTTTTTTTTTGTAAATAGGAAAAGGAACTAGGGAACTGACTGATAAAGTTTCCAAGAATAAAGATCAGCCATCCTAATCTTCTTTTTCAAAGTGACATTAACCCATTGATTACTCTGTCGTCTGCAAAGGCCTGGCCTCTTATGATTGATGATTACTTCTATGGGAAAGACGGATTTCTTTTAAGCCTAAAAAAATAAAAGATCTGTGTGTTTAAGTGACGACTGATGCTGTACTTATTTTGCTATCAGAACTTATGCAGAATTTTGCCCAGACATGGAATCTCTGAGATAGATGTTAAGTTTTAAAGGCAGAAGCAAGAAGAAAAGACAGATCATGTCCATCAGATACCTTTCAAGCTTCTCTTAACTTCAGGTTATAAGTGGAGTAATTCTGGAGTTATAAAGGGAGGGGGAAATATGGCAGTTTTTAATACAAAAAAAAGGTATGCTGGGTATAGTCTTCTCACTTCCCTTAGAAATTTTTTGTGAGAGAAATTTTTGTGGCTTACCCCTCTTTTAAACTTTTTTCAGCAGTAAATTGGCATAATTTTAACACTATGTCTTCTCTAATTTACTACAAACTATGTTTGTTCTGTAGAAAGAGGGAGTCCCTTAAGTGTGAAATTTAATTTTATTATTGTATATTTATTTAATACTTGGCAATTCTATTTTCTGGTCAATAATACATATATTCCTGGATTTCCAAAAAAGAAATCTAACTGAACATTAAATTAATAGGATTTTTAATACCGCTTTTTGTAATATTTACAAAACTCTATCAAAATAATTACTTCTGATCTTCTTTGAATTTTCTGTCCTTCTAACAGTAACTATGGTCATTTAAACTTCTTAGAAATTCTCTCTGAAAATCTTCACACAATTTATTTGGTGATTCTAATAAAAAGAAATTAGATCAAGACAACACTTGGAATTTCACTGATGTGCAATCATATTCACTGCCCAGAGCAACCATTTTGTAGTTCTCTACACTGGGGAAAATATCTAATCATTAGTTTCTTTAGCTAATTCACAGACATTCAGCATTTCCTAAAATATAACTATTAAGTAGGTTAAGAATTCTCTCATTAAAATATCCACTGTTTCTTCCATACGCTATACTTTTAAAAGAAGGTTAGCTTTAAATATCCAGGGTTTTTTTCAGCCACTGTCACCTCTTTCCTTTTAACAGTTATCATCTGACCAATGTTCTTTGTGATTTAGCTGAGTTTTGAGCCAGAGGTTACAGCTGAATTTAATGACCTTGGTATTAAATACCATGTTTAAAGATTCAGATATCTTATTGTATCAATAAAAACCTTGGTAGATATTCTCCCTTTTCTGTATCCCAGCAGCCACATTCCCCAGGTGTCACCATAATTGAGTGAAGAGTTCAAAAGTTCTAAAAGAACTTGGTGTAGAAGGTTGTGAAATCCAGAGAATTTATCATTAGACATAGGTGCATAATGGCAGCTGTGCGACCTGCTGCCTTTACCAGGATATCTTGCACTGCAGAAAATTGTGCAAAGTTCTCAGTTTATTGATTTGTTTCACAATTTATTAGGGAGACCAGTTTGAAGGCAAGCCTTCAACGTGTTTTTGGTTGGTTTTTTTTTCATAATTCTTTAACTTCTCTTCAAAGTACTATTTTGCTCTACTGGATTTTTTCTTGTCTTGCTTTTGGCCCTTAGTGTAGCATTTCTGCCTGGTCTGGAAAATACCAAAAACTGTTATCAATAATAGCAGAGGGTCAAAGGTGCTTGTGGGCTCAAGTTTTTTTATTACAATTTTATTAGTGAAATAGTTAACACTTTCTATCCCTAGGAATTGTGTTTCACTGTTAGTGATAACAGAAATGAAACCCTTCTCTTGCTGACAGAATGTGGCTTTACGTACTTTGCCCGTGGTCCATGGAATTGGAGTCTTTCTTTTTTTGACTTGCAGTCAAACAGTAATTTTTTATCACATCTCACAGTGGGGTTGGACAATATAAATTACAGACAACAGTCAACCTTCTCGCTTTGTTTTGTGTCTCTCAGACACAATGACTAAGTCTTTCAGTGATTATGTGAATTTCTAAAAGGTCAGTTTTACTGTGTTACTTATCATACTCATAAAATGCAGCTATTCTCATCTTTTGCCTTCACTTGACTGCTGAATCTGTAGGTTTTACTAGAATCATTGAATAGTTTGGGTGGGAAGGGAGCTTTCAACATAGTCCAGTCCAACTACCCCTGAACTGAGTAGAGACAACTAAATCAAGTTGATGAAAGCCCCATCTAACATGACCATTAATATTTCTGAGGACGGGGCATCTACCAACTCTTGGAGCAACCCATTCTAGTGTTTTGCTAACCTCATTAGAAAAAAAATTCCTTCCTATATCTAATTTCAATCTACCCTCTTTTACTTTAAAACCCTTACCCTTTGTCGTATCACTAGAGTCCCTTTGTTTGCTTGTTTTGTTTATTGAATTGTGTTTTTTTAAATGCAGTGCAATTTAATTATTTATTTTATTCTATTTTCTTTTCTTTTCCAAGAGAGTCTGCAATTTGAAGAAATAATGTGAGCCTCAGTTACTGTATAACTACTGAGATTTAATGTAGTTTTATTGTTTTGGGAAAAGGGAAAAGCTGTATAGGTGGGGCTGATCATATATCTTGGTAGTTCCCACATCAATCATAAACAGATAGAATGGTCTTCTGTACGAACATATTTTTTAAAAGGTAGTTGAGCATCAGAGAGGAATAATGGAAGCACCATTCACTTAGAGAATGAGAGAGACTGCTTGTCGTGCCTGTTTAGGGATCTTGGAGTGTTGCCTGGAGACTTAGGATGTCAATGTGCTAAAAAGGCCCAATACAAACCCCATTAATGTCAGTAGAACAATCTCCACAGAATTATATGAACTTTAAATCAGGATAAGCAAGTGCTCCTGTCAGTACTTTATCTGAGTCATGTGCAGGCTCACAAAGGTGAGGAGAGGTTTGCTTGCTGGAATAAAACCCTTCCAGGTCCCAGCAGTAAATCTCAGTAGGTATGATGCGATGGCCCTAAAATGCACTGGGCTTTGTTTTGTATTGGCAATATTTAACAATATGAACTGACAACTAGAAGACATGCAGAAGAAAATTATGTGGACAGAAACAACCCTGTTTATCAAAACAAAGTAACTTGCAGTTACCTTAACTTTGGAGTTTCAAAAACTGTGCTTCCTCTCTAGCAGTTTCATAATTTTCCTACATTTACAAACTTTCCTATGTGAGAATTTCTCAGGTTTTTCTCTGGTTGAGATGATCCCGAGATGTTAAAAGTCTTTTTTCCCCAACCCAGCTGTCCGAGAAGAGATCAGAAGTCTTCGGCTGTCGTTCTCAAGGTTGTTTGTTATTTCTAAACTAAAACACTTTCTGTCTGGCCTGCCAAGGTCTGTTCTGCAGGCCAGTTTGAGGCAGACTGCCCTCCCACAGGGCTGGTGTTGTCTTTTATACTATAAACTACGTATTCAATATTTACTGTTATGTTCCAATACCTATCATCTACGTTAGACTGTGACTTTCTAGTCTAAACCAATTCCAAAATGCCACCACCACCAAGAAGATGGAGGCTAGGAAGAAGAAGGAAGAAGGACAGGACAATGTCCAAATCCCTCCATCTTGTCCCCCTAGACCCCCATAGTAAAATTCTTTAAAATTCCACCTTTCACCCTGTGACAACTACTGTTATGCTACTTAAACTTTTGTGAATTGTAATTCTTCATATAAAGTTGGTAATTTGCTCCATGGGTCAAACTCAAAGCCACAGGGGTCTTTGGCTGACATGCCAGGGTCTCTGAGCCCCCTGCCAGGGCTTTGAGCCATTAGGGCATCCAGAAGGATGTCCTGGTTTCTGACAAGAATTTAGTCCTGCTCTACAGCTGAGGCAGATTATAATAATTCTTTTTCATAGTGCAAATTCAAATGGTGCAGTGACCTCTTGCCTGCCAGCAAAACCCACATTTTTCTCGTAAGGAGATAAAAATACAATTGAACAGAGGATGCAAACTGCAGCTAGACAGATTGCCATTAGTAATGCAGAAAGGACATGTATCTGGTCTGACTTGGTACCAACCTTTCCTCTAGTCTTTTTGTTATCTAGATATTGTTAGCATAGGCTTTGGAATATAAACCTTTGAATATACAGCTGGGAAACTTTGCTTTCATAGCAGCTGTGAAGCAACAGGACCTCATCAATGTCTATAAACATCTGAAGGGCAAGTGTCAAGAGGACAGACCAGTCTCTTTCCCATGGTGCCCAGCAATACAACAAGGGGCAATGGGAAGAAACTGAGGCACAGGAAGTTCTACCTGTACGTGAGGAAGAACTACTTTCCTGCGCAGCGACAGAGCTCTGGAACAATCACCCAGAGAGGGTGTGGAGTCTCCTCCACTGGAGATATTCCAAAATCATCAGCATGAAATCCTGTGCCACTGTACCTCATGTACCCCAATTGAGCAGGCAGGTGGGACCAGATGATCCACTGTGGTTTCTTCTAACCTGATCAATTCTGTGATTCTGGGATTCTGTAACAGGAACTGCAGACAGGAAGCAAGTCCCATCAAAATGTGTTCTTTAGTACAGGGTGTAAGAGGAGGAAGGGTCATGTGAAACAGTGCATATATTTGATTTATTGATAGAAGTATTGTTAAATTTCTTTTTGTTGTTTTGAAGACTGAAAGTTTATGGACAGTTTAGCCTGTTTTTTCCCAAACAGCTTCTGAAAATTGAAATCTTAAACAGATGAGATAAACATCCTTAGTAGAATCTCAGTGACTGTATAAAATACAATTTTAAGATGCTCACAAACCAGAATATTATTGTCTTACAGAAGATCTCTGAAACTGGATTAGTACTCACGTTTTAATCTAATACAAGAAAGGTACATAACTGGCTCAGTTTTAAGACTAATTGCACATCATGTTGTATTGTCAGATCTGCCAGTGTCCGACATGTTTGTGCATTATTACAGACAAAAAATGCACCACCAAAGAATGAATAATGTACCTTATAATGGCATACATAATTAGGTTTGTGTGCTTACAGGAGATCAGAACACTTTTCAACATCAAAAGGATTAATTCAAGAGCTATAATGTACAGTGAGATCAAGAACAACTCTGGAATAAATTTCCTCCTCTTCTTATTTAGAGTGAGATATGAAATTGAAGAATGGCTGCTGGGTAATAATGGCTAATATATTTTGTGTCCCTGGTGAACTCTACTGTCCCCAGGTGAAGTGAAGATTCCTTCTTTTTTGTTGCAAATGTTCCATTTGGAGAGATCCTTCGTTATAGAGTGGGCTGAAGGAGAAGTACATTTACATTGAAACAAATCCCAAAGAGATCTGATTATGACTGGTCAATGTGCTTCCAATAAACATATCCAGTCTTCAGATAGGTAGAAAAATCCCACAAACTAACAAACAAACCAATAAACCCTAACCAATCAAAAATAAATTCCTAAAAAAACCCAATCTCATCATAAACCAACTAATCAACTAACAAAAAACCCCAACCAATAGCAAAAAAAAAAAAAAAAAGGAAAAAAAAAGAACAGGAAAGATTTTCCTTAACTGCCAAGTTAAATTATCTGCTACTGTTGGTTACTCATGATGTAATCTTGTTCATATACTCATATTCCCTTCATTAGAGCTAGTCTGTGTCTGCAGGGGTTTTTAGTCCTGCTTTTAGGTACTGCTTCACACCTTCATTTTCTCATGGTTAGAAATAATCTTCTAATTTACAGTGCAATTTTCAGACCAAATTACATACCTTTGTTCTAGCACTGATATTGTCTTTTAGTTTTAATAGCTTGTCCCTCTCCCCTGTGTTTGTTCCCAGAGGTACTTACAGAGAACAATCATCTACCCTCTTATCTTATGTTTTGCTAGGCTAAACAAGCCAAGCTCTTTCAGTCCGCTCGTGTAAGATAGGCTTTGCTGTCTCTGCACTAATTGTCTTTCAAAAAAATTTATCAGAAGGCACACTTACAGGAAAATAAAGTTTCAGTGTAAGCTGCAGAGCATACAGAAACACACATTTGTTTCAAATCTAAACCTGAAAGTTTTCGTAAGAAGCTGGTTTAAAACTACAACTAATTAAATCTGTAAATTGATATTACAGGCAATCTAGGTTAAGTAATAATGGTGCTATCTTGTATAAAGAAATTTCTAGAAAATTATATTAGTCCAATTTACTGTGCAGCACAAGTTCCATGCCAGGGTGGTGATGCCCCTAAACAGAGAGCCATAGAGGAGCCCACGCTGTCCCAGGGTAACTTTTGAGGGACCATGCTCTATGGAGGGGCTTGTGCAGGTGCGCTGAGACTAAAACAGTGAAGGAAAAAGCATGAAGCAGGCAGTCACCGAAGTAAAACTTTGACATGGGCAGGGCCAGAAGTAGAAACCTACATCTTGAAAGTCTACTTCTGAAGTATGATAAGGATACAAACCAGTGTATACAACCACATTCTTACCTTAGCCTCCTCTACCACCAGAAGACTAACCAGAGGGACTGGAGACATTCTCTGTAATCCTCATCACAAACAAGAGAATGCGAGTCTAGAAAGGAGAAAGAGCAGGCATTGGAAAGAAGTTGAGTGTTCAAAATAGAAAGGGAAGATGTTTCCCCAAGTGTTGATTTCATTATGTTTTGTCTTTTTTTTTTCTTCCTACACAAAGGCTGCATAAATAATTAAAGATTATTTTAATTCATCATTAAGGAAATAACTTTAAATTTTCTGTGTTAAGGCTTCTTTGTCTGTCGAGGAATCCAACAACTATTGAGGATGGTACTTGGGTTAAAATTCCCAATTTAAACACAAAAGTATTGTATTTAGAACATCATTATCTCATTTTAACCATCGTCTTCAGTGATCTTAAATCAGTTGCCATCCAAGTTTCCTGCAGTGTGTAAACTCCTGGCTTCTGAAAGGCATGTCCATGAGGACCTGGATTCAGACAGGCCCACCTCCATGTATGAGGCTCAGCAACTTCAGCAGTCAAAAAGAACATAAAATCAGAATTCAGTTCTCTCCTCTGAGTGAAGTTCAAAGAAAATCTGAACTGGTTTCATTAATTTGGTAATTAATCTCCCTAACTTCAATATTCTGCCCCTGCATGTCTTATCCTAGTTCAGCCAATGAAGAGAAATTGTTGTTGCTGGATTACAGACCATCCAACCTATTGAAACCCTTTCTGTAATACGGTTATTTGCTTTTATTTGCTTATATTGAGAGTGGTTATGTGGGCAGAGATAGAAGCAGAAATCTACATCTTAAAGGTCTTCTGAAGTATGCTAACGACACAAACTGGCATAATACAACCATGTGATTAAGCTTTTGCAGAACTTTGTGATAGCTCTGACTAGCAGTCCTGTAATTTTTAAGTGTTTTTCCTGATTGAAAGAGAGCAGGTTTAGGTTAGATTTCAGAAAGAAATTCTTTACAGCTCAGAGAAGCTGTGACAGACCCATCCCTGTGTTCAGTGCCAGGCTGGATGGAGATCTGAGCACCCTGATCCAGTAGAAGGTGTCCCTGCCCATGTCGAGGGGGTTGGAATTAGATGGTTTTTAAGGTCCCTTTCCTCCCAAACCACCCTGTGATTCAGTGATTTCAAGGGTATCATACTCTTAAATCTATTCTTGGCGACATTTTAAAATTCATCAGTATCTGTATATACTCTTTGTTTTACTATTGTTACATGTACTACTGTTCTACCAACTCTCCAAATTTTATCATTTCTTACACTATTTGATGATATGTTTTCATTTAGTGCAAAAAAACCAGAGGAGATGAAAAAAGCAGTCATGATAATTTATTGTAACTGAGGATCTTAAAGCCCAGTTTATTGATCCATGTGATTATTATGCAAGAATATTTTTTTTATTGCTATCATACTTTTGTAGCTATCCGTTATGTTGCTTATACAGAAAACCTTTTTTCCTTATTTTTCTTTTTCTTTAAATTCTAATGAAATCAGCTTACTAACAAAATGTAATCAAGGGTCCAAATTATGTATCTGAATTTAGAAAGTGCTTATACCATTACTAAAGTATAAAAGGGGTTTAGTCACATCCCAGCTAAATCATAGTTTTGCTACAGCATTTATAATTTGTTATGCATATGCATATTCACACTCACACACATACACACACACACACACATATATATATAGCTTTTACCAAAAATAGATGAGTAGAAAGTAAAATAACATTTTCTTCTAATAGTATTTTTCTGTTGGATAAGAACTTTTGGACTAACTAAGAAATTTTCCTTACTTCAATAAAATACTTGTGGATGCCTCTAAACTTTTAATTGATTTCATGTCCCACAATGTATCTTATTAAAGGCCTGGAGATATTATGCCTTTTGAATGACATATATATCTCAAAAAATTGATTTATGGAATATATCTGTAGAAATGTTTGGTTCCATTTCCAATACCTATCAGCTATTAGACCAGGTTAGGCCCCTTAATTGTCTGCAGACTTGTATTTCTGCTTATCATTAAACACAAAGACAGGGATGGAACAAGGCAACAAATGAAACAACGATCAATGAAAAGGAGATAAGGAAAAAATCTTTAAAATTCTCAAAACCCCTTAAAGAGTCATGATTTGATTTAAAAAAATAATCAAATCTAAGCACCTGTCATCTGAATGCTATCTGTAAAAAACAAGCAAAGAAACAGAAAGCCAGCCGAAAAACAATTACTATGATGTTCTGAGCAAAATTGTAGGTTAAATATTGATTAAAACCTTCTATTTAATCTATTGAAACCTACCTTGTGTTCAGTGTTGTCAGTATTTATTTTTCAGAGGGCAGGCTCTGTGCTAGGGTTAAAGCATCATTCTACTTTGATAATTAACTGGAAAAGTAAAGTTATTGAGGAAAAGTTAAAAAGGTAAGAGATAAATTTTACTCTTTTTCTAGAACAACTTATCCTGATAATTCCTAAAGAATTAATTTCTTGGAATTAGAGAATCATAGAATGGTTGATGAGAAGTTCAGCGTGACCTGGCCATATGCTCTGGGAGCCCAGAATCCCCCGTGTGCTGGGCTCATCCAAAGCCCAGTGGGCAGCAGGGCAGGGAGGGGATTCTGCCCCTCTGCCCCGCTCTGCTGAGACCCCACCTGCAGGGCTGCATCCAGCTCTGGGGTTTCCAATGCATGAAGGACAAGAACCTGCTGGAACAAGCTGAGAGGAGGCCATGAAGGCTCAGATGTCTGGAGACCCTTTCCTGTGAGGAAAGGCTAAGACACCTGGGACTGCAGCCTGGAGAAGAGGAGGCTCCAGGAAGTCCTTACAGTAGCCTTCTGTTGGACAATACTTTTTTCTTGATTCAGAGATGGGGTAACTAAGAGGTGTTTTAAAAACTTTTATTTTATTTTTAGTCTCATGAGAAGAGTGAGATAATATAGATGTTATAATTCATGCCATCACAATCAGAAGCCAATTATCTCCTAATTACAATACATTATAAGTGTTTCTTGGCCTATCAGCATTTTGCCACACCATGCTGTAGATGCCTTAAAGCCAATCACCTAAAACTACCACTCATGGGTCCTACTACAATGCATCTTTCATAGTTCTATTTCTCCCAATTATCTAGTCTTATTTCCAAGGCCATCCTTTGAAACTTGTTTCTAGCTCCATTTCTCTCTCAACAATGTCTGTCCTACTCCATGACATTTCTGAGTCAGCATTTCTTATCTAAAGGTTTGCATACAGATGAAAATGTGTCAGGCCCTGAGAACTCTGTACAAATCCATTTCCCACATTTCCCCCTCTCTCTTGGATAGAAAAATCTTCCACAAGAGGGATGGAGCAGGACTTTTTACAGCTGCATGGAATGGCAGGACAAGGGGGAAAATCTTCAAACTGAAACAGAGTAACTTTAGTTTTAATATGGGGAATAAATTATTTACTGTAAGGGAAATGAGGCACTAGAACAGGTTGCCCAGAGAAGCTGTGGGTGTCCCATCCCTGGAAATTTCAAGGCCAGGAATTCTGGGATTCTGTGACGGGAAACAAAAGAGTTCTCAAGAATCAAGTCACTAGTGCCTGCCAAAGTGATCAATGACCAGTATCACTTGATTTTTTTTTTTTTTGGTTTATTTGCTTCTAGTCCAGTATCCAGTTGAATTTAAGTCACTTGAATTCACAAATCAGCTGTCTACTTCAATAGTAAATGTAATACAGAATTGTCTTGGTCCCAGAGAAGCAAGATATGTCACCACCTAATTTTTCTCTCTTTTCCTTTGTGATGCTGTCAACAGACAGGGAAGTTAGTACATGAGGCAATTAGGTTATCCTCCTCACCACCATAGCCTTCCTTCTCAATGCTGAGACAAAGAGGAGGAGAAAATATTGACTTTTGAACAGTTCAGCATCTTCTTATATCACTGAACATGAAGAGTTTCCAGTCTGAAAAGAAGTCAATGTATTACCCTTCTACGATGTTAGCTATATAAATATGTATACAATAATTCATTTTGACTTTTTGCTTTGGACAGAGGAAGTAGAACAAGTATCAGAATGGAAAAAGAGGATAAGTCTGAATGAAAAGCTGGCAGACCAGTGAGGCTGCAACTGATTCACGCTCTCTTTCAACTGCAGCCATACTGATGTCCCCTACCATGGCAAAATGAAATTTAAGGTCTGCTAGCCTCACTAGAGTTACTTGTATTTTATCACTACTGGTGATGACTGCTTGGTAATAAAGTTTCAGAGTTCATATCTCGAGAAAATTAATGTTCCTGTGCTTACTTCTGTTTGATTGTACCAGGCCTAGTCATTCAGCCATCAATCTCCTTAACTAGGCTATCATTACAGATAAAAAAATGAGAAAGAGCAAAATACTATTTTAATATTGAATAAACTTGATATTGTTGATAAATCCTCTGGAAAATACAAAAGGAAATATTTTTGTAGAAAATATGGATATTTTTTAAAAATGCAAATATGCTTAAAAATGGCTTTTAACCTGCTCAGATATCTAGATATCTCTTATAAACAAGAATTAATGAGACTGGAAACCATGTACTGTCTTGTACTTTGCATGAGTCAGTATCACTGGTGGGCACTTTTTATGATAAAGGATGTTCAGGAGACATCTGGATTGATCATCTTGCTACTTTCTTCATGAATAGAAGAAATATCAGCCTAAAACTGTTTAAAAAAATCAAAATATTTAAAAATTCTTCTACTGATTATCTATGCAGACATAATATGAGGATTTGAATCTTCCTGCTAAAGCAGACTTTAAATCCTAAACAGATTAGGATTTTCTGTAAAAATATTTATTCCTCTGTTAAAGACATCACAATTTTGACAAAATTAGCTTTATTAATTAAAAATTATAAGAATATTCCACCTAGATTTTAAGATACCTTGAACAAAATACAGGTTGCTTTTTTTCTTTGTTTATTTAATTTTTTATTTTGATTGCTGAAATTGCAATCCGAAGATACTTTATGAACATAACAAAAGTGATATTTTAGAGACAGAAATTTATTTTATATTCATGTAATTTGTAGCTGGACATAGTGAAATTCAATAAAAAAATTTAAGTTAAGTAAACTGAATCTTACAGTGTGGACTTGAAGTGAGAATTGAAATCATTCAATAAGGTAGAAAGTGGAAAAGTGTGTGATAATTAATCTCACATGATGCCATAAAAATTAAATTGTAATACAGCTTTAATGATAAATTGTAATTGGAGATGCAAATGAAATTCTTCATACACAGGATTTGACAAACCAGGTTTGCTTCGCTTGATAATCAAAAGCATTCAAGAGATTGGATACAATTTGGAAATGTCTAAAGAAGTGTGAAGGAGTACCAGAACTAGCTTTGCTGATGTAAAACCACTGTTGTATGAAATGCTGCAAGAGAATCCTTTAACAATGAGCAAGGACTACTAGGAGAAACAAATATTAATGGCAAAACATATTTCTCCTGAGGGGACTAAATTCATGCAAGTGAAAAGATAGACAGTAAAAAGAATGTAAATAAAAAAAAAAAGAAAACATAATGAGAAACAACAAAAAAAACCACACTCAAAACCCCACAAGAGATGTAGCAGGACATTTTTTATTTCTTTAAGTTTAATGCTATTCAGGAAATCTGTGAAAGCAAACCATGAGGAATTTTGATCAGTGTCAATAAATGAGAACTGAAAAAACTCCTTTTGAAGATTTTCAGCAAATCTAAGGTGGGACTAACTAAACCAACAGACAGTTGGAAGAAAGCAGTCATGGATGACATAGAAGTTAGCTGGAAGTAGTAAACAAACAAAGTTTGCACTATAAAATGTACTTATGCAATTGCAGACTGAAAGATAATGATTATGACACAAGTTAGATTAAATGTTAATATATGTTAGATAAAAATATCCTAGTCATCAGGGTAAAAATTTATGAAATTTTAAAAGACAGTTTAATGCTCCCATCTTCAAAGAAATATGGATTATTGGAACCTGACTTTTCTCACCTTGTACAAAGTAACATTTTAGTCAATGTATTAAGGAGGGAGAAATAGAATGTTCTATTACCTATAAAGTAATTGCAATAGTCATTTCAGCTTTTTTTTTATTTTTAATGAAACCCTCAATATCAGTCATACCTTATTTTTTTTAAGAAAACCAAATGTCCTAAATGATTAAATACTCAGGGATAAAAAAAGGAAGAATTACTTAAAAAAAAAAAAACAAAACCAAAAACCAGAAGAATTGAGATATGAAATAGAAACAAGACGGTCCCACTGTTCTTTAAAAAATTTTTAAAAGAAATGGTTTTTCTCTTATATGACATAGAAGTTCAGTGTTTGCTGTGGTACGGAAGGTGTAGGAGGTGTTGCATTAAGTCCAAGAGTGAGTCAGGATGTGCTCTAGCACTTTTTCCAAAAAATACTACTACCTTCAGTAGCCTCAAAACCATGTTGCAAAGAGAAAGAAAAAAAAAAAAAGAAGGCAATCTGATGAATCATCCTTGCCAAAGACATGGAAAATGCCTCTAGCAGTCATCAGTAAGGTGCATAGGCAGCAACAATAGAAACAAAATAAAGATGTCCATGCCTCTGAAAGTTGTGTTCCACCATTTTCTCAAATGTGTGTTAGGTGTCAATTAAATAAACTGTGTCTTCTCTTCTATGCTTTGTACACGCCTATCAGTGTATGTATAAATAAATAAACAAAGAATATCTCTGAAACTTTTAATTATTCTATCTTTCCAACCAAGTACTAAATACAGCCGGTTGCGTGACTTTTTTTTTTCTGGTCTAGTTCTGTTAATGGGTTCATTTAAATGTGATTTAAAAAGATGGCAACTGAACAGCAAGAGAAGCTGGAGGGTGAGGGAGATAAAAATGTAGATTTTCTGGAAAATCCCTGGTGCAACTCATCCTTTTTCTTCGCCCTCCAGTCACTTGTTTGTTTGCTCCGTCTCTTTTTATGTAGGGGTAGCACTTTGGTGGTGGTTATGGTGTGCCAGATAGCAAGGCTTTTTCCAGCATTTGTGGGATAAGGGTCTAATGACTGCAGTGACTGCAGGACAGCTAGCAAGCTCATTAGACACATATATATATTCTACTCCCAATGAATAGGAAAATGCTGAAAATTAAATTCATCTGCAAAGCTACTTCTCATTTTAAAAGTAAACCAATACTATTTGTACACTGAAAGTTGAGATACATTCTTTTGTAGTACCAGGGAAGTGCTACTATTCAAAAAACACATTAGAAGAAATGTAATCCTGTTTGGCAAAAACTGGGTTTTATGCAGTGAAAGTCAAATTATATTAAAAGCATTCAGACACCATTGAAGTTATCCCTTTATATGAAAAATGTGATAATGCCTGTGTGTTTTTATCTGCTCAGTCAGAAATGATAGAGTTTAAACTCCAGCAAAGAATGAAATAATGCACCCTAAGGTTTAGAAAAATCAGTCCATTGAAATAAAAAGGGGATAATTCTTACTTATTTGATTGTTTATTTAATACCAGAGACTTTGTGTCTGAAACATAACACATTAAGAAAATTTGATCTTAATAAAAATGTCTACATGAAAGCAGTTAAATGAACAGATCTTAATGCAATTCTAGATTCATTCAAAATTCTTTGCCATATGTAGTCTGGAAATTAGAATCCCTACCACGTCCACGTACTACTACTTACTTTTCTAAATACAGAATAGATGCATGAGTAGGGTTTGTAATAATTTGGGATTAATGTATTTGGTCTGACAGACAACTAAAACCTATTAGTTTTTTAATGGATAGACTTGTGCTTTGATTTGCAACATATGTGTTTTTGATGTCAATCCTGCTTTAGCAGGAATTCTCAGTAATGAAAGCTTGGATATGCATAGACTAAGGATCATATAAAAGAAATAAAATCTTGTACTCTTTGTGTATTTGAGTCGGACTCTCTACACAGCAATTCTTTTAGATGGGATGAAAAAGCTCTCCTTTTCTCTGCTTTCTTTTCATCTGTCCTCTCTGAACATGTAGAAAGGTTGGCCTAAGATTTCTTAGGCTGCATACAGAAAAGGTGAATATGTTGTTTACTATTCCCTTACACACTGGCACCAGATGACAGCTCAATTATTGTTGCTTTTGGTCATTTTTTGTAACTAATTAACCATGCACTTTTTTTTTTTTCTTTCCAGATGGTATTGACAATTAGTGGAGGAAAAATATATCTTCTTATTTTTGATAGATGGAGATTTGGTATTTAATTAAACAGATTGCCATGAGATTGCTTGGTCTTGTAGCATTAAAAATAGATAGCAAAATTAATTTGGGTTGCTTAAAAGTAATGTTCTGTTACTTCAATCAATACAGAATTTGTGAAATTTCCTAACAGTAACATGAAATCTATTTGTAAAGTAGATTTGTAAAAGAACTACAGTGCTGTGAGTGACATATGTCCAATAAACAGTGTAAGAGGAGTTTGATATACAATGGATAAACTAGCTTAAAACCATGAATTCTTCTTTTTTCATTGAAATGTGTGGTCTTCAAACTATGCCAGGTCTCCCTGGGGATTCAATTTGTAGTCATTTCCAAGTGAACATAAAATGTCTTAACATTTTGTCACACTCTGCTAATTTTGCAAGCATCTTTGCATTGGTACATCATGCTTTCTTTTCGAGTTGGGATAGTATATTTAAGCTTTTTTTGTAGGATGTTTTTAAGTGAGAGAAGGCAAGTCTGAATGGGACTACTGGAATATGTATCTAGGAAGTATTGCTTATTCTTAACCAACGTTTCTTTAATCTGGTCTCAAAAGCCCTCCAGAGGCAGAGGCCTTATCTCTTCTCTTACAAATAGACTCAATATTTCCCCTATCTCTCTAATAGCTGAATCTTTTTTGCTTCACTTGAAAACTCTTACTAGTTAGGGTGAGGAAACACTGATTCTTCAATTTACAAATGACACCAAGGTAAGAAAGGTTGAGAATACACTTAAGCAGGTCAGAATTCAAAACAGGTGGTGAAATGGCTTGGGAAAAAACGTGGTAATGAAGTATTGTAAGGAGAAAATATACTGACACAATGAGCTAGATACTGTGGCACTATTCAGCACTTGGCAGCCATTGTACTTTTGTCATGAGTGTGTTTCCTGCATTGTTCCTGAGAATATTATACAGGTCTTCCTCTTCTTCTAGGAATATGCAAAACCTGCAGTTGCCTTCTGTGAAAGGCAGGTACCTATGAACAGAATCACAAGTGGTGGTGTTTAGCACACAGAGTCTGAGGTGCCTCAAAAGAAATGGGAATTGTGCTGCAGGTTCCCACTGAGCTGAGGAGGTAATCATTTCTGAAAGCAAAAATATCTCAACACTGAATAAATGTCCATTGGATCTCAGTTCATTGTTCAATGTAAGAGCAATTTTCTTTGAATGCATCAAGAGAAAATTATCTTCAAAAACCACAAAATTTAATGGGCAGTTATGTGGGATTATGGTCCTGAAGTAACAACAAAATTTGTTTTCCATTGGACTGAATGAAAAACTCATTCATTCTGTAGATCTGTGCATTCTAACACAGAAGCTCCCACATGTTCCTGGGTGTCTTAAATGCCAGCTGCTGTGTTAGATAATACTGTCTCCTGTGCTTACTTTGTACTTGTAAATGTCCTCTTAAACAAAGTTCACTGTTTTTTGTTTGTTTGGTTTTTTTTTGTTTTGTTTTTTTTATTTTGTGAATTAATATTGTGTGCATCCAATGAGCCCACTGAGATCACTGTAATTTTTAAAGCAATCTGTGATTATACAGACATTGTGTTAATCATATAAAACTGTTCCAGGCTTGAACTCATCATATTCTAATGAATTCATGACTAAATGTGTTTAACTTTTATTTCTGTGTTTCATGCAAGTAGAATGGAGAAAAGAGACCAGTTATCACTGTTTAAATTCCTCTTTTCCTAGATCTGTGGACTTCAGATTTCACTTTTTACAGCTCCTAAGAATTTTAAAGGTAATTCCCAAAGTGTTGGCCTTTAAAATGTTTGTGAGTATGACAGAAAAAACACAGAGATGCAAATTAATTTTGAATAATGTTTTTTAAAATGAAAACTGTGAAGTATATTAATCTAATGATATATTAAATGAATTATATATGCTAATATATCAGTTAATGATATGTGAAATTTTACATTATCTTACATACCTTGTAGCTGTCACTCATCTTTGCCCTAAATTTCTCAAGGTCTCATTGGAAAATTGAGTATGTAATTATCTCACTATCAAGAGGAATAAACAGAATTTTTGCCCAGTAAGAATCCGTAGGTTAATTAATAGGCTAATGAACTGAAATTACTAAAATATAACAAATTCATATCTTCATATTGACAAGACTTTGAACATCATTCTATTATTTGTCACCATCACAACAGCAACAAAAAAATTTAATTAGTTACAAAGAGATAAAATCCTGAAAAAAATAAAAAGGAAAAAAGCTAAGTAGGACATTATATTCTCAAATTAATGTTAAAATAAAATGTAAAATTTTAACTCGGTTTGCATTATTCAAATATATAAATAAATTAGAGGTAATTTTAGATATTATGCAATGAAGAAGACCAGCAACTGGTGTACAAATGCAGTTGGTTTTCTGAGAGCTTTTATCATTACTATGCCAAAAGTTTTCTTACAGAATACAGTGTAACATAGAAAGACTTATTTATAAAAACATAGAAGGTCAAAAATTAAGGGACTTGATGTATTTAAAATGACAGGTTTTTTACTCTAAGTAATTGTAATATATTAATACCCAGTTCAAGACTTCAACCCTTTCCCCTTATAATCTGATGGAAAACCACATTAAAATCTATAGATTCTCTGTTTTCTTCCCACAAAGGATACTTCAAATATTACATGTATATAGAATGGAAATAGCCACAATAGTTGTAGCTTTTTGGGAAAAACATCTTCTTTAATATTTTTTCCAACTCATCTCTTCTGATGGCCTTTTTATGGTAGGTCAGACTTCTCTGAAGTCACTGAATGAAATGTCAGCCAAAACAGAAGTCTATCAGTAATAATTCGCTCTGATATTTATCCTTGTTTGTATTTTACTTTTGTCCCACATAACACAAAAGCATTTAATTTTCAAAATCTAAGGTGAAAATTAGAAATTCTAGCATCAAAGAAGGAGCTATGTGTGCAAAGTGAATACATGGTTAAGTAGAAGGTATTTATGCTGCAATCCATAATGGCTATTTCAAGTTTCAAAATAAATCGGAGCACAAAGACAATCTTCAAATAACTTTGGAATCTTTGGGGAGTTTTTGATGAAAAATACAGTTAGCTGGTCATTAACACATTATGAGAGATTGTTGAAACAATTCATTTTTATTTTCCCCATCTAAACAAGCACCAAGTACTAAATTTTCTAAACCGTATGTACGACCTATATAGAAGAATGATTTTAAAAATGAAATTCTCTTAGAAAAGCTAAACTAGGGTTACATGGGTATGAGATAGCTGAGAAATTGTTGGGGGAAAACTGTCTGAACATTTATGATCAAAGACAGCACATATATACAAAAAGCAGTCACAGTGAATGTAGTTTGGAACAATAATATTCACAATGCTAATCTGTGGAAATTTTTTGTTGTGACACATCTATTTAATTTATTAAAATATATTTCAAAATTAGAAGAAGAAATTTTTTGGCTGATACTTCAAATATTGACTAGTTTCTTTAATTTTTTTTAAATCTCTTTTGTTGATTTCTTATTGTGCAAAGGACACTTTAATATTCCAGTGAAGTCAAATTATAGAGATAACTGCAAAATCGACTCTGTGCTTATCTTTACTGATGTGACTGGTCTGGCTAGTTTCTGTTAATCATAAGATTAAAAGAGAAGAAAGTTTCTTTGAAAAATATGACCATAGAAAAATATCAGATTTTCTGCATAATGTAGGCATTAACTCTTATTATTGTTTCCAAAACAAATGCATAAAACATTTCCATATAAATCCATTCTGGTTTGAGATGTTCCTGCTGATTTATGAGGTATGGCTGGACCTGTCAGGGCACAAGGAGCACAAGGATTGTGTCTTTCCAGGGACTGTTTGTGGAGTTTGCCTGACATTGTCATTTTGGGCTGCAAAAGCCACCCATTTCCTCAGGGGCACTTCAGTACAATTCACACAATTTTGGTGCCAAAGATGTGCAGACCCTTCTATTTTTCCAGGACATTTCAATCTGGGTACCATAATGAAGTCTAAAATGTTCCCTAGACAACTCTCTACTCTGACACCCACATTTATCTATTGTTTTCCAAGTTATTTTAACTTGAGAAGTCTAAGTTGTGGTTTTTGGGTTTTAGCTCCAATGTGTAAATTTCATTCAGCTGGATATTATTTGATATCCCTTAATGTATCCACAAACCATGTGGTTGTCCACCGAAATAGGTATGAATCTTCTTGCTAAAAAAAATAAATAAATGTTTTTCTAGCTAACACTAGTAATGTATAGAAGCAATAGAATGGGCTCAAGGCTGGCAGGAGGGATATGTTGGATTGACAACCCTTGGGAGACAGTTTTCCTCTGGCTCAAATTATCCTTCGCCTTTGGAATAGCACAGAATATTACTCTCAAATCATATTAAAACCACCAACAACTAAAAAATGCAGTGTTGACTCAATTTCAGGCTAATTTTATGCCATCTCAATCATGACTTTTTCACTGAAAAAACAGTGGGGCAAAAAATATAAATATATAAATATAAATCCATAAAAATATAATTCATGCAAGCAATCATACCCATGTTTCATTGTGATGTCTGTCACTGTTTGTTGTGTTGCAGGATTCATTTGGTGTGTTCTGTTACCCTCTAAAGCTATAATGGTTCAGTCCTGGGATCCCCCTCTCCCCCTCCCCTGGAACCTCTCTCTCTGAGAGCGTCAATTCGTTCTCTCCTCCCCTGTTTCCCTGGTTACCTTCTGTCAATCCCTCCCCAAGTTCTATCCATCACCCACTGTCTCCTTCCCATATTCCAGAAAGTTCTCCTTTCTTCGGTGGGTGATTGGAGCGGGAACAAGGGTCCCTCCCTGTCACATTCCCTACTGGCTAGCCGGCATGTTTCTCACGAGTTTGTTCACTCCCCAGTTCTCCCTCATTGGTCAATGTGTCGTGTTCCCACCCCCTTTATAAGCTGCTGTTTTCCTGACTCGAGGTCCCTACTCGGCTGGTGCACTGGAGTAATAAAGGCTCTGGATTTTACCCCCGAGGAGGGTCCCTCTCTTCATTCTTCTACTTCGCCTGCCTGCTGCTCCCTGCTGCCCCTTGCTGAGGCGCTCCCGGGACGCCCCGGCGCATCTAGGGAGTGCCCCCCCCGGCTGTCGGCTGCCGTGCCTTCAGCTCAGCCGGTGCGACCTCCTCCCCTGCCCGGGGGAGTAGAGAAACTTGGACAGCAGCACAGCAACTGTTAAAATCTCTTAAATTAACTTTAGGAAATGTTAAAAAATTCAAGTAAGGTATTCACTACTTATATGTAATTTTTAGCACTCTACTATGAAACTCATGGGAAGTAGGACATTAACGTATGAGAACACCTTCAGAAATTTTGAGCTGGAACATGTCATTGCTGATCCAGAGCAACATGGAAGAAGATTTTGATTCCATACATTTTATTTCCTGGCAGCACTCATGTGCTGTAAGTAGTACAGTATAGTAATACTGTAATAGTAAAATACTGTAAATAGTACTGTATAGTAATACTGTAAAGAATCTCATGTGATTCTTTACAGTATTACTATAATTTACAGTTAATAAAAAATAAGTCCTAAACTTATTAAAGCTTTGGGGAAAAGTACATATAGTGCAGAATATGAAATTTAAATGTTGGAGACAATATTTGCGTGATCTCCTGATCTCTATCTCATTGTGACATTTTCTCGGGTTATTAGAGTCACATTTCACTATCCTCTCTAATACTTCTTGGCAGAATACATGGAATACAGCTTGATTTGTGTTGTCACAGTGCAACATGTCCTCAAGACAATTTTGAAAACAAAAGAACAAAGTGCCATAAAACAGACTGTGGCTTTTCAGTGGGAAATAGGAGGATTTGTGGTGTGCTTAATAAGCAGTGAAAGCATAAATTGAAATAACTTCTCCTCACTGTCTTCCTTGCTTGTACATTTTTGTACATTAAACGGTGGCATATCCCTTTAACTTCAATGAAACAGTAACAGTGCAGTCTAAAGGAGTATATACAGTTCAGAATAATCTTGGGCAATCTCTTGAAATAGAAGAAAAAAAGAAATCTTTTAATGCAAATTTACTGCTGTTTATTGTTATGCTACTATCCTGAGTAGTGAGCACTACTATGGAGGCTTTGAAAGAACTTAATGCTGCTGACAGTCAGTTGCAGTGGGTGACATATTCTCTACATGCTTTTTGAAATTCTAATTTCTAATGGTTATAGAGGCTGCGAAACAGAGAAATCTTGAGGGTGAAGTCTCTTGTTATCTCACAGGAAAGGTACAGTAGAGGTCCTGTTCAAATCTCCCCTTTCCACCTTTGGTGCTTTGTAACTGACACAAAAATCTTTCTCCACAGGTCAGAGCTTATTTTCTCCATTTGCACTCAAGTTTTTACCATCTCTGCTAAGTTATCTTCCTTTTGGTTGGCAACACAAGGATTTGGCTCTTCATCTTCAATGATTAGTACCTTGCAATACTTAGGTAATTAGGATATGAAATATTTATTCTTTTTAAAGGTTTGTGGGAGTTTTATGCGTTGTTATTATCTGTACATTGTTCTGTACAAAATGGTATGAAATACAGTGAGAAAAAAGAGCCAAACTGACAAATGTGATAAAATCTTCAGTTTCCCTATCCTGTGTTTTTTGTAAAAAAATCCAGGATTTTTTAGGAAAAAGAAGTCCTGATTAATATTTATGATTCCTACTTCCTTATGACATACTATTCAACTTCCTTTCCAATTTGTTATTCCTTAAGTAATGTCATTTTTAACCATAAACAAATCAAAACCATAATGACATACAATTTTAATCTTTGGGCTTCTATCAACTTTCAGATGATATGCTATTGTTGATAACTTTGCCAAAGAACATGTGTTTGATGTCCAAGAAACCTTTCATAAAGCAATGATTTCTGAGTACAAATAACGATCAAGGAAAATGTACCTCAAATAACAGAATACATTGTAGTCATTTTGCAGTGATGGAAAATATCAATTTATATCTGGCCAGATCTGTTCTGAACATCCCAGAACAGATTTATATTGGAATAAAGTAATAGAAATTGCTTCAGGACTAATATAAACCCAAACATTAGGGTGGGACAAGCTGCATTGTTTGGGTTTCTTGATAGAATAACACCAGAAAATATCTAGGTTACATCTCTGGGTATATAATGAATACTTCTTGATGTCTGTATCAGCCTAGGAAAAAGTATATTTCTTCTGGGAAAAAACTGTAGTTTTGGAGGACTTCTTCCCTCTCCAGCACAAATAAGGATATCTTACAGAAAAATGCCACCTGCAGAGCCACAGTACCATCCCCTACTCTGTCTCCAACCTCTCTATGGCAGAATGAAGCCTGGAATGTCTGCTGTTCCCTTTCTCTTAGGGGACCCCTGTGATCTTGCAATCCTGACTTCCCATTTACAGGGAGAAAAACTGAGAGAAGGGTCGCAACATCCCTATGAGACAATTCCATCACTAGTCGTTCTGCTATGGGTCTGTGAAGGTACTTCAAGTTGTAGACTCACTGGTCTAATACTTTCTGTTTCCACTGAATTTACTGTAATGTGTATTTAAAAAAAATTGGTTTCATAGCTGAAATTTTTAATCACTGTTAATAATAGAAATGTTATTGTCTACTTTTAAAGATCCCTTTTCCATTCAAATGACACATTTTTGTTCCCTGTCTCATGTCACACTATATTTTCTTCCTCTTCTTAAATCACTTTGACACCTAAGGAATCACAAGTAGGCTTAGTGTTGGGAAAAAGCCTTTCAGCCCAAAAGAGGATGTACGACTATCAGGTAATAAAAAATGTTAGTGTTCTTCTGTGTTTTCTCTGTCAATTATCACATGCTGCACATACCTTGGTTCCTTTAGGTTACTCACTAAGTGGTCACTCTCTGATGGTTGATGGTACAAGTCTTGGCTTGAGATAGCAAGAATAAAATTAATTCAGGGATATTCATGTTTTATGAAAGAAAGGGGTCACGTTCTTCACATTCATATGGTTACTTATTTTCCTATGGGCAAATTCCTTTGAAAGCATAAGTTGAAGGGTGCAAAATTTTTGTTGTAATACAATAACTATGTGCAATGATAAAAATGATTTAGTTGAGAAAATAAGAAATACTAAAAAAAGGTAAAATTAACCTTTTTTTCTTTTAGGTTAGGACTGCCACTAGAAGTTGTTAGTACTGAGAAATGAAAATTTGATTTCAAGAAGAGAAATTAATACCTTGAGTCACCATCCTAAAATCTTTCCAAAACTGAGCAAATAGTTTCTTTTTAATTATCTGAGATACAAAGTCTCTATTTCATTCTTATCATGGAAATACAGTCCCTATTATTCACAGTTTGATCAAGAGTTTCATCATTGATTTTGGGATGAGATATCTGGAGCAGGTACAGGAGGTGATAAAATATTTCCAAATATCTCCTGAAAGAGAAAGAAGTGCCTCCCATGTCTGATTTACACAAAACAACAGAAAAAGTTCTTGGAGGTTGGGTTTTTTTTTGGTTTTGTTTTTTGTTTTTTGTTTTTGTTTTTTTTTTAATTATGTAACACTATGTTTTCCATCAAACAAAAAAAAGGTCAAAATATAAAAATATATTTTATGAACATGTCAATGTGTGTATGTAGCAATATATGGGAGAATCATGAAAACAAGGAAACTTTATAGCCTTGACATTTTAAGTAGCAGAAAAAACAGATTTACAGGACTAAAATTGTGACAGGCTCTGTTTCCTCATTTTTTAAGGACTCACTTGATATCATGATCAAGTAGGAAGCACAAAATTTGTCAGAACCATCATACATGAAACACTCTTCCTTCCATCAGTGTTTACTTAATTGGAAAGGAATAAAAAAGATCCTATTTTAAACAATTATTAACTAGTTTTCACCAAGCAAAAATTTTTTTGAGAACTAAAATATTCCAAAATTTTCTCAGGTTTTATTCAATGGTCTCTTTTAGGTAACTTTGGATTTTTTAAAGCTCCTTTACAGAAGAACTGTGGTTTTGGGTTTGGTATTGTTTGTTTGCTTGGTGTTTTCTTCTTTTTGTTTCAGCTTTGAAACAATCCCATGCTTATCCACCTAAGAATAATAAATTAATTGGCTTGTGTACAGTCCATTTTCCCATTATATGTGATATTTTTATTTCTTTCCAAATAATAGAGTAAGATTCATGAAGAAAAAATTAGAATTTTATTATGTGCACTTTCTTTAGGCAAATGATTATTAATAGTAATTATTGTGACTAACTTTTTCAAAGATTTAATTGAAAATAAAATATGCAGAGATTGGAAAATCTGGAAGAGTCCAATATTCTGTGCAGCCACAATTTAGGAAGCAACTGAAAATATAGTGGTGTTTTATCTCAGAAACACATTTAACATATGTAACATATTTCTGTTCAAGCACATATAACACAGTTATTGGAAATTTACGTGAAATTATTTTGTTTTAGTTGTTCTCATTTGATTGTTGGATTCTCGGCCTTGTTGGCAATGGGTAATCTTCTTGTCAGATAAGATTTTAATCTTGTGAACTTCACTGCCCTTTTCTTCTCAAATAATAACTCACACTTGGAAAAATTATCAAGTTTATAAAATAATTTTTAAAATTAGTTTTTTTCCAACCACTTTGCTCTTAAAACTGGCAGCCTCCTCATTCTTTAAAACAGTTATTATCATACTGTGTCTGGAAGAATGAGTAAGGATCATATTTGTTATTCGTATACATTATTAAGAGTGGTTTCTTTTTTATTGACAGCATTCCCAAAATGGAATTTAATTTGAGTTAAAATTGACAAGAAAAAGAAAGAAGAAAAAGGTAACCTCCAAATGACTGAGCTAGACAACTGCATCTCAGGAATGTGTTCCTATTGAGGGAGCAGAATGAAGCCTTTGTAATTTAAATATTGGCTAAGAGTGGAGCACTTGCCAAAGTGTCTTTCCCTACTGGGGAAGAAAGCCATATCCAGAAAGTTTGATAAAAAGAATATTGCTATCCAGCTGAGTCTTTCAAAGGGTTCAAAAGCTTGTTTCAAAGACTACAGTCAAAGCTTTCAAGCTGCTTCTCAGAGCTTAGCTGCTCAGGTACCTGCACATTATTTCAAAAAATTCAAGGGCTTAAGGATCCAAAATAATTGTAGCTCCATTATTGTTTTGTGAGCATAGGCTGAAATGATCCACTCCACACTTTTATCCATTCAAAAAATCAGATGCCTGAAGGTATTTGTCTTAGAGACAAATTGTCCCTTCAAAAATGCCTGTGACGAAACCTGGTGGGCTACAATTACTTCAGAGACATTTTGCTAGAAAAAACAGTTTTGTCTGTTGCTTCTAAAATTCTTTGGAATTTTAATGAGACACAGCCAGTGAATCATGTATGGATAACCAGGATAACCAGCCTGTTTTCTTACTTTTTTTTAGGACAGAATTAAAGCCATGAAATGTGGCCCTCCCATTTCCTCACAGATTGTTGAAATTAGAGTTGTTAATTACCAGTCTGATGGCAGTATTACTATTACTATTAATAATAATAATAATGGTTATTATAATAATGATGATAATTATTTAGTAGTGCCAATTCTAAATTTTCAGAATGTGTTAAGAATATAAAATAATGCAAAAATACATTTAAAAAATTAGTTTCAGCTTTATATTACTATTAATGAGAGTATAACAGTGTCTTTCATAATTTTTAAGGGAAAAAATGTAGAAAATTGTTTTCAGGATGTGATTCAAGAATGGAAATGGACACAGTACCTAATTCAGAGATGCTTGACACAAAACTAAAACAGCACTGTTGGAGCAACAACACAGTTCACCCATATATAACTTCTGTGGTTTTAAGGTCTGTGGGAGAAAATAATTTTAATTATGGTGAGGATTAATTGAGGCATGTAAGTGCCAGCAATTAATTTAGACCTCTGTTTATCTTTGATTACAGACTAAACCCAAGAATATCACTTTTGTTAAAGTGGTCTGTTGTGATTTTATTTTTAAGAGTCTATTTTCCTATAGTAGTCACTATACTATAAATAAAAGCTGAATAATCCATTATACAATTAAAAATAATTAATTTTTTTTTAAAAAATAAAGTGCACTGTCTTAATTTTGTTTCCATTGATAATGTGTGAGGGATTGTTTTTGTGTTTTGTTTTTTTTTTTCACCCAATGAACTTAATGGGAGCATGTAGTGAACATTTTTGATAATTGTATCCTTTAAATGACAACTCAAGGACATTTTCAAGTAAAATATGCAATGCTTTGAGTAGTCATTCTATATATATATATAAATACAACAAAAATTAAAAATAGTCTCTGCTTTAAAGAAGGAACTTTAACTACTTTAATCATTGCCCCAGGCAACACATTCAGGTAATTTTCTGCTGTGATTTTTTGTGTTTTGTTTATTATTTTTTTTCCTCTGTGTGTTTATTTCCTACATCCTAAATTATTTAGCAGGTAGTGTGTATTCTGTATTGATTTTCAAAAAGAAGCAACTGAATAGAACCAAGTCTCAATTTTCAAAGAGATTTCACAAATAGCAGCATTTTTGTGAGTAAAAATTTTTCAATAAAAGTAGGGTTTACTTCTTGAGCTTTCTCTTGGAATAATCTGATGGTATGTTAAATAAGTTGAAAAAAGAAAGTCCTTAAGCTGAATATGATTTCACAAGGTTTTATATTGCTTTTGAAAATCTTACCAAAAACTACAAATTCACACTGGAAAATCACAAGAAGAGTGCTCAGATACATTTTTAGAGGTAGCATACCCTTTGTATGGTTTTGGGTTTCCTAGCCCCCTAAGACATATAAACATGAATAAAAGAAGTAATGATTTCACTCAATATAAGTTAGAAATCAATCTTTCTAAGCCTTAAGTAGAAGATAGAAAACAATTTATAGTTTCACTGTAATTTTGTTAATTTATAGCAACTCCATTTCAATTGCTGTGAGATTTTGGAGATTGATTGAGACTTGATAATTGAGATCTTACTGTCTCTGACCTTTATCTTTACCTACAAGGCTTGAGAAGCACTGGCAGAGTGAGTAGAGCTGCTCACTTTGTTGAGCTGTAGTGTCTGGAAGAGATTTGAAGTGCACTAGTAAGACATGATAATGCATTCAAACTTTTCTTCTTTCTCTTGACATTTGAAATCTCCAGAGTGATACATAACCATTTCTGACTCCTTTTCCTTTGGGTTCTTAACATATCTCAAAAGTAGGAAAGGTGCATGAAGTTCAAAACTGAAACCAAAACCACCCATCCTAATCCATGCCAGGCGAGTCTAAGATGGCTGCAGTTTGAACCCCACTGTTTTGCAACATTATATTTTACCTTGTTCAGAACTTTTTTTATTTCCCAGCAAAACAAAGGAGCTGAAATTTCTTTTTGCTTGAGTTATAAAAAATAGAAGAAATACAGGGGGAATTTCTGACATGGTACCTGGTGTTACTGCAAAAAATCTATATACCTGCACTGGCAAGGTTGCCCAAGAATGAGCCATCACTGGAATGCCTCATCCCTGGAAATGTTCAAGGATAGGCTGGATGGGGTGCTGAGCAACCTGGTTTACTGGAAGATGTTCCTGTTCAAGCTAAGGCACTTGTAACTCAATGACCTTTAAGATCCCTTCCAATCCAACACATTCTGTGATTTTACACATGCACAACTAAATATTTAATGGCATGATTTTCTTGTTAAAATTTGTGATTTCAGTGATGGGCAGAATCCTGGTTTGCCTGAGCTCTAGCATAACATTTTATATGTTTAAAGATAATTGAATTCTCAAATGCTATCTTGAAAGAAACCGTTTTTGAATATTGTTCTGAGTTAAAATAAGTGCTCTGGAGCAGTGCTCGTGTTTTCCTTTTCAACCCTTGTTTAAACTTTCTCTCTCTTTGCCTATGTTGGTGATGGAATTCACAAAACTTTTGTGATCAATATATGGGGCAAGTGTTCCAGATGGTAACATCAACTTGATTAAGAGAAAAATAACCAGAAAAATTTTTGGGAGTCTCTGGAGAAATTTAGAAGACTGTTCTGAGTCAACTGCAAAGTGTTTTCAGGGTAGAGCATAAAAATTCCTTCTGTTTGGAAGCGTATATAGATAAGGAACAGGAATGAGGATTCCAGGGCATATGCCTTGGAAACAAAATGGGTTTATCTCAAAAAGAGTTGTGCAGTTTGTTTTAAAATGTTAAAGCAGCAAATATGACACAATTCTACTCATAACAATGGGTTTTTTCAACTATTTTCTCTACTTTCTCTTTTTGACCTATCAAGCATATGGAATTTTCAACTGAAATGTTTTGAGCATCTGCAGAACTTGCTATGGTTGTCTGAACTTGTTAGATGTTTTCTGTAGACATAAAATATTTTTCTCTATTTTCTTGAAAGCCATCACCAATTCTTTTTAAAATCAACTTACACTTCTATACACTTCTGAAATTGTGTATGTTACTCTTGTAAAACTTTAAATGAATAGTGAGTGGTGTAAATAAGAAGAAATCCTAAATGCCTTCCTATTCTAAAGCACCTATTCTTTTCTCCAGTTTATATATCCACGTCTATACTCTAGTCTGTATATCCACAAATATTGATACTTAATACTTACAAACTGTTTAATTTAAAGTAAAACAAAGCACTATAGATGATCTGTGTCATGACTTTCATTCCACTGGCCGCAATTCTAATGGGTGTAAAAGGATTATAGTAATAGAATCACAGGCTGGTTTGTATTGGAAGGGATCTTAAAGATCTTCTTGTTCCAACCTCCTGCCACTCCTAAAATGTAGATCTTTTTGTCAGCTGCAAGAAAACATAGAACAATATATATCAACATCAGACATCTAAAGAAATAGAGAAAAACATGGAAGATGCAATGTATCAGGGATGAGTAAGACAAGACTCTTCAGCATGCTACACTAACACCAATGAACACAACTACCTACCTTACTTTCTCCTTACTTTTTAACATGCTGAGAATACAAATAGGATGTTGGGAAATTTCATTTTTACAACATACAACTTCTGCTGACATTATTTAGAGTACTTTTATAGTTTTTATGGTAACTCGTTTATTTGCTTTATTTTCTTCTTTTTGTGAGGAGGATCAATTGAATTAAGATAGCAACTGATGTGACTAAAAGTTTTCCCAAAATTCACGGGCAAAGCTTTTCACAATAGTTATTAGTATTCTAATGTGAATCTGCCAAATCTAATACATTTCTCTTCTTCTGTAGAACACTTTACTGTGGCATATAAGCAATTAATGACTTCATTAAAGTATTGGTTTTCCATTGTCATAATCAGTCCGTCCTCTTTTTCAGAGCAGCATAACTTTAGCAGGCCTTGCCTTCCTGGTCCATCTAGGGATAACATTTTAGTACTGAATCTAAGTACAGTGAAGGAAAATTATACTACTTTGAATACTGGCTTTTTTTGTGTAGCAGGACAACTACAGGAAATTATGAGTTTAAAATAGCAACAAGCTACCTTGAGGAATTTGTGCAGCATGAGAGAAAAGACAGACATGAGTAAAGAGGATACTTTGCTTTCTTTTGAAACTGAATTTCTGGGACTCAATTTGAAAATCTAATTAATGTTCCAGGCTTTTGTTACTGCTCTTTGATTGACTTGCTACACATTCTCAGCCAATGTATAACAAAATGTCACTAGATGAGTACTTGTATAATTGAAAGAATTGAAGGAATTGAAGGATCATTTTATGATCCTTCTAGTGGTTATGTGGCAAATATGTTTGATGTAATAATTTCTTTGTTTTTTGAAAATGAAATAGTGCTTGTAGGTATCAATTCATTATGAAAATCTTGTAAAAATGTTAAGAATTTAATAAGAAGTTGGGTGGAACCTCTATATCTTGATTTTTATGGTAGCATTCATGTTTCCTGCTGAAGTCATACAACTGAATCTGGGTTTTTGGCTGTCTTAGTCACATAATATTCATGTCTGCAGTCATAGCATGTATCCTGGATTCCTCAGTGAATAAACCTATCTAGTAGTTAAGCCTTTAGGAGCTTTAGGAGCCACCTACTCCTTATGAAGAGGACCTGTTTTTTGCTTCAACTGTCTTCTTGTTTTGTCTAATTAAAATATATCTTTTTAGAGTTACTATAAATATTTGTTACAAATTATGTATTTCTACATGTCTAATTATGGCTTAAAATTGATGCTGAAGTTGCCAAAGAACTGAATGTGAGTGAAGATATTCTCCACACTCTGTACAACCCTGGTGAGGCTGTGGATGCTGCAGCTGGGAACATCTTCAAAATGATCCAGTGCAGGGCTACAGGATGATCTGTGGCCTAGAACACACCAGCCTTGAGAAGAAATGAAGAGATTTGTTTCATCTTTTTTTTCCTCTGAAAAACAGCCTTAAATTCCTTTGAAGGGACAATTCAAAGGTGATGGAGCCAAGCTCTTCTCAATAGTAACAAACTCAGGTGCAGTTTGAGAGGCGACATGGGAATTCAGTCACAGAAAAGTCTTGCCACCAGAAGTGCAGTGCAGTACTGAATAGATTTCTCCAAAGAAATCACGGCTCTTCCATCCCTGAAGGTTTTCAGTACTTGGCAGCTAAAATGCAAATATGACCCATCTAGTAGATGTCACATTCCCACCTGGCCTGTGGAGCTGAGCTACATTCACACACAGATTGCCAATGTTCTAAATAACTTTTATGGTGCTATGGTTCACTGATAAAAAATACTGACTGGTGGAAACATTCCTGAAAAATGGTGGTGACTAAAAGAAATTTTAATTAGGTGTCAAAATATTTTCTCTTCCAAAATTTGTATAATATATGTATGCAACTTTCAGTTGCAGTTGTTTTGTTTGTATATTTTGGGATGTTGCTCCTAAGCAAAACTGAAACCAATTTAAAACAATTGTAAATAACTGTGAACAGATATTGAAATAAAAATCTCCCAAATAAGGCAAAAAAAAAAAAAAAAAAACAAACAACCATGCATGCAGGAGTTTTTAGAAATATGCTTTTTGAATATTAAAAATCCTAATGCTGTTTCCAGGACCAGCATGTTATATTGTACTGATCAGTGACTTGTAACAATATTTTTAAGTACTGGAAGGGCCAGAAGAGAGGAAAAGGATGACTCTCCCCTTGGATGTATCTGGTTGCACGTGCTGCATTGGCAGATGCAAAATCAAGGGAGACTAATTAGTCCTTGGTGTTCCCAGAAAAGGTGAGTCACTAATGCTAAGTTGAATTTTGGAAAACAGGATATCTGTCTTCCTTGTCACATGGGATTTCCATGAGGTCTGTCAAGTACATGAAATAATCTTAATGCTAAATCTTAGCACAGAGATATGCTATTTTTACACAAAATGAGTGTAAATATTAAACAGACATTGGACAGATACTCTAGTTTAAGACATAATTCTCATTCTTTTAACTTTTAATCTTATACCTATCTTACATTTTCTAACCTTGGGGCAATCAGCTAACCTTAAACCTTGCAAAACAACAAAAGTTCTGAAATCTTTTGCACAGGAAATTCTTTTGATTTTCCATTGACTTTTTTCTTCAAAAAGAACTGCAATTACTGTCTTCACAACTGCTGGTCACTGCCCCAAACTGGTTGTTTTGATTCAAAATGGACTTGAGGAAGTGGTTTCATTCTTATGACTCAACATTCTCTTTAAAATTAATACTGTTTTGAATTGTTCCAAACTAGCACACACAGTTTATGACTTCTGGAGCCCTTAAGTCTTCATAGAAAATGACTTCCTTACTTCTATTTCTTCAGAGAAACCTCCAAGCCAGTCTGAAATCTCTACATCTGACATGTAAAAAAGGTTTTAGAAACCATCTTATAGAATAAAAAGCACTTTTTCTCCTCCAATTTGTGTCAAATGAACACAATGAAATATGCAACAATATTGAATATAATTCAATATTCACAGAAGAAAACATCACAGGGAACAGAAGAAAAATCCTCTCACTAATAAATAGGGAAATTTCTTTCTTACACTATACACTTGCACTGATTGTCGAGATGATGTCTAAAATGACATTTTCAATCATCAGGGGCCTCAGGCAAACTGAATAAAATAAATAAGTATGGAAACAAGATATCTAAGGCTAACTTTACATGAAAAGGGGATCTTAGGTGAAATTGTCTTGCATCCTGTCCAGTCACATCTTGAAAACCTCCAGAGATAGGCATTTTGCCACATCTTTAGGGAAGTTGTTCCAGAGATTAACCCTTCTTAGTGCATAAAAAAATCTTCTATCAGGATGAAAGGTCTCATGGTGTAATCTGGACTGCTTTTCCCTTATTTTCTCCCATTTGATTCTTTGTGAAGAGAGAGCCTTTCCCCTCTTTGAAACTACTCTTGAAGTACTGGAATGCTGTGATTAAGTTCCTCTTGAGGAAAGGAGGAAATACCTAGCGCCTTAAGTCTTTACACATAGGTAGGTTCTCCAGCTCGTTGACCATTTTCATGGCTCTCCTTTGGATCAGCTCCAGCCTGTCCTTGCCTGCTTTGAGCTGTGGGGACAGAAGTGGACACAGTGTTCCAGGTGTGGCCTGACGGGTGCTGGGTGGGGTGGGATGATCTCATCTCTGTCTCTGCTGGCAGTGCCCCTGCAGATGCAGCCCAGGATGTGTCTCACCTCTGTTGCTGCAGTGGTGCACTGCTGACTCATCTGCAGCTTTTTGTCCACCAGGACCCCCAGGAAGACCTTTCCTCAGTTGTTAAACTTTGTTCTGTTCTTGCTAGCTCACCCTTCCAATATGCCTGGTCCTCCCATTTCTCTCCCTTCTGAAATGCCCACCTCATCTCTCAGTTCAATGTCACCAGCCAGCTTGGCGAGAATATTTTCAGTCCCATCATGCCAATGATTTATGAAGATGTTTGATGTCATGGAGCCCAGACTTGATCCCTGATCCCACATTTGTGGCAGATTGCCAGCTTAAGCAAACCCACTGATGATCACTCCCTGAGTACAACATTACCCAGCTTCCTACTCATCCTCCAAACCATCAATCCAATCTTTATCTTGTGAGTTTGAATAAGAGATGGCTGGGAAACAGCACCAAATGCTTTACTAAAATAGCTCTAACTTCTATAAAACACTGCTAACACTTCTGCTACAGTCTGTTGATTTATGGGATAGCATTAAATTTGCACATCTAAAGTAACTATACTTATTTCATTTCATGACATTATAAATTATACTTCTGCTCCCATACTCATACTAAACAGCTGTAGCAGCTAAACTTGATCCAAGCTAAAATTAAGTAGAACTGATGAGCATTTTCTGCAGATCTTTTAATCTGTCCATCAGAGAAATGCTCATCTGTCCTCAAGATTTAGACAAATAAATATTTTAGTTATTTAGGCCTTCAAGTCACTGATGATAAAAGTGGCCAAAGCAAGGAGCATATTTTAGAAGGTATTCTAAGGAGATAAAAAATCCTGCAGCCCTTGTCTCCACAAGAAGGAGTGTGTTTTCATTCATGAGCTGACTGAAGTAATTAGGAAGGAATACTCTGCTCACTGAAGCATGCTGCTTGGAGTTAATGGCCTACAGAAAGAGAAGCAGTGATCTAGGAGGCAATGAGTTCCTGCTGCTGATCTGTGGGGAGGGCACAGATGGGTGAGTGACACTAAATCATCAATAAGCCCTGATGGAAGAGGCACAGGAATGCTGGCTGTTAGCGCAACCCTCAAAAGAAACCTAGCATTGAAGGTTAAGTGCCCAAAAATCACACCCAGCTCACTATTGCATGTCCTGACTCATTTGCATTTTATGAATGGTGAATTGGTTTTAAATTCCATGTGAAACCCCATCTTTCCAAACAGTTTTATGATAACCTTACTTCTTAGTTCAACCTTAGAATAGTTGGAGTTGGAGGGGACATTTAAATGACACATGGGATGACCTATTCAAATGTTTGACCACCTTCACTGCAAAAAATTCTTCTTTATAGCTAGTGTGGATCTACCACCTTTTATTTTAAAGGCATTACCCCTTGTTCTATAACTACAAATATTTGCCCCCATCTTCCATATAAGTTCCCTTTAAGTATTGAAAGGCTGTAATAAAATCCCCCTGGAGTCCTTCTTCTCCAGGCTGAGCAATTGGTGTTTTCTCAGACTTTTTTCATAGGAGAGAGTGTCCTCATAGGAGATAGTGTCTTTCACTGTCATAGCTTCTCTAATTAAGGTCATAAAGGCAGTATGGAGGGGGTAAAAATACAGTTCTCTGATTGTGGAGTACAGTAATTTTCTTAACCATTTGCTATTACTATTAGGATGGAAGAATAAGGATTCATTCTCCTCAATATTAAGAATCCATCTACATTTTCAAGTATAAGCACATCATGTGACTTTGTAATAAAAATGAAACCCTCTAATTCGTCACTTAACTTGTATTCAGCAATGACTTCAAAAGCATGAAAGAGACAAAGGTTATAACTGTGGGGAGAACTTGACACTATTTTTCCTCCCCCCTCATTTAAGCTCTAATATTTTTTCTGCCACTCAGCTAGAAATGATGTTTTATTAAGTAAGATGTGGTAATCTTCCTTTAGTAGGATTATCTGTACTATAAAAACAAAAGTAAGAAAGACCAGAGGTTTCTCTTCATTACAACACAATTAAAAAGATGTTTCCTTTGATCTGTCAGTCCTCAATCCTTCCCTTGGGAGCAAGATGGCTGAGGGGTACTACCTCTTGGTCTGCAAACATGAGTCCTCTATTTTATACAACATTATCAGAGAATGACAGCTAAGATCTCCATTTACTTTCGGTAGAAAAGAGACTTTTAGGAGGAGGGATCAATTATGTGATCAGTGTCAACTTGGTAACCTCCCCACTGAAAAAAAGAGTTCAAGAATTCAAATACTCTGAAAGGGTTTCACTCTGGCCATTTGCTGGACACATCTGAAATACTTAAATATTTCCTAAACCAAAGAGGAATTGACAGTCCAGCCTTGTGTTTAAGACACTCTCAGTTAGTCTGAATGTTTAATCACAGATGCAAAGCTGACAGACAGAGTCCAGGTGATAACCTGATGTGGAATCAAATATGCCCTTTAAGTTGAGAGTCTATACCATTCTACATTTGATTAACACTTTTCTTGAAGGTGCACTGCTGATTTTTCTTTTTCCTGTGAAAGGTGGTAAGAATTGCAAAAGTTTACTTGATCTAAAATGTTTTCTTTTTATCTGATTTGGATCAAATCTATTTGCATCTTCTCTGAGCAAAGTTTAGTTTTAGAATGTTTGGACCATAGTAGTCTGAACACTGAAAAATTTTCCTATAATATCCTGTACTCATTTACGTAGGTAAGAAACAACATTTTATAGTCTCTTAATCTGAGGAATAATGTAAATTGAATTTTGAACTATTAATTAAATAAAGATAATAGCAGCACCATTTTTAACAGAAAGTGTTGTTTGCCTGAGGATGGTATTTTTATATCTAGATGTTCTTCCTCTGCAAACTGTACTTCCTGAAGTTTCTCAATGATTTTTAACTCAGCTGAAAGTTTGGATTCTACATTCTTAACCAGAAAAATTCCTCCACTTCTGGTGAACCTGTAACTAAAAGAGAAGCTTTGCACAGAGGAATCTAAGTGTTATCCAGTATAAATGTTCAGTAAAATTGTTAGTATTCACTCAGTGTTTTGTCCTTTTGAGGATCTTCAGGTGGTAATTAAATATTCTTCTGAAATTTTCTGAGAAGATAGTAAACTTTTATGCCACTTGACTGACTGAAAGATTAAAATTTTTCTTGAACCTGAATTGTTTTGGAATTTCACATTATAAGCATTTGTTGGTTTCATGCTAATATTTTTAAAAGTTTACTATAGAGATACTGTAAAAGCACACCTCAGTATGATATTACTTGACTGTAGAAAACTGTATCTTGATCACTTCCTTTATTTAGGAGGTGGGAAAAGATACATTCTTGTGCAGAACTAATTGAGCCTAGAGAAGAGCAGAACGAGGATCTGTGAGAGCAACAGCCCTGCAGAGACCAAAATCAGTGAAGAAAGAGAAAGAGGAGGGGCTGAGGCAGAGGTTCCCTGGCAGCCTCTAGTGCAGCCCGTGGTGGGGCAGCTGTGCCCCTGCAGCCCATGGGAGTCCATGGGGGTGCAGAGATCCACCTGTGACCTCTGGAGGTGACCCACGAAGGAGCAGGTGTGTGCTTGAAGGAGGTTGGACCACAGGATCCACAGTGATCCCTCCCAGCCTGACCATTCCGTGATTTATTGAGAATACATTAGTGTAGGAAGGAAAGGAAGAGCAAACACAAGTGTGAATTAACACCCATGTAAAACTTACATGGCTCTGGCTTTGCTGGGAACAATTTACCTTCAGAGTGTTAGCCTGAGGCTGACATCAGGCATACAATGGATACAATTCATAACCAAGTCAGATTTCACTATTCTTAAAGTTATTTACATGCTGGTTATTTATATGTGGCTCCTTTTTGTTTTCTTCTACTGTTCTTATTTGAATTATGATGAAAATAGATGTTTTTATGGCTATTTAAGATGACAAGTTTTTGCTAAGATTAATTAGCATAAATGACATTGAAAGTTTATGTGATTGCAATACAGAATGACAAAACCAAAAAAATAGATGAAGCTAAAAAGCCTCAAGGCTCAGCTTTTACGCTGTAGTAAAGATATACGTGTCCAGCTTTCTAATAATAAGCAAAATTAAAAAGAATATAATATACTTTATCATCACTTCGAAAGGATATTTGGTTCTTATCAATGCCATGAAATGAGCTTTGTATTTATAACATCTGATAGCCTGTCCAGATGCAATGAACCAGTTTTCTCAGTTTACTTTAAGACATGTGAATAATACACAGTGAATAAGCCCAATACAAATAGTGAAAGTGTTCTGTGAAAGTTCAAGGTTCTGGCAAACATTAGAAACTTTATTGTTCTTTTTCCAATTCATTTTTCACAGCTCTTAATTTAGCCTCTTCATTAACTGGTATATTTATCATGAAATTCAGTATTAGCAGTTAGAATTCACTAGAAGGGAATCACACTAATAACCGGATCACCTGCAAATGCACAGGGTGGCTTAATTAGCATCATGTAGAGCATGGATTTTTTTTTGTTTTGTTTTGTGTGTTACTTTAGTTCAATTAAGTTCATTAAAAATATTTTCTCTTTTTAAAGCATCCAATGTGAGTGGAAAAGGGTTGAGTTAAAAGAGCAATAAACTGTATGACTTCATGTCTTAGTAAGTATCTGGTGCAAAAACTAATTAGAACATCATTTGTAAATGAAGGCTAGAATTTGCAGAATACAGAAAAGATGCTTTGAAAAGTGAACTATTCATTGCTTTTACTTTAATTCAACCCAGTGACACTAAACTGAAAACAGTTCTTTGTGGATGAATTCATGCTGCAAAACAAACAATTTTTGTAGGATACAGTGTTCAGTTGGTTTTTACTACCTTCAAGAGGCCTTGAAAGTAAAGGGTATTTACAGTTTACAGAAGTCTTCAAAATTCAGTGTAAACTATTTTTAGAACCTGAATAATTATTGAATCATAGAATTGTTAAGGTTAGGAAAGACCTCTAACATTGAGTCCAGCTCTACACCCAGCACTGCCATATTCTCCACTGAAGCACATCCCCAGTGCCGCATCCTCGTGTATTGGTCACTTCCAGGGATGGTGATGCTTCCCTGGGTAGACTGTTCCAATGCCTGACCACTCTTTCAGTGGTATTTTTTTCCTTAATTCTATTTTAAACCCCTCTTGATGCAATAACACCTTTATTTTCCTATAAGATTAGCTGGTCTTGTTTCCAAGAATTTTTTTCTTTTTTTAAACTATGGAAATGGTTGCTCTTCAGTGTTGTTCACTTGCAAAAATTAGCCGGGATCTGCTCTTCACAAGCTATTAAGAGTATTCTGCAGTGCCTTTATATGTGAGTTAAGGAATGCCAAGAGGATTTCATATTGAAATAACTGTTCTGTTTTCTACACTGAGAAGAGCAACCTGAGAATTTAATTTTCTTCTTATTTTTATATCAGCTGACTTCAAGAAAAGAAAACTGACACAAAATTGGAAAGTTAAGGGAGTCTGGAGACTGAACATAAATGAAAATGCATTTAAAAAGGAATGTAAACATCAGCTGTAGGAGTATTTTTTTCCTTTTAAAATATAAATATATATATATGGTTAAGATATAATAATGTAACAGTTACAAAAATTCAGCTTTAGCCACTTTTTAATCCAACCATATAAAAAATCTTAGGCATCTTAACATGCCAGCATAAAGCATCACTCTATTTTGTATTATGTTTAAAAATGTAGAAAATTAATTATTCTGCACTGACTTTATTTTCATGTAGTTTTATTAAATCTTCTTGTAAATGTAGATATCACTGACAATTATACTATAGAGGTCACATAGAATTTTTAAAGTTTGAAGCCCACACCAGTGACTGATATTGTTGTTCTGGGGTCTGAAGGACCAGTGTGGACACCAGTGATGTCAGACATTGATAAGCTGTAAATAAACTATCATGACTGTAGAAGGCAATAGGTTTATATTAGTAAGTGAAACTACTTCAAAATATGTAGGTAACTTTTCATACATTAAATGTTGTCTGAATCTCTCTCGTGCAGATTTTATACACATAGGTGTCCTTAAATAAACTTTCTTTTTCCTTGGGATTTCTCGAAATCTAAATTTTAAGAAATAGATACCTTAAGGCAGCAACACTAAAGTTACAGTTCTCCACCTGTCAGTTTTGCTCATCTTACCCAAGAAATAAATCATAATAATTTTTATATTCCTTATTACTAGGGACTATTTTATCCTGTATACCATTAATAAATTACAATTTCAAGGGTTTTGGTTTTTTAAAATCCTCTTATATTCTCAACACCCACTGTTTTGAATTTCCTACAAATCTTAAGTAAAAAAACCCACCATATTCATGGCTAGAACAAAGAATAAATAAAACAAGTTTCTCTCTAACCTTTGTGATAAAGTAGGAACAAAATTTAAAAAAATATAGAGAGTAATATTTTAACTAGAAATATTGATAATTAATAATATTGATAATTAATATTATTAAGATGTCTCTTTTAGAATTTCGTTACAGTCACCACCACCACGGTCTCTTGTAGGCATATTCTTAAGGACTCTTTCTGTACTGATATTATTCACTGAAGTTTTATGAAGGCCTTCAAAATTGAATCTGGTACAAGGTCTCCTTTCTAGCTGATTAGATTGATTTCATTTGTAATCTGTTTGTCCTTTCCGGTTCAGTGAGCCATTAACTCCTTTATGCAAAGGGAATTAGGACAGGAATAATGACACCTTGCTATAAAAGTCTGTAATCTGCTGGCCAGGGCATCCACACATGGGCACTTTTCAATAAAATTCTCTGGTGATAGGAGCAGTAAAGAGGGAGGAATAAAACTCCTCAGTGTGCATTCAGCAGTTGATTTATCAAATAAGATGGGATTGAGGAGGTTATAAAGTGTGAAAAGTGAAGAAGTGAAGAACTTATTTTCTTAGTGCTGCACTTTAGGGCAAGGTGTTGCTTGTGCTACTCTTTGATGTCTTTTTTTTTTTTTTTGTATTAAACATACAGATATGTATATTATATGTGTATATTTTAATTGTTTGTATTGTTGATGACTAACAACAAATTTGAATTTTTTAACTTTTTAATTTTTTGAAAACCTTTGTTTTCAACACTGCATTTCAAATGTAGAGGGAAATTTGATATGAGGGGAGAAAAAGAAGGAAAAAGATTGTAAGGAAGGGGAATGTTCTATAATCCGGCTCACTCAGATTGCTCATGATGCAGTTCCTTTAAAAATTAGCGCATCCCAGAGAGTTCAGGGGTGCTGCAGTTTGCACAAGTCCCTCAAAAAATTAAAAATATTTGTCTCAGAAGAGGATTCTTGGATTTTTATATGAACGAAAGAAAGGGTGCTCAGGTGAACATGACTCATAGAAAAAGAAATCTTTTCCTGTCCTTTGAAATAAAAGTACACTGTTCTCTTCATTGTGTAATGAGGTTTAAAATATGCAGAAGTAATGAAAGTTTGCTTCTGGTCTCCATTTCCCTTCTTTTCCCTCCCTTTGTTATCCCCAACATTTGAGCTGAGGTTCACAGATAAGCCTCATTATTTTAAATCAGTGTTGCTGCAGAAAGAATCCACATTTGTCCTCTTCCCGAGCTGGTCTGTGTTGAAGATTTCTGGTTTTTTCCCTCCCTCCCTCCCTCCCTCCCTTCTTCCTTCCTTCCTTCCTTCCTTCCTTCCTTCCTTCCTTCCTTCCTTCCTTCCTTCCTTCCTTCCTTCCTTCCTTCCTTCCTTCCTTCCTTCCTTCCTTCCTTCCTTCCTTCCTTCCTTCCTTCCTTCCTTCCTTCCTTCCTTCCTTCCTTCCTTCCTTGTTAAAGTATGGGTCAAGATGCCAAACCTTGTGAAAAATAAATCAGACACAATATAAGTAAGCATTTGATTTGTTTTAATATGCCTTAATAAGAAAATAGGCAGAGGAAAACTGACTCTAACAGCTGAGGTATAATGTCAAGCTACACCAGCTTCTGTTTCCTTCTTTGGGGTAAAATTGATTTGTTCTTGTTGCTGTTCTTGTTGTTTTGGTGGGGGTGTTTTTGTTTTGTTTTGGAGATTTTGTTGGTTTTTTTGGGTGTTTTTTTCTTGGTTGGTTGGTTGCTTAGTTTTTAGGAATTGCTGAATAGAATAGTAAGGAAATTAGCACCATTGTATTTTATGCAATTCTGAAGATATATTTTTTCTCTCTAATATTTTTTTTTTTAAAGAAAAGGGAATTGTTTTTATTAGCCGAGGTAGGAACATATTTTAAAATAAACATTCAATGTTTTTATTGAGACCTGTACTTTTGACTTTTCAGATAACTTATTTATTATCTAATATCTAAACCTTGCTTTCTGGTCTACTTCCAAAATAAAGAATTAATTATCTATTATTTTCACAAAGCTTTTTTTGTTCAGTTGGTCATATGATCTTTAAAACAATATTCAAAATTTCTTTGCAATAAAGACCATAACCATATTTCTTATCCTTAACCTTATGCCGCATTTTCTTAGCTGTTTTGTTTTGGGTTTGTTTTTTTTTTGGAAGTTGGTGTTGTTTGGTTTTGGTTTTGTTAGGTTTTAATTAATGAACTTTTGGTACAAAATGACAATGAAATGAAAAAAAATAATTCTTTCAACATCAAGTCAGCTGATAGTTAAATTCTGAAATTGTGAATTGATGGGGATGAATGCAACTTTTATTTTATATTCTCTAAATTTCATTATCTCTCTGCTTATTTCCTACCAAAATATGTTTTTTCATAAGGAACAGGCATATAATATTTTTAGGTCAAAATAACAGTAACTTTTTTTTTTTTTTTACCTCGAGGTAAAAACAAACTCTCTTGTTGACACAATCCACAGAAATTATTTGAAAATATAATTTCTGGAAAGCAGTGAACATATTTTTAAATAAAACAACAAAGCCTATATTTCTTAACATGTGTTTTGTGTGTGAATGTATAATTCTACTGTACCAGAGAATTTCTCCTGTACATTAGACAAAATAAAGAAAATTAGTAATGACTCTTTTTCATTAGAGCCAATGTTATCATTATATATTTTATTCTGTTTTTATTCATTTAGTTATTTTTTTCTTTAGGATTATCATCTTTGCTGTCCAACAAATACATTTAAAATACTATTGAAATATTGATGGGTAAACCCTTTTTTATTATCCTACACACTGAAATATTCTCAGCACCTTTGGGTTTTCATTGTGCCTCAAATCCATATGCATGTATGGCAAGCTTTTTATTATGCTTTTCCTTCTACTGCATCTTCTCTGGGTGTTATCAGACATATTTTTCAATCAGATTGATCAAAGTGCATTCAGAATATAAGCATATTTCATCACAAATTGAAGATCTTCTCTTTATAAAAAAGATGGAACAGCAATATTCTCTCTTTTTTTTTTTTTTTTTTTTTTTTGTTAAGTTAATGTCCTTTCTTCCTAACTTCATTTTCACATAATTCATCCTGATGACTAAAGGAAAGCAGTACAATCTTCATGGTTTTTCTTTGGATAACTCTTTTTCTTTGGATAACTCTTTTTCTTTTTTCATCCTTCAGAATTATTTGGGTAGGGTATTTCAGGTTACCAGAAAACTGGGATCTTTGCCCATCACACAAAGAGTTGGAACAAAATGATGTTTTAGGTCCCTTCCAACGCAAATAATTTCTATGATTCTATAGTTAAATGGAACTTAATCAAAGTTGACCTGGAAAATAGGCACTAAACTGCAGACATCTTAGTTCTGTAAGTCAGTAGTTGAAACCTGTTAAGTCACAAAATCCTCTAAATATATATATTGAAAAGACTTACAGCTGATTTCACAAATTATCACTATGATAAAAAAATTAATTTAAAAATTTATTTAATTACTAAAATATAAAGCATACAGGAATAAGTAGACACATATAAGAAAATGAATTAATATTTTGAAAACAGTAATGGTGTCTCCAACTAACAGATGGTGGAGTTATGTCAAATTATTTTCTGCTTAAAGAAAGATTTTCATATATTGGGATGGTTTTCACCTTTCAAATGCATGCTGTAATGGAAGCTGATTTTTCTTCATAGCTAATAAGCATAACAAAGCCTCTGGTATAAACATCCATGACTTACTGGCAATATACCATAACTGAAACTATCATCAGATAGAATTAATAGAAATGGATTAAATGATGGAATTACACACCAGTTGTTCCACAAACTGAATTACCTGGACATAATGGTGTAGCTTTCTATTCTAAAGTTCAAGAAACTTAATTGTTGTTGAATCATTGTGTGCATTCACAGAACTATGCATGTCAAATTTGCAGAAAACACCCAAAAAAAAAAAAGGAGGGGAGGAAAAGCATAACGGAAGTAAAAAATTAACCTGTCCTGGAGGTGATTTCTTCAGCTCACCCCTTCATGAAAGAAAGTACATATGTAAGAAAAGCTTAAAAAAAACCAAAACAGACAAAGCATCAAAACAAAAAAAAGCAATATAGAATCATATAGACACATAAAATGGTGCTGTAAATTTCTGAAATATAGATTGCCACAAACTCTCCAAAATACTTTGAATTTTCTAATATATTCACTCAACAAAAGATATGAGTATTTATAGCTCTGGTGGTCTTTTTTTTTCTTTCTTTCTTTCCTTGATTGCTTATCTGCTGGGAACTGGACTTCCCACTTAACTCATTTGTGAAAGGTCACAGCTCATCCTGAAAATTAGTTTGTCCTAATTAAGTGACATAATTTTGGTGGTAATTTCTCTGTGAAATTTGATGTAAATTTCAAGGAATTGAGCTTCAGATACTAACTGTAAAATTTTGCATCCTTCTGAAATCTATTGGCATTGGGGTCACAGTTTCAAGGTGTGAGTGTCTGTCTGAAATTTCCCTCATCCTTTGCCTCTCGATCCTCATGAAAGTTAAGATCACCAGGGAAAGGAAAAGATCCTGTTCTGAAAATCTAGGTCTGACTGGTCCACCAAGCCAAATTATTGTCTATGGATGTGTTTGCTCAACCCATGGAACACTGCACCTGAGCAGTGTGCTCTCCTTCACCTGAATCACTTAGCAACACTGGCCCTGGAATTTCTCCACCCTCCTGACTTGGCTGGACTTTCTCTCTGGAATGACCTTCTCGGTGGTCACCACAAAAGACCCTCCATTCACCGTACATCAACCACTGTGACAGACAGGGGAGAAAGTTCTCCCCTCAAGGACTGAGACATGCAACCCCTCCATGGAAAAGCCCCCTCTTCCTCCCTAAAAGACTGATACTGAAATCCCTACCGTAGGGTGGGGGAAGGCATGTGTGGGGAAGGCCCGGTAACCAAAGCAAGCTTGCAAGTGACCACTGGACCGAGAAGACAATGCTTCTTGCCTACTGCTGATGGACTTTCTGTACAACGCCTACTGCTGACGCCTTCTGCTGATGGACTTTCCATACAACGCCTTCTGCTGATGGACTGCTGATGGACTTTTTGTACCCTTTTGAAATGTGTGTGCCCTTCCCCCAATCAATAAGGACTATAAAAGAGGTTAGAGCTGACTGGTACCCTTGAGTTCTCCCCTGACGTGAAGACGACAGGCTCTTCGTCAACTGGACTTCGAGGGACTTTGTCATCTGCACGTCTGGTAGCTATACACCTCCTTTCTTTTCCTCTCTTCTTTTTCCTTATTCTTTCCCTTCTCTTCATCCCCCTTCTCCCTAATGCATTTTTGTTGTGGTTATTCAATAAAAGTATGTTTGTTTTGATTTTACTGCAAAACCCCCTTGTCGTGTCAGTTTTTGCACCCTGAGGTCAGTGAAAAGAACCTTCATGAATCTTGTCCCCCAGGACGGATCGTGACACAAGGTAGAAATTCTGTTTGCATTTTTTATCTTCTTTTTTTTCTTCTGTAGACACTTCTTGTTGGAAAGGTTATGCTTAAAGACACATGATGAAATTATACTTGCTCTGACTTCTCATTTTACTTCAAAGGGTTTAAATTTTTTTTTCATAAATTTTTGGTGAGATATGTGGATTAGGGCATAAGGTAAAAAAATTCAGTAGTACATTCATTTTGAATATTTGCAATATGTATATTTGGAGGTGGAAAGACAGGTATAACAGTATGCTAATGTTTTTGAAAAGTCTGTTTTCTGACTATTCAACCCTTCCATGGACTAAAAATAATGCTTTCACAAAAAAATGAATTTAAATAAAATGTTAGTAATGTCTTTTTTTTTCCTGAATTTCATGGCAATTTCATTATCTCTGCTTATATTTATTCATTCAGCTTTTTGCAATCACTGTAATTTCTAATCGAAGAACTCAAATCCCTTAAGGTTCTTTAGGAGACCTGGAAGGCCTCAACCACAAATAGATACTTCAGTCAATCCCTTTGATATTGAACATAGTATAAAACAGAAGTACTACGGGCAGCAAGGTCAAAATGACTTGATAAGTGAAAGAATATTCAATTATAATTTCCATGCTCTTGTCTCTGCTCAGTTATTTTTGTAAGGAAAAAAAAAAGGATAAAAAAATGTGGCACATAAATGGAAAATAGGTTTATAAGTTTATTGTTAAAAAGGAAGGAATAATGTAAAAAAAAGCCCATTTCATACAGGATTATTTATTGTACATTAAAATGCTAATTATACTAACTCTATGTTAATAATGATGCCAGAAGGGCATGAGTTTGAATTAAACTAATTAAATATATCCTAAAGGAAAGAAGAAAAAATGAAATTGTGCTTCTCTAAAACTGAATATATATAATTAAAATGAGAAGTAGTGGTAGAATGTAAATACAATATTATACAGATCTACAATGGGAACATAGTGCTGTAAGACATTTAAGGTATTAGATTTATATTTTAGTGGTTTAATAATCTTTTGTCTAATGCTCAGAGCACGTAAATGTACATAATTTCATACCCATGTATAAAACAGTCAGTAAACATTACTAATATAGAAAGTAAATATGGATAACAATCCACTATTTTTTTTAAAAAAAGTCATTCTCTTGTACCCTATTGTGAGACCTTCAGCAAGAATCATTTGGCTTCTCATTGTGCACAGAGAAAAGTTGGTCTCAGTATGGCCAAACCTCCTTATTAGATCAAACAAACTGTACTTTTTTAGGAGGAACTTAGATAGTTTCCATATGATAAATGTCCATAGACATTCTCAATAGACATAGACATAGATCAATCTCCTATTTTATACAGTTTCCAGAAGTTTAGAATGACTGAAATTTAGATGTTAGAAGTTAGTTGGAATGGAGAAATAGTGCAGAACATGAAACAAAGCTTAGATTCATATTGGAAAAGAGATATGAGCTATTTTGCAAAGAAGGTGTGTTATTTTTATTCTAAAGAAATTCACAGCTAGATCCTTCAAGTGCTTATAAATCAGAACATTCACCATGAAGGAATATTCTGTTGTAATAATGTTTTGCATTTTAGGTGAAATTTAGACTAATTTCTTTGAGGGAAAAATAAAATAAATCAGAACATGTAGAAAATACAGAATTACTTTGTAAACAAACTTGCAAAATTGAATTTTGCATGCCATTGTATGTAACTTGTTTAAAAATTCTATGCTAGTTTTAAAATCTTGTCATTAGGACACAGCAGTAAAATTTGCTGTCCCTCCTATGCATATTTGAGCGTCATTGCCTGGCTTGTGATAGCCATGATGATACATTATGTGCAAAGAGAAACATCTGTCATATTACTGAAGATTTAAGTGTTTCCACTTGCTTAACATCTGTGAAACTTTTTATGTACAGGAATCAGCTGCATGGTGGATTTAATTTTCCTCAAGAAGAAAGAGGGAGTGGAAAACAAGAAGTGTTGGCAGCATCCTTAAGTCTTTGCCAGCAGGACCCAGAGGCTCGCGGTGGGAATTTCTATTCATTGCCACATGGAGCAGGATATTGGTGTTATATACATGTTTTCCATTAAACATTCTTTTTTACATGTTTTCCAGTTGCTGCCTGGTTCTTTTCCTCTCCTCAGGGAATGGGTGAAAACTGCTTCACAGCCCTGATGTCACCTGATGTGGGGATCAAACAGGGGGTGCCTGTGGACCCCAGCTCAGGCCTGGGACCCACCACAGCCCCACACCTCTGCTCAGGGATGGAAAATACACCCACAGCTGCCAGCCTGCAGGACAGCAAGGTATGTGCATTGCTGATTGTACCATGACATGAATTGTTTAATTTTTCCAATTCGGGAAGGGAAGTTCCTTGTGCTTTTTCAAGGTTCTCATGACACGGGTGAAGTAATTTTTGTCACAGCGTTAATGTGGTGCAGGTCAGGAAAGAACTTGCTTGGCCTCTAGCAGGGAATATGAAGCAGCAGACTCCTGCCATATGCACTGCATCCTTAGAGAGGCATTCCAGGATCATTGCCCCAGGACCTGCAGTGTGGATACAGATGGCATTGTCAAGGTTTTAATAATAGTATGGGACTTCTCCAGTGAGAGGGTAAGTGCTCAGTAGTTGTGAACTCAGCCATTAATCCCTATATTTATAAATTTTCAGAATAAAGATATTGGATATAATAAGACCCCAAGGGCATCTGCATGGAACAGTGCTGGACATTATTGTCCCATCTAGATGGAAGTACTATTTATAATTACCCTCTCCTGAGTTAGACAGACAGCTTTTGATTCATTTAATTGTGTTCCTTTGCAAACCAATTTGACTTAATTTCCCCATAGGATACGCTGTGACACAGCATCAAATACATTCTTCTGAGAATCCAGGCATATCTTCTGCATGTCTTCCTTATAGTTCTGCAATTGTATAAACACCAGAAGAGTGATTGGGATGGCTTGGGACATTTGGTTTCTATGGATACATTATGATTCTAGGTTGCAAATTATTTCATTCCTTTCCAAGCAGCAGCTATTAACATTATACATCATTAACAAATACAGTTATGTGAATGATATTAGGTGCTAACATCACATTTTCATATTTTAAGATTGCAGCTTACCAGCACTAAAGGCTCTAAAGTTCTTCTATGCTCTGAGGCTTGGTTTCCGTGGCTCCTTTCCTGTTCACATTTATCAGCTAAATAAGTCTTGAACAAAGGCAACCTTTGTGGAAGGTTTTTTAATTGCTTGTTTTTAACCTAAACTGTTCTTTGCTCCCTTCTGGTTTAGTTTCACAGCTAATAATTTAGCCTTCAGTTTTGGAATACTTGAGTGACCTCCTTTAGGTCTGATCTTCCTGCTTATAAATTTCTGTAACAGCAAGATGTGCTTCATAATTATCTTGCCCTTGAATACCTCATATTTAGTTCTTTTGTTAGTTTATTGGCTTCAGACATGTAAGGCAGCTACAATCCTCTTTTTTTTTTGGTTTTTTTTTGGTTTTTTTTCCTTCTTTAAGTTTTCTCCATCCTTTAACAAATTTTAATGTCTATCAGTAACACCAAGAACATAAACTATGGTTCCTACATTAGATCAGGCTAGAGAATCATCTTGCCTGATCTCTCTCTGACAGAAGCCAATATCTAAAACTTCTCAGAAAAATGCAAAATGATGAGATAAATTCTATTTCCAGGAAAGCAAACTTTGAAGGATTACAAAACCACTAATAAAATTAGAAGGAAGAAATAATCCTTCATAAAATATTTGAGCTATTTCTCTCTCTTAATGAAAAAAATGATGGTATTATCTTATGATTTAGAATAATTAATTTTTAAGTCCTGATTCTTTCTAATAAGCTTGTGCCTGGCAGAAGCACCCTTGGATTTTTAAATGACCTTTGCAAGAAATTCAGCTGTTAGTATCTGGAGACAAATGCTTAAAGAGGCACATAATTTACCTTCTGAAAAAATATAAGCCTAGATGTATCCAACATATCACAAAAGCTTCAAGTTTTGGATTAAAGTTATTAAACTTATAAAGCAGGGGAAAAAAAGTTGTATTTTCTTTAAGGTTTCCAGTATCTTAACAGATTTTGAAACTGTTAAATGCTTTTTGTATCCACTATATGTTTATTAAAACTTCTTTTATTGTAATGAATGGAACCTAGTTTCTGATATTTGGGGTTTTTTTTAGATAATGAAGTTCAGAGCACTTAAAATTTTTGCTATGATTAGCAAAATGCTGGAAAATCCTAAATGTTTATGTATTGAAGATTAATATTTCATGCAACAGACATCATCAAATGTGGGTTTTATCACCTCATATTTTGCTAAAATAGTATTCCTTATGGCTTGTATTATTATTATCTATTACAGAGATAAATTGTCCTCTTTAATTTAAACATTTTAAGATTTATAATTGTGTCATTAATATGAAAATGAAGTCCTGACTTTTCTGTTATCTATTTCTCAGCTATGCATTATTTTACAGTTCTTCATTTAAAAGTTAGAGACAAAGTAATTTTGGTTAATAAAACACAATTTACAGCAGCCTCTAATGACCATTGTGTTGGCAGCAGCATATGCATTCCTGTACGCAATATCTTGTGTTGTAGGGTTAAAAAAGAGCTTTCATCTTTATTTTATAAAATTTCTGTTCCTAAATCCAGAAATATAATGTTGGGCAAGACTCTATGATTAAGGCTTTTCATCAGTGTGTGTAGTCATGGAGAATTGTTCTAGTTAATTTTTCAAGGTTTTTCTCTTTAGGTCAATCAGGAACACACATGAACACATACACAGATCTTGATAAAAGAAAATGTCAAAAATTATGCCATGGTAAATAAAAATATCTCACTTGGCACACATTTCTACTTGCAGACACTTGCAGAGACAGGGACAAAACGTTTGAGTGAAGATAGAGCTTCTAACTTTGATGAGTTTAATATAGAGTCTAGTGTTCTTTTGGATATCAATTATGTTTCGTCTTTTGACCAAAAAGACTAAATGATGGAATATTTACAAATTCAAGTGACCCCATTAAGGCTGTTTTACACCATTTTCCAAGGAATTTTAATTATTTTTGAATATGTCTATGTAAAGTGCTCATGAATAATTCCACTTTTCAATAATGAAGTTTTAAGGAGTTTAATAATGTGTCATGATTTACTTCTTACATATTTTTAATAATAAACCTTGAGGAGAAAACTACATACACATCCAAGTAATATTATCTAGACAACACCTTACAGGTATATGAAAAATAGAAAAAACCTAATGGAAGTTCACTTCAGGACTGAAGAGCAGTTCTGGATGTCTTATAATTGTTATGACTTCAGCTCAAAAGATAAGGGTGACTTCACAACGCTTTTTTGGTATTATTTCTAAAAGTATATGGTTAATTTCCTTGTGGAAGATGAAGAAAAATGACCTTTTCTCCTCAAACAGAACAGTGTTTTCTAGGAGAACAGAAACTGAATTTATATCATATGGTTACCATTACTGTATGGAAAATGCCTTAAAAAAATAAAAATCAAAGGCATGTATGCATGGTAAAGCTTTGTTTTGGGAGGAGAGGGGAGATATTTTTGTGGAGGAAAGAGGAAATAATGCCCTAAATCAAAGACATAAACTTATATGTCTTTGTATATATAAGGAAGATGTGAGAATTGGAAAAGAAGTATTAAACCATTTTCACATTCTTAGTTTGAAGAATCAAAATGCAAATTTGAGTCTACTTTTAATGAAAGCTAAGGAGGTAATTGTATGAAAAAATATTTAAAGACTTAGCTCTAAATGGAATTTTGCAGTTCATCTATAAGGAAAATACTAATGGCATATTAAAAGTAGATTCATAATCATGCCGTTATATGGTCATAAATTGAATGAGCCATGATCTGCATCCTGAAGGTGGTTGGTACTTCCTGTCATTTACATTTATGTGCAAATATGCTCTTTTTCTAGTTTATGGGGTTAGTGACGTTGCTTGCTTGCTTCCTTGCTACTTTTTAAATGTAGCTGACTTTGTACTTTTGCTTGGTTTGGATTTTTTCAAATTTAATTTTTCCATTATTTTAGGCTGTTACCTAAACTGGTCCATAAATAGCAAAATAGAGAATTTTCCCCCTACAAAGCTGTCATTACCATGAGGGAACTTAATGTAAACTGAAGGAAACAAACAAATAAACAAAAAGTAGAAGCAAAGGCTTCTGGAGAAGGATTAGAAATTGGCACAGAGACGTGACTCTCTGAGGCAGGTGCTGAATACAAAAGAATAAGGCCCAAAAAATCTAGGTAAGACCCTAACATATAGGAGAGCTCATGTGAACTAGTTTTGCAATCCTCTTAAATAGTACAATATAACTCAGTAACAAGGTAAAGTACAAACTCTTTTGTAAGGACATCAGAAAGGTTTGACTTTGGGACTAGCAATGTGATTTTATGTTAATGAAATTGGAAGCTGAAGTTAATCTCTGGGAATAACAATTATTTTTATGAAACAATTGGAGTTAGTTAAATATAGTCAGTGACAGCAGGGAGATAATGTTTAAGTCCCAAGGCTAGAATGCCTTGGGACTTAAATTCTTGTGTATCCAAAGCATTACCTGGTGAAAAGCAAGAATGGTAAATATTTACCATTTGTTTAATAGAATAAGGACATAAACAAATACCTATTTCAAATGACCCCGTGTAACTTGTTACTTAGGAAATTAATAAAGGAAATTAATCTACAAAAGAATTTTTAAAACCAATAAATAAATATGAAGCTGTCTTTTTCAAATAAGATGATTCATAAATATAATCTCCCGTTTGGGTTTACAATCCACACTTGTCAAGTGCCCTGCTGGGAGGTGTTTGGTAACAATTCTGCAAAATTACTTAGAGCTTTAGTTAACAAACAAATGTTATTGGTGTAAGGGACTTTGTGACTTTATTAGACAACTTACAAATTATGTGCAAAAAAGAATTCAAACATATTATTCCCCCTCACTATCACTTTTGAGAGAATTTTTATAGCTGTGTTTGACTTCAGCTGAATATCTTCATTCCATTAATTGATTTCAGCAGATCTGTTGACTTTTTAGTTGTCTCAAAATTACAGATAGAAAAGTTATTCCAGTTTTAGACTTTTATTTAAATCTATAAACAAAGAGAATTTAATGAGTTTTTGCAGTTGTCTTTATTATAATATTTTTCAACAAATGAAACTGAAATGTTCTTGCATAAATTAAGCTGCTTTGCATGATAGAAAAATCACTTTTGCATTATATCTCCAGCAAAATCAATAATACTTACAGATACCTTGAGAACATTAATAAAAACAATTACATTTTTATGCATTACATGAAAAATTTGGATAGTATTGGTCCTATTAAATCATGATAGGCTACTCCATAAAGGCATAATAAATCAGAAGTTTTAATTTTTTTAGTTCTGACATTAATATGCTTGACCTTACTCTAGTCAGTCACTCCTGGAAATATTTTTAAGATCATAGTAGTGGTTTTAAGGCAGCACTGTATAGTCCAGTATTTTAGACACAGGACTATATTTTTCTTTTTATTTAACAGCTGTTTGAAGACACTCAACAACTTTGCTACAGAGTATATTTAGAAAGGAATCTTCTAAAAGAATAAAACTCTTTCTTTTTAATATATGGATTTTTCCTTGTGGCACATATACCCACAGCCAAATAATGCCCAGTTCTGAAAACTGTTAAGATTGTATGGAGTAACTTTATTGCAAAATAAAGAATTCTATATTAAAGCTTCATTAATGAACCTTGCACCAGTTGAAAACACAGAAGAAATTCTGAAAGTCTTTTTTTCCATGACTGAGGTTTTGGAAACAAATTTATGTTTATTAATTTCATATTTCAGGTATATTACTGTCTATTTGGGGCCAGAAAAGAATAATCGAATTTAAGAACAAAATAACTTGGCTGATGGGCTTCTGAATAGAGATTATCCATGTCTGTAGATAAGAGGTAGAGAAGATTGCACTCTTTTTATTGCTATTTAAAAAAAGAGAAAAATCAAGTTAGTAATTTTTGTTCTACTTCTGATAGTGTTTGAAGATGAGACTTGAGACAGGTATAAATTGACTCTTTCTAAAAAGTAACTTGTGTTGATTTATTTTTCTTTCTCTGTAATGTAGAGAGATGTCTGTTTTGCCTGCTATTTGGGTAACATACATATTAAAGCACAGGAAAAAGTATTTTGCAGAAACTGTGAAAATTCATTCCTCTTATTTTCTTCAATTTTCTGAGATTGTATTTATTGAGAGGGTTTTGATCTTTCCTATAGAATTTTGTTTTTTCCATAGGGTGTTTAAAAACACTTTTTACTTTATGTGTGAATGGAATAGACATTTGAGCAGATGCTTTCAAAGGAACCTTTCAAAGTCAGACATCTTTGGAACTGTCAGAGATGCTCAGAGTCTACATTTGATTCCTCAAAGTTACTAAAGCTAGACTGGGCTTTTTTGTTGGCCTGAAGAAGAGAAGGCTTGGGGGGAACTTATTTTGCATCCTTTCAGTATCTAATAGTTGGATAGAAGAGATGGTGTCAGACTCTTCTTAGAGGTTAACAGTGAGAGAATATAATGCAGCTATCACAAGTGGCTGCAACAGAAACTTTCTAAACTTAGTTTAGAGAGTGTTGGGATGTATCCATTCTTGGAGTTTTCCAAATTTATTACTCCTGATCAAAACAATCTAAGTTTTGGTTAGTTTAAGTTAAACTTTGAGCAGGAGGATGCATAAGGTGACTTACAGAATAGAAATTATTACAGAAATCTCTTTCAAAACTACAAAACCAATATTCTTTGAATCTATGTAATCTGAGTCTATGTAAAAAAATTACTTCGTGAGATATAGCGTTCTTAACTTTTGTTTGATTACTTGTTTCTTTTGTAGAGATTCTCTACTACTATGAAATGCATTGTCTGTGTAGTATTCAAATGCTGATAGTTTTCTTGGTATGGTCACACAAAATTTTTGTGTAGCTCGAATCATATTGAGCTCCATTAGAAATATCTTGTTTGGTTGTTGCTTCCCTATTGCTTCCCTCTGATGAATAACTGCAGTTACTGTGTTAGTAAATGAGCGTGAAGACTTTGTCATGTACGTTGTTCTTCTTTTGTTATCACCAGAGCAGCTGATGTGCCGTGTTCATGTTTGTGTGCCAGCACCAGGTTGAGCAATTTCATCTGCATTCAGATCACAAAACCCTTTTTTTTTTTTTTTTTTTTTTTTTGCAAGGTCTGTGGAAAGCATGCCTTGATCACAGAATCATTTAGTTTGGGACCTAAGGTCTCTGAGATCAAGTCCAACCTTTGACTGATCACCAGCATTTCAACTAAACCACAGCACTAAGTACCCGATCCAGTAATTTATTGGACATCTCCAGGGATGCTGGCTTCACCACCTCGCTGGGCAACCTGTTCCAATGCCTTACAACCCTTTCCATGAAGAAATTCCTCCTGTTGTCCAATGGGAATCTCTACAGGAGCAAACTGTGATTTCTTGTCCTGTCATCTGTTGCCTGAGAGCAGAGCCTGACTCCCACCTGGATCCATTCTCAGATTTTTAGAGTGACAAGATCTTCTCTGAGCCTCCATTTCTCCAGGCTGAACACCCTCAGCTCCCTCAGCTGCTCCTCATAGGACTTCACCAGACATGTTGTCATTCTCTGCAGTGATTCCAACACCTCAATGTCTTTCTTGAAATGAAAGGTCCAGAAAAGGAAACAGTTGCTGAATCTATTTCCTACAGAGATTCTTATTCCACTGCAGACAGAAAGTGTGTAATTTCAAATGTAAATATTTCTGTATGTGTGCCTGATGTTAACAAGTTTCCAGTGGCAGCATCAGTTGTGAACTGAGTCTGTTAAGTATTATATATTTTGTAATTTGTTAGATACCTTTCACACACACCTTTACCTAGAGTCTTATTTTAACTACTGTTGATGGAAAATGAAAAGAACATATTCTAACCACATATAGAATGTGATTACAGTGGTCTTCTCTTCATTGTCATCAGCAGTAGTGGTCTGGTACATGAGAATTCTCACACTTAAAAGCACATTCTGGAAGTGTGGTGTTGAGTGAGATGAAAAAGGAATTCAGCAGCAGTGAGCTTAAATTGACTCATTCAGTGCAGTCATTACCTTACAAGTCTTGTAGCACTGGTTCATTGAAATTCCCATTTATTGCCATCAGTAGCTGAGGAAACTCTTATACAATAAAAGTATTGTACCAATTCTTTCCAGCTTTTACCAGGATTGCATTTTGACCGCCAGATTTAAAGTAGCAACTTGTCAAAACCAAGGTGATATACAAAGAATCCTCATTTTAGCCTGATTTTATAGTTTTAAAATGACACCACTGTTTTCTGTTTTCAAAGCAGGAGAGAAAGTAAAAGCTCTTGGTTTAAGATATAATTAATATATAAGGTTAATGAAGAGTTAAAACCCTTGGCAAATTGGCAAATTTTAAACATGCTTTTTGTATGCTCTTATAAAAGTATTTTGAATATTGTTCTACAGTTGGGTTTTAGATTCAATTATCTTGGGATTATTTTTCAAATTATTGTTAGAAATAAGATGCAAGCTTACACATTTTTGGGGGTTTTGTTAGTTCAGTTTCATTGTTGTTGTGGATTTGGTGGTTTTGGTTTGGTTTGATTTTGCTGGGGCTTTTTGAAAATGTGATCCGCACATGCCAGGCAAAGAAAGAACTCAATTTTAGTATTTTATTTGCCATGTTCCAGATATCAGGCATCAACCTGTCAGGAATAATCTTATTATCTCTGGGCTTTTGTCTGAACACTGAGCTTCATATTTTGCCAGCTAAGTTTCCTCAAATTTATTCTTCTGCTGTTCTCAGTCCTAACTCAGCTACTGAGAAAAATCTTCTCTGGCTACTTTCTAATGTAATGTTTTCATTAATTTTCTCTTGCATTCTTGCAAGCAGGCTGACAAGAAGGCATAGATCAGAAAGCCTGCTGGTATAACCTCTCAGTTATCAAATCCCACTGTCTCATTCCTTTATGGATTTGAGTGCCCCCCCCGGCTGTCGGCTGCGGTGCCTTCAGCTCAGCCGGCGAGACCTCCTCCCTGCCTGAGGGAGTAGAGAAACTCGGACAGCAGCAATTAACTTACTCAATTTTTAAATTGGTATTAAAAGAGAATAGGCAACAAGGTCCTGTTTAAATATTTTATGCATATACAGTTTCCAGAATCACTGAGGAGAAATGAATGGTTTGTCTGGCACTACACAAAACAGGAACAGAGGAAAAGACGTGTTAACAGCAATTTTCTTTTTCTTTGTCAACAATAATTGGTCAGTGTTGCTTAAATTTATGTCAGTTGTACTCTTTTAAATAAACTTGGATAGCACTCAATGTCAACTGTTTGTGAATTTTGCATGACACATTTTGATGGAAGTATTCTTTCCCTATGCCTTCAAAATTTGTGGGTTGGTGATCTCAGACAATTATCATTATCAGACAAATCACACACTTACTGCAGTCAGCTCCATTGCTGCTTGATGTCACACAAAGCTCACTCAAATCTTCCCACCAGAGCAGGTAAAATTCAGTTTCATATTCAGTGGATTTGGGGAAGGTAAGAGGAAAATAGCTGAAGGGATAGAAGCTGTAATTTTGAAAGGCCAGAAGGCAGGAGTAGGTGCAGCCTCAACTTTGAACAGGGCAGGAGGGTTGTGTGCCACAGCAGGGCATAGGGAGGCTACTTAACACTCTCTTCTCTAATTGGATTAGGATCGAAAAGTGTTTGATTTTACTTTCAGTTTCCTAGGGATGTTAATTACCAATGGAGCCCAAAATTAATTAATTTACTTATTTGTTGGGGATATCCAGATGATAAAGACGTTGAAACAGGAGTTTAGCTAGTCTGCAAATCTCTGTGCAGCATCTACTTCCCTTTTCCAATAGCAATTATGAGGAGATAAAATCCCAAACATTTGTTGTATCCCAAACACTTTTTGTAGTTTCCTTTCCTGAAACCTTATTTACCATTCTGCTGTCCTAACAAATTTCTCCCCACTCTTTAATTTCCTATTTTGCCCGTCCTCCTATCCTGTGTCTTATGTTATAAATCACTGATGACAGAAACAAGCCCTGTACAGAGTGAGGTCCTGGAAATTCTTGATTTTCTGCAGAAATCACTAAGGGAGAAATGTTGAACAGACCGAGACGTGTCAGCTGGAAAGCTTCCTCCTGTGCAAGGCAAACATTTTTGTACAGATTTGGTACAAATTTGTTTTTATGTGCATATTCCTTGCTGTTGAACTTGGAATAGGATTGATTTGGGCCTCAATCTACATAGCTGGTAAGTCATGTGAACTGTCTGTGAATTACAGCTTGGTTACCTTTGCACAGGAAACTTTCAGGGAAATCTTCCAACATTTCCATTATTACCAGAAACTCTTTTGTCTCTTTATCATGATTTGTGTGGCTCTTCCTACCAGCTGAGCAGCCCTCCCAGATGAAACTGGAGTAATCAGGACTTTTTTTCTCCTTTTCCTTTCCTTTTTGCTTTCAGAGCATTTATTTTGTCATTAAAGAGGACAAGTCTTTTTAATTTTTTTCCTCACAGCTATCTTTGGGCTGTTTTCTGAGTGATTCATTGGTCACCTGAGGAATTAAGGCTTTAAGTCCAAACAACAGGGATAGTAGGAATCAAACTGGGAAATTTATTTATTTTAATATTGCAGTTTTCATTATTCTTCAGACACACCTTATCAGGAAGACTTTCATAATGGAAAATTTTGATAAGTATCTCAGCTGCCTAGGGAAGTCGAGTCACCATCCCTGGAGGTGTTCAAGAAAGGGCTGGATATGGTACTTGGTGCCTCAGGTGGTGATCAGTCAAGGGTTGGGTTCCATTATGTCAGAGGTAAATTCTAGCCCTAATGATTCTATGATTCTGTGATTAACAGAGCTTCTTTAGGTGAATGGCAGTGTGTATGTTAGAAATAAATTTTTATTTATGTGCCAAATTTTTGAATTCATAATTCAAATTAATTGTAGAGAAAAAGAAACATTGTGGAACCTTTTATTACTTCACAGCAGCAGCTTAGTTGCACATTTGCACATGCAATTATATCTTCAAAGGTTCCTGCTTCATAACCTTTTCAACAGACCAGGGACTAATTAATTCTTAAGGAATAATTCTCTGATCATGGTTGAAGGTGATCTGTCTTTTTTTGTACTTCAGACTGACTTGTGGTATTATGAAACACTGTATCTGGTTCTTAATAGTCATGTCATACTGCATTAAGTCATATCCTGAAAAGATTGATGCAGTGATTTATCTCATATCATCTCTTTATGTGTCAGTCAAGGAAGTAGAGCATATACAGATGGATCTTATCTTTAAAAATGGCTTGAACGTATAGAGTTATAAGAAAAAAAAAGTCATGAAAGCCAGAGAACTTGAGAAAAACTGCTTTTATACTAAGTATAATATTTAGAATTATCTGTTAGACTGCCATGTCTTTGATAAGATATGATAAATTTGTTTAAATCAGGATAGTTGGATATATATGACAAATAAAGAATCCTTGTTGTAGAAAGAACTGTTAGGAATCCATTTTGAGCAATGCACAATAGAAATCTTCATAGTAAACTTTGAAGACCTATGGGAGTCTAACATCTTAAAATTCAAGAATTATAGGCAGTTTGTGGGGAATATTCTAGCCAAAACAGTATTTTGGTATATTTCTTCTTGACTGATATTGCTGGTGTCAATACCAAAAAATATTCATAAAGAAACTGGGAGCAAAACCTGAAATCTTTCTTTTGAAATGTCATCTATAAGATAAGCAGTAGACAAAGTCATCTGAGCACATAACAATTAGGACTTGCCTGTTAGGTCCTAGCTACTTTAAATGTATAAAACTTCATTTTCTGTTGGTAGATAATAAATTTTAGGCCCATTTTCATGGCTAATAAACTATTTCTTCAATGTGCTTATGTGAGCAATAAACATTGAAGGTATTTTTGGTAAGAACAGTTAGCATCTATGGACTTGTCTTTGGTTCCTAAGCTAAAAGATTTCATGGCAAGTATTCAGTCATATAGGTTCTGTGCAGTGTTTGATGGTGTCCATGACTTACAGATCATTAAGAGATTTTGAGGTCTCAAGAAACTACAACTGCTTAACGCAAATATATAAAATTGTATTTTATACAAAAATGGCTTTAAGATGCTAAAGATTAAATTAGCTACTAGCTTTAATGCCATGTCCTAGATTTTTGAAAGACATTGCTCAGGATGATGTCTTATTTCCATATTTTAATGGCATTTCTTCTAGTTTTATTTTATTTTTTTCTGTCATTACAGCATTTCTTAGGGAATAGTAACAGCTGCTTCTGTTCAAGGTAAACATATTTTCAATTTTTAAAATTTTTTTAGCAGATATCTTGAAGACAATAATGGCTAAAGGCATTGATGTTGATGGATCTCCTGTTTAATGTGCCAATCTACTACTTCACAATAATTTGCAAGGAGCTGGTTATAAATGACTTATATTACAGATAAAAATCCTGGAATTAATAAGAGAGTCTTCCCAGAATTTTAGTCCTTTGTATGAAAACAAACTGTCATTTATAATAAAAGGGGAATTCGCACACTAGAGGCTCTTAATTTTTATGTACTTCTATAAAAGTAATGTAGCAATAGCATATTTTTCATATTTTCTGTCCCAGTTATTTTCCTGCCCTGGATTTTATGGATATCTCATAATTAGAAGGTCACCCCTGTTTCCATGTTCTATTTTTACATCAAATGTTAATAAATTTCTTTTGCTGAAAGAAACATTAGAAACAACGTTTTGTAACATCTCAGCTACAATAAGAAATGTGTTTTTTGAAATACTGCAAGCTTTTTGATTTATAAATAAAAGTCACAGTGGTTGCTTTCTTGAAGAAAAACACATGTCATTCCCCTGTTCTTTTACATCTGTAGCTTTTAATTTTCTCTCTCTACTATGGCCAGAAAATATTCTTATGGCAGTTACAGAGTTACATGTACATTTGTCCCATATTAAGACTTAAGAATGGCCAATGGATAGAGATTTTTTAATGCCACAAAATCAAGATGCCTTCAGAAACACAGGGATCAGTAGATAATAATGAGATCAAAGTCCTGGCAAAGTAATAAATATTAAGTAAAACTAACACAGAAACAAATAAATGAGTAGAAGTATTGTCCATACTCACTCAGTTCTTCAGAAATCCGTAGCAGGTGGTCACCAATATAGGAACTTCTCTGCATAGCAGAAGTTGAATGGGGCTTCTGTTCAACATCAGGATGAGGATATTAGAAGTAACTTCTAAAATTGCCATAAAAGCATTACTACTTTGTTCTGGCTTTCTTATAATGGGCCTTTATTTTTAGGCAGAATAAACATATAAGTCTTAATAACTTTTTTACCACATACTGTGGCGCATCAAGTTTGTAATAGCAAAAACTAAAAGTGATTATCTTTATGTGATTTAATGTTTCCCTTTGTTTATTTGGTATGACTTTGATAATGGAGTTTATAAACTACATTTTCTCTTGAGATTCCTGCTAGGAAAATCTTATTGCCAGAAAACTAAACCTTATATTCTACCCTAAAAGCTGCTACATGATCTATGTTGTTTTTGGGTTTTTGTTTTATTTGTTGCTTTTTTTTTTTTTTTTTTTTTAACAAAGATCTCCAAAAACCTCAGTTTTGTGATTCTATTAACACTGAGTTGTGCTTTCCTGGAATTTACCTCAAAAGATGCAAATTTTCATAGCTACCTCAGTTTACCTTTTTGACTTGGTACTCAAATAAGAATGTGTCACAGAAGCAAATAACAACTAACATCCATCCAGGTATTTTAAACTTGGTTTTCTTTGCATTGAGTTGGGTTATGTGGTTTATTTTTAATACTTCTGTAGCAGATTTAACTCCATTTCAGTCTTCATTTTGATGACAGAAATGCCAATGGAATGTATGGAAAGCTGATGTTTCATAGCTTGGAAAATTGCTCTACTATCTTTGCTACTCCTCCTTGTAAAGCCTTTTGGACAATTCAGGAACAATGATATAATATGCAATTCTTAATGTATAAAGCGGAATAGCATACAAAGCCAAGGGGTGTCACAGTCTGGTCATGAAGGCCCAAGGATCTTGTTGCCTCCAGTTATGTCAGTTGAAATCAGGACTCTGTTGCTTAACTAATAAAAAAATGTTTAAACATTGGAGATTTTTGTGTTTTGTGGGTAAGCGTAAAAATTGAAGTTGCATGGTTATGGGAACAAAGGTGAAATAGTTGGAAAATTAGGAATAATGCCTTAACCCTTGCAGTATGTCCATGGCAAGAGACAGATCTTGTAGCTTATTAATGCCAATTAGTCTTCAGCTTAATATATGATCATTTAAGTGGAAGGCAATTTATAATTGTAATTGTAATTTGCAGATCTGCAATTTGTAATTTGCAATTTGTAATTGTAAACTGTGATTTGCTTGATTATGAAGGAAATATCTTGGAACAAAGGGAGTACCATGATGTATTTGACCACTTACTGTTCTTATATAACTTGTTTCAGTGTTTCAACAACAGTTGAAATTTAAATCTGGATTTGCCATTGTAACTGACACTAAGATATTCTTTGAATCTGTACAGCTTAGAGCCTCTAATCTCTGAACTTCAGAGGGTGACAATGATTTTATTGTCTTGCAGACTAACTTATCCTATTCAAAGTCAAGTACATCAGAATATTAAGTTTCCTCAGCTCTCTGACATCAACAATTGCATTAGCTAGTTGCTTCTTTGAAGCTGCTGTGAGAGAGAATGCAAAAAAAAAAGGGGCAGTAAAATATCTGCTGTTTTCAGTTTCAAATTGCATGCCATTCTAATATGTGGAATATTAGCTTTTCTCTGCTAGTGTGGAAAAAAAAAGAATTAATAGAATCTACAGAGATACTGCAACAATTGCAATAAATCCATTTTGAAATCACTTTGGATGAATTTTTTTAATATTACTCTGAATTAAAAAAAAAAAAAACAAATTCAGTCTCTTTCTCTCTAAAGTAGAAAACTATTTTCCCTATGAACAATTAAAATTTCACCAGAAAATAAATTGTGATTGTAAAGCATGAGTGTTTGGTTCTTTTTGCTTTTTAAATTTCATTACCAAAAAATCTTAAATAATTTAAATTTGTCCTTTTTTTGTCCTTTCCACTAATCTTAACTTCTATTTAACACTTAGGCATACAACCCCATCATGATTTTTATGTAATATGGCTGTTAGGTTAAGGAAATAGACAATTGCATGGTAGGTCTGAATGTTCACAACCCTTTTTTGAGGAAACCTACTCAGTAGAATAACAAGGCAACAAGTAGAAGATACACAAGAATGGCCTGTAGGCTTCCAGTATGTTTTTAGATGATATTCTTACATTTTTAATGTGATCTGACTAAAATACTAGCGAGTTTGTCTCCTGTGTTGTGTTAAATTTAGCCTGAAACCTTTCTATAAGATCTGGAAGCCATATGGTCTTGTTAGTATTTAAATAAGAGACTTCCCAAGAAAACTCTGATGTGGCAGCATAAGGCTGTTCAGCTTCATTCCCTTCTGTTTTTCTCAAATTAATCCTTGTTTTGAACAAAGGTACTGGCAGTACTTCCTTCAACAACATTTCAATGGAGTTTCAAATAATTTGAGATTTAGACCTGTAGTAGAGTTATTTGTAACCTCAGAGTTATTTCTTTCTCTGAAGCGACTGATTTTAATGGAATGGTGGTGTTTTCTTCATCTTGTGAATTTTTCTTTGCTTGCTAATGACCTTAAATCCATGTTGGTGATTGCAATGCATAGATATTGATGGAGTGTTTATCTTTTAGTCAGTGTTCTTTGGCAAAATGTTTGCCTGAACATCAAGGAGAGGAGACAATAGATGGAAGAAAAACTTGCATCAATTAGGTAGAAATTATTGTAAAATTATTGTAAAAAATTATTGTAAAAATGTATTTTCTGTACATTTAGGTAAAATATGTCTATATGTTATACGTATTTTACAGCCATCTTTGGTAAAATATTAATAATTTCCTATTAATATTTAAAGATAAAATCCAACCTCAAAATCCTGATTGTCAACAGATTCTATATTTGCTAGAGCAGCTTATTGTACTTTTCAAAAAGCTATGATAACATGGACAAACCAAATCAAAAAGTCCATAAATTATGGGGAGGGGCAGTGGAAAAGGAGGCAGTTGTACATGGAAAATCTGTATCAATTTCAATCTTCTTTTGTTGAAATAATGACCCTACTAATGACAGACTGATTCAGATGACACTTGGCTTTGGGAATTTGAAATTTGGCTTTAGGTGTTGCACTTTTTGTCCCTAGCATCATTGGTGATAACAAAAAAGAAGCTGGGCACATGTTTAGAATAAAACTGCCAAGTCCCTTAGCTCCTGTAGGTTTAAGACTCCTTTGAAATGCAGCTGGCAATTTTGATTTTTCAATAAATACAGATGTATTCAAAGAATTTATTTTTTTGTTTTTTTTGGTTTTTTTTAAGACTGGCAAAAATTATGTCTTAGTGGGAAAAATCCAAGAAATTATTGAAGAAATATCAGGATTACATAAGGACTTAATATTTTGCATTTTAGAAACCATCAGTTACTTCAATCAAACATTAATGATTTCAGGGTATGAAAAGAAAGCTGAAGGAGGTGTTTTGATCTCCAGTTTAAAGATTTCAGATTACTGTATGCTGATGACATTAAATGTCTTAATCCTCTCTTAAAATAGAAATGTATTTTTCAACCACATTGTGATTAGATTAACTGCCATTGCTTTGTTTTCTCTGACAATTTCCAATGAAAATAAAAGGTATTAACTGTGATCTCTAAGATGTATATGGAATATTTGCACACTGTGCAACAAATTGAAAAATCACTGGATTTCTAAGAGATCCATTTAGATGAGTAAGTGATTCAGCTTCTGAACTAGGTAAGAAGATTGATCTATTTTCCCAAAGGTCAACCTTTCAAACGATCTGCTTCAGCTTTAATGCCTGTAAGAGGTTGGATTCTTCTACACTTTATGAACAAACAGAAGTCTGAAAACCATGAAAGCATTCTATAAGTTTGCTTCTATCTCCTTTTACAGGTGCTATTTGCTATCTATTAACTAGTAGCCCCCATTATTTAATTTTTTGAAGGTATTTTTGAAACTAGCTGAAAGGGAAGGTGGTAGTGTCTTTATGATTCCTTCAGAGGGGTAAAAAAAAAACAGGAATAAAAGGAAAGTAGCTGGAGGCTACCAGCACAGGGGACAGAGGAAAGAAATAACAGAAGTAGAAGCTGTGTTCTGCCTGTGAGCTGTGTTTTGGGCGATGGAGGTGCTGAAGGGTCAGGAGGAGAAGCCATAGGAGGAGCAGCTGAGGTCACTTGGTCTGCTCAGTCTGGAGCAGAGGAGATGAGAGGAGCTCACTGCAGTTACAGCTTCCTCCTGAGGGGAAGAGGACGGGCTGCCCACCCAGCTGCTTGCTTATTCCCTGTGCTCAGTAGAGCAGGAGAAGAGATTAAGATGGAAAAGCTTGTGGGCAGAGATAAAGAGGAGATCACTGACCAATTCTCTTCGTGAGTAAAACAGACTCATCTTGGGGAGAATTAACTTAATTTACTGCCAATTAAATTAGATTTAGATGGTGAGAAACAAAGACAAAATCTAAACCAGTTTTCAATTACTCACTTCTCTTCCCAAGACCAACTTTAGTCCCTCATTCCCAGCTCTTCTACCTCCTTCCCTTGTGTGGTGCAGGGCGATGGGAAATGAGGAGATTGTGGTCAGGTTATACGAGGTTTTCTCTGCCCTTCCTTTCTCTTCAGACTTTTCTCCTGCTCTAGCATAAGTCCTTCCCATGGGGTGCGGTTTCCCTCAGGACATATCCACCAACACCAGCGTGGTACCCTGCACAGGCTCCTTCATTGACCTCCCCATGGCTCACACTGCCATACCTGCTGCTCCTCGGTCTCTCCAGGGGAGGTGGAGGGAGCTCTGCTCTGGTACCTGGAGCACCTCTCCTCCTCCTCTTTCTCTCACCCTTTTTTTGGCTTTTTTTTCCCCTCACAATGAGCAAATAATTTCATTAGTTTCTTTCAATGATTTCATTATAAATTAGGACAAAAAGATACACTATGAAATCCATCTTTCCTTATAAAGGAACCAGAAATTCTGTAATCTTCCCCAGTGATATAGCTTTGGAAACTGCAAATACATAAAATCATAAAAAATATAGTAGGATAATCAAGTGAAAAGTAACTTACAATTTATTTAGATTAGTCTTTTATTTAAGGATTCAGACATTTTTGGCACCACAGTTGACCCTCTGAAGAGATTTGCAGAAATTATTTTGCTGACAGAGCCCTGGCAGGTGAAAAAGTGAAGCCTTGTCTATCAAATTTGACATTTCATGAAATTACTCTTTTAAATGCCGTCTTTCCATAAAAAGCATTTCCCAATTTCTGTTTGTGCTGCATCTACATTGTTTTTTAATGGCATCCTCTGATCTTGTCTAATTTTTGCAGGGGTGATTGGCAGGGAGGCCAGGATATGCCCCCAGTGGTCACTGATGTCCGTGTGACTGATAAGGACTGGCAAGTGAGCAGCTGCCAGCAGAGAGTTGTCTTGGAAAGACGTGGAGCACAAGCATCAACTTAGCTTCAGGGTTTTGCTTTTCTAGGGTGTCCTCTTGTGCCCTCCTTTGGCCCCTCCCAGGGGAAAGATTTTGGGTATTCTCTCTCCAGCTGACTCTTTCCAAAGGAAGTGCAAATTTCTGAAGTCTCTACAGTTTTCTGAGATGAATACTCTATCTACTTAATTCTTTCTCAAATCAGCCATGTAAGTAAGGAGCCTAACCCAGTATTTAATTAAATCATGTGTACGAGGTTTATTTTCTATTTGATTAATATTTTTTCACAGTTTTTAGGAGCCTAAATTGTAAGTCTAAATAAGCAATAAGATTTGTCAAATGCTTTCTTTTACTTTCTCACCAATCATTACTAGAATCAAAATAAAGCAAAAAAAACCCCCAAATAACCCTTAAAAGGGTGAGTAAATAAGATACCCTAATTTACTGGTGTTTACTCAATTACTACCTCCAATATTTAAACTTGGAACTAGTTTATGTATCTAAAAATTTATAAAATTCTTGTGTGTCTGCCATTAATTTATATCTTTCTAAATAATTGAGTGCTCTAAAAAAATTAAATTAATAATTTATTTTTTATTTGGTGGTGTTATTATAAGTTTTATGTATTTAATCTTGAAACAACTTAATTATATTTCTCTTTAAATATTAAATTGAATAAGAATGAACATTAGTAAACAGTGAAAAATCATTAAAGGGGTATGAAAAAAGGAAGTAAAAAGCATAATAATCTCTCAGTCTATGTTTGAAAAATAGACAAGACACCGTAGACCTTTAAAAGAAGAAAAAGTACAAACAGGACATGAGATAATCTTTAACTTCAGGTTGAGATTTTTAGCAGCCATAAGTCCTCTGCCCACATTAATTACTTTGCTAATGTCAGTTCCTGTGCTGCCTTTGGATCTCCTAGTGATATTCCACAAGGCATTTCTCTTTTTCCTCTATGTCAGCAAGTGGCAATAGTACTCTTTAGGAAACTACATTGCATCCTCACAATCTAAAAAGATCTTTGGCTACCTTTATAGGTTTCCCATTTGCAGTATCAGAGACATTAAAATTGTGGTGAGTTGGGAGATCCTCTTCAAAACTAAATACTTACCTGAACATAAATACTGAGGAAAACTGATAAAACAACATCAATCAAAAGAGTGTGTGTGCTTTTCACATTTTACTTTTACTAGAGTTCCACCAAGAGGAAACTTGTTTTTGTATTTAAACTTAATACCTTTGCCCTTCTTTCTCACTAACTAACTAGCATGTTTTAAGTCTCCTCACTAATAAAAGACTTTTCTTACTGACTTTGGTATCAGGGCTATTGAACCTACTTATTCTGCTGCTATGCCCTCTGCCGTGATTGTATTCTGGAATGCCTGGTTTGAGAGTGGGAAAACATTTCCCAAAATGTGCTGTCTATTCAAAACTGTGGAACAAATCACATATTTTGTTATGTGTGCCTAATGTGATTCAAATCTATGGATAATTCAAATCACTGAAATGTTAAAATGACATGCATGATAATGGAGGAATTTACAATAATGTATCTATTGGAAACTAGTAAGAAGTAATCAAACTTTTAAAATATCTGGTCACGTTGTCACTTTATTCACATGATCATATTGTGCATTGCATGGGAAAAGGACAGAGCAATTTATGTTCTTATGTTTAACCAAATACCTTTACTATAGACAAAAAAAAGACTTTTTCAACCTTAAACATAGGGGCTTCTCTTAATCTATTTTTTAAAAACAGGTTACTAATTTTGCTAAATATTATTACAGTGAAATTGTAGGCTAAGGTACTTGTCTGCTTGTATTAGAAAATGAAAGATTATTCTTATCCTAAACAGAAACAAACCATAATTCTGGGGGGAAAACTATGTACTATATGTCAACATTCCAAATAAATGTGCAGAGCTTCCAAATGTGTAGTGCTGTGTGGCAAACACTTTTCAAATATTAGCTTCCAATTTCCCACAGTCTGATTCATTGCCTTAATTTCAGCTTTAAACTCAATGCTGGAAGTGTTCAGATTCTTTTCTCACAGGAGTTTTCAAAAGTATTAATTAAAATATGATAAAATAAAGTAAGCGGTTGAATGGTTTTTGGAGCTACTTTGAATTTTACTACAGAGAGGAGCCTGGCAGGGTGCACACAGCACATTCCAGGGAAGCAGCAGCAGTGTAGGTCAGCTCTGCTAATTCATTTAGCTCCAGGAAGCCATACATCAGAAGTTGTGTCGCTGGAGAAATTTGCCAAAATGATGATTGCTTCTTCTGAGGCAAGGGAGTCCAAATCACTTCAAAAGCTTTTCACCAAAAAATGTAGCACTGTGGGGTTTAAATTCAGAAGGCCACATTTTGCACTATGATATCCCTAGTGATGGGGAACATTTGAAAAAGTGGCAACTGTCTCCTCTGGAATCATGAATTTAGGATGCCCAAAACCGTATCACTTCTCAAACAGGTTATATATCCCTGGTTTATATTGGCATATTTCTGTGGAAAGCAGGAAAAATATTTGAGAATTTTTTCTTGATTTACTTACCCCAGGCATAGGTCTGCCCTGCTTTTGCAGGTCTCATTCAAGTAACTAGCTTTTGCCAAAAGTTATAATAACAAAGAGTTACATTCCTCAGATCAAAAACTGAAATACTTTAGATAACTGCTTAAAACATCATATGGAAAACTGTACCTCATGAATGTAAGGAACAAGCTAACTCATTATCCTGTTTCAGTGTATGCATTGGCTTAGGAAAGTAAATCAATATATACTGTGAGGTTTAAATGACTTTTTTCTCTGCAAATTATTCCAGGTTCTGACAGTATTCAGGGTGAAAATTATATCAACAATAATCTCAGAAAAATCGAAATAAAAATTGTAGAAATTAGTATTTTCTGGTTTCAATAGAAAGAGAATAGGAAAGGGAAAAGATAGTCAAAAAAGTTTAGGGCAACTTTTCTAACAAGCCTCAATAAATCTGTCTTGTTCTTTTTTAAACACATTTATGCTTCTAATTTTTACATGTTAGGATAATAGGTCCAGTATTTACCTATGTGGTGTCTGGGGAAAAATGTGCTTCTGGCTGGTAGGTTAGAATTACTGCCTGATTGTTTAACTGGGTGTTGCTTGCTCCTTGCCTTGGGAGCCAGTTCATTAGAAACAATTACTTGCAGTTCTTCATAGCATGTGTGACTTTCTCTGCAGAGGAACTATTTTGGACATGTACTGGATTTCTTTCTGTAAGATTTTGGGAATTTTTTTTTTATTGGATTATCTATTCAATTCCCACTCTTATGAGAATTGTCCCTAAGCTATTTTTAGGAAAAACAGGGTAAAATGTGATTTTTTTTTTCCTGAGAATTCCAGGTGCCTGTGTTTTTTTCCAACTGGTTTGAATTTTGTTATTTTTCCTTCTAGGATGAGATGCACCTGTATCCATTACTGCCCAGAAAATCTCACTAATGGCATGCATTAGAGTATTCACTTAACTTGAAAAATATTGTATGTGAGTATGTGATACATTATCCTATATGCTTAATTTTTCTCCTTTTATGTTTCATTCCCTGTGGAGCAATCTAGTAATTTCTCCCTCAAGATGTTAAAACACATTTTTTTTTTGTTAGTTTTGTTATATTTTGGATAAACCTCTGAAGAAAAACAAGAGGTCCTTCAGCAAGGCTATTTCAGGAGACAAAGAGGTGCTAAAAAAGCATTCCATATGTATACAGGTATATTTAAGCACAGGATTGCATGTTTGATAAGTTTTTGTTGTTGTAATTTTTTTGTTTTCTTTTTGAAGATATTGGGTTTCACCTCAACTCAAGAATAGATCCTGAATACAAAAAAACCACTTTTCATCTAGAAAGTAAGGTGCCTATAAAAGCTAAGACAGCCAGAGGATAATGTTATATCTCTTCTTTTGGTTTTTTTTTCTTTTTTTTTTTTTTCCATAGAAAACTTACTGTAATCTGAGCCAATTATTTTTCTTTTTTTCTATTATCCTTAAAAAAGGAACATATTTGCATCCCTGTTGCTTTTCAGCTCTATCTTCAATAGTAGGCATGATTTTTAAAAAGTTTATTTTAATTCATATAACTTCAGAATTAATTCTGGTTTCTTCTTAACACTTCTATTAGTTTCTTCTAGAAGCTTAGATTTACTTTAGATAAATTAACTCTTCTAACACCCTGGAGCAAGAGAGACCAACCTAAAAATATATCTGGCATTTTGCCTCTATTTTTTTCTAACAGTTTCAAAAAGAAACAATATATAACCTGGGGAAGTTATCCATGTGCTGAATTGCTTTAGGAGATTCTCTTGTATCACTTAAAGTGCTCAGTGAATTTTACTTCATGTTGCAGTTAAGGACTGTAGCACAGGCATCTGATTCATTTTTGAAGATATTTTCTCATTTTCTGTCTCATGAAGGGAGGAATGATTCTTTCTTTGACCTTTACTTGGTATATTTAAAGCTCAGTTATAGAAGAGTTTGCAGAGGGTGTTTTGTTTTGTTTTTTGAAGTGGGCAAGTAAAAGTGTTAGTAGTGATATCCCAAAAAACAGGTGCTTTTGTAACATCCACTGTTTGAAGTCAAATGCAAATTAGCACAATGGAAATATCTCCATTTGGAGATGAATGCGGAAGAAACCAAACATCTAACAATAGCATTTTTTTTCCTTGTCCTACCTATCTTTGGCCTGACAGTGCTGATGGATACTTTTAACATCCTACTTCTTTAATGGTTTAGGATAATTCACATAGGACTTTCCTTTTAATGAACTGAGATAAATCATTCAATCTTTCATCTTCTTGATCCTGTTTTTTGCACTCCCCCTCCCCTTCCTCCCTTCCTTCCCCACTCTGATCTTCCTATTCTCAGAAAAAAAAAAAAAAAAAAATCTCTTGGTAATAAAGTACACAAAGATTATTTTCTAACTCTTCAATATAGGTTGTTTTTCTGACATGAGCTTTTCTTAGCCAGTGGCATCCTTAACTGCCCCTTTGTCATGGTTCCAGCTGGGATACTGTTAATTTCTGGGAGGGGATTATTAAGTTGTTTGTCCTAGGGCCAGTTCTCATAAGCCCTAGAAAAACACTTAATACATCCAAGGATAGCTCAGCTACACTTTGGGGGCATAAAATAAGCAGGATGGCTTCTGCTGTGGTGTTAGAAACAAAAAAGGTTTAATAAAGGCAAAATAACAAACAGAAAAACTCGAGCCAGGTACAGAGGTCTGCCCCTGGTAGAAACACTTCACACAAAAGCCCCTCTTCTCTTTTGTTCTGTTCTTTTCTACTTGATTGATCAGGCGGGACTTTTTGGCTTCTATCCAATTAGATGTTCTCTGGTGCTTGGTGAAGTCCCTGAGGCCCTATGAGGTGGCTTTCCACCTAACAGTTGAGAGAAGCTTCTGGGCTTCTTTCCTTTTTTGCGGGACAAAGGTTAGTTTTTGCCACTCTGTCATTAGGGGGCACATTCCTACAGGGGATGTTATCAATGCCTACAAATATCCTAGAGGCAAGTGTCTAGAGGATGGGGCCACACTTTTTCAGTGATGTCCAGTGACTGGACAAGGGTCAACAGGCACAAACTTAACAGGGGAAAATCCATCCAAATATGAGGAAAACTTCTTTACTTAGAGGGTGACACAGCACTAAAACAGGTTGCCCAAAATCTTCTCTGGTAGTGTTCCAAACCTGACTGTTCACAGTCCTGTGCAGTCTGCTCTAGATCAACCTTCTTAGTAGAGGATTGGACCAGGTGGTCTCCAGAGGTCCCTTCCAACCCCAAATATTCTGTGATAATATGTAGATTTATTTATTTATCTATTTACATATTTTAAATGTTAAATTTAAATTGTTTTTATTTCAACTCACAAAGTTTTGTCACTTTTACCCTTCCAATTCCCTTTTCCCCATCTGCTGAGGGGAAGAGTGAGTGAGTGGCTGTGTGGGGCTTAGTGTCTGCCTGGGGTTAAACCATAGCAGAAACCACAGATCATGGATCATGAAGAACTCTTCTTTGGAAAGGGAAGATTTAGTTGCCAGATTGGAAAAAAAAAACCCTTTTGGGTAGAAGATGAAAATGCAAGTGATAGATGGGGTGATAAAGCAGGGCACAGGAGAGATTAACAGGTTTAGTTCTTTTCAAGAGATAGCAAATTCTTAAAGCATCTCCATTTCATGTCGAAACAAAACCTAAACTCCTAACTGTCTTTTTCGGTTGGTGGCACTAAGTCTTTTGATCAATGTGGTAAAAAAAAAAAAATTGAAATAAAGAAAATAAAGAAGATTAAAAAGAAAGATTCAGTCACCCAATATTTTTTTATTTATTTTATGTGCCTTCATAATTTAACCATTTTTTCTTCTGTTTATTTCTTGGTCTCACACTCACAAAAATGTACCTGTTTTGACAGTTATTAGTTAATCTTTATGTAAGGACACTACACATTTCCAATATTTCATTTTTCTTATTTTGCTCACAAAGATTTGGTATTTGCATCTACTCTTACACTTCCCCAGAGGATTCTGAAAGAAAACTTGACTCAGGAACAGATTGGCAGAGGGCAAAGTCCTGGTGTCAATTCTCTACTAATTAGGTAAATGTACACTAGAGGTTGCATTTAGACTATCCATTTGCATCAGTATCTCAGATTTAATAGTGTAGTCACTCTGTCTCATAGCTTTTTCAAAAGCAATTATTTTGACAATTATTAGGAAATGTTATAAATAATTCAGGACATAATAATGAAAAATAAGCCCATTAAGACAAAACCCTGGGGCAGAAAAGCCTGGTTCTGGAGAAGTCATGAACAAAACACTTTTCTTGAAGACCAAGTTTCCTGCCATATATCTGTGCATATGAATGGCCAAAACAGGTCACAAAATGTGTAACATCATCACTCTGACATTGTAACTCCCATGCTTAACACTTACCTAATGCAAATAAGGGAACTGAGATTCCTTTAACTAAAAAAACACAGAAATGTTGTCTTGAAAAATGTCAGGTAAATTTGACAGTGTTACCATATGAAGACTGAGGACAGCAAAGATGGGAGGAAGGGCTGGAGGAGGCTGGGCTACCCTCAGAACAGAGATGTTCAGTGTACTGGAAGCAGAGACCCCAGTCTGTTCTGCAATGTGTAGCAGAGAGTGACAGTTTCCTGGATATACGTGGAGAGATCATTTAAATTTTTTTTCCAGTTGCTTTAGGCTGTTGATTTTTAAATCTTCAAATATAGACAATGAAGCTCAGGGGGATAAGCAGCACCTGCAAAGCCACGCCTTCTCTACTGCATTGTTTTCTTTCAAAGCGTTTTATGTGGCGATCATGTCAGGCTGTATTTAGTTCATAATTTGTAGGGATTCTGGGTAAAATAGTATAGTTGTGTACAATGCATCACACAAGAAAACTATTCTAGGTGGGATCTGGTCTGCTAGTAATGAAGCATGATTGTTTATATGTTTTAGGAATCGTTATTTGGTACAATAAGGTTGAGTAATATGCTCAAAATATGTTTTAATTGTTTGAAAAATTGTCTGATTAATGTAATAGCCTAGGCTTAATGATATGTATAAGATGCACAGTTGTTTCCATTATGCCTGCAAAATCCTTGTAGCCAAAATATTATCATATGCTTTTCCTTTCCTTTCCTATTTTTATGAATAAGCTTGTGCTGTTGCAATCCATCTGTTCCTCTCGGATCCTATCCAAAGGCTTTCCATGTTCCATTACCAATGCCTGTATATCCTATCATAGAATTAAGTAAGTGGACACATACAGATATCTATAAATATGTGGCATTCTTCCATTAAAATTATATATTGAAGAGATAAATCATCGAAGACTGGCAAGGCATGACTTCTAAAAAAAAAAAAAACACAAACCAACCCACTAAAACAATTTATCCTGCTTTCAGGTACAAAAAACCCCTGGTACAGCACTTTCTAGAGAGATATTAAAAAGGCTGACTTTACTACAATTTGTCAATTTTGTATTGTCAAAAGTAAATGAGAAGTTCTGAGCAATTCTGATCAAGAATTATTAATTTAATAGTATTTAATTGTACATTTAGAATGGAGTTGCTAATTGGATTATTTGACTTTCTGAGCCTCAGTACCCATCATCAATTTTGCGTGCTGAATGTTAAATATTGGATAAATCATTTGATTCTCTCTAACACAAAGAAAAGGTGAAAATTATTATTTTTAAATTGAATGTCACCAGCAGTGTAAAAGAGATGTGTATCTTTGCTCATAACTGCTAGTACTTAACATCTCATAGCTGGCCAGATTTTTTTCAGCGTATCTACAGACAGAGAAAGTATAAGAAGGTGTCTGAGTCCTGCCAGGGGAGATTTTTCAAAAGGATTTTTCAAAAGTTAATTGTGTCTGGGCAATCCAGTTGCCTGTTTCAGAGAGATGACTGGTTTTATGGACAGGACACAGAGCAGGATATTACATATTGCAGTGGATTCACCCTGGCTGGATGCTGGGCACCCACCAAAGCTGCTCTAACACTCACTTCTGCAGGTGGACAAGGGAGAGAAAATAAGATAAAAGGTTCATGAGTTAAGGACAGAGAAAGGTCACTCACAAAATACTCTCATGTGCAAAACAGACTCAACTTGAGGATATTGATTGACTAAAAAAATCAGAGCAGGATAATAAGAAATCTTAAAACCACCTTCTCCCCACCCCTATCTCCTTTCTGGGCTCTGCTTCCTCCCCCCAGGAGTGCAGGGACATAGGAATGGGGGTCTGTTCATCACCTGTGGTTTCTGATGCTGCATGGAGAGCAGCTCTTCCCCTGCTCCACCTTGGGGTCCCTCCCGTGGGAGACAGTTCTCCACAAACTTCTCCAGTGTGAGTCCATCCCACAGGCTGCAGTTCTTTTTGAACCAACGCAGTGTGGGTCACTTCAGGCACAGGCTGCTTCTGAGTGAGTCCCTCATGGTGTCACAAGTCCTGCCAACAAAGCTGCTCTAGCGTGGGGGGCTCCATGGTCTGCAGGTGCTCCTACCAGGAGCTTGTTCCAGCATGGGCTTCCCAGGGGGTCACAAGATTCCTCTCAGGCATCCACCTGTGTGCACCTTTTCCATAGGCTGCAGGTGACATTCTGCTCCTCCATGGACTGCCATGTGCTACAGGACACAGCTGTCTCACCACTGGCAGCTCCAGCACCTGGAGCAGTTCCTACCCCTCCTTCTGCTCTGGGTGTCTGCAGGGCTGTTCCTCTCACATATTTTCACTCCTCTCTTCTCTGGCAGGCCACAAGTACATTTTTCATTCCCTTAAATATATTATCACAGATTTGATACTACCATTTCTGATTAGCTCAGTGGTGGGTCCATCCTGGAAACATGTGGCATTGGCTCTGCTGGACATGGGGAAAGCCTCTGGAAGCTTCTCTGAAAATCCACCCCTGTGGCCTCCCAGCTCCCAAAACCTGGTCACACAAACCCCACACATATGTCTTGACTTTGTCCAGACCATCAGCAAGGTCTCCTACAGCATTCTTTTAGCCAAATTGGAGTTGCTGCATAAGTGGACAGTAAGGTGTGTGTAAAAGGGACTGGACCATCTAGTTTAAAGGGTCAGGTCAGTGGCACAACATCCATGTGGCTGTTTGTGACAAGTGGTGTTCCTCAGATATTAGTACAGAAGACAGAATGACCACTTAGCCAGTCTGTGAGCAGTGCCAAACAGAGGTGGAGGACTTTCTGCTCAGAGGAGACTGGAGAAATGGGCTGAAGAAAAGCCTGTGAAGCTGAACAAAGCAAAGGGGGACTCTTGCAGCTGGGATAGATTGAGGTCATATAACAATAGGATCAGGGTGCCAAAACAGCACTGTCTCCAGTTTTGGGCTTCTCATTACAAGAAAGAAGTGGACATACGGGAACAAGTCTTTTGAATGACCACTAGGATTGTTATAGGGCTGTAATGCATGGCATATGTGGAGAGATTAAAACAGTTGAGTTTTTCCATTCTCAAGTAAAGACAAAGGACAATCTAGCTGCCGTATTCATGCTGTCTAATGGAAAGAGAGAAAATTAATTCAGAATTTTACTAGAAATTTCAAGTAAATACAAGTTAAACTTGGTCATCTTGGGGGCTTGTATTGTATTATCCAGAGAGATTATGAGATCTCTGTAATTTGAGATTTTTAAAATATGACTTGTGATTAGACCAGACAACCTCAGGAAGCCATTTTAGTTTTCACAGTTTTCACCATTTTCAGGGCACATTTTGTGTTCTTTAGGACCCTTTAGGCCATTATTTAGGCCCCGTTAATCCTGTTGTTCTGTGGTTGTACCATTCTAGAAGGCAGAATCCAGAAATGTATGAAAACTCTTTTCCTCTAAGCTTCATTAGCAATGTGAAATAGATAAGACACCAAAAATTCTTAATGTCAAACTTAATGCCTGTGTTCATCACTGCTGACCTCAAAAAGTCTTGTGTACTTGGTAGGCAGCTAAGAGGGCTGGCTCATTTAGTCTATTGCAATAGTTGCAACCACAACACTAAATGACAATAAACTGAACTTTACAAATGACATATTGCATATGGTTTACAATTTACTTTTTTTTTAGCATATTTATCAAAATCTTTCTCAAGGTTCCATTAGATGTCATTCATTAATATTCATATCTGGCATCACTTGCACACAACAGTTCTGAAACCTATATTCTTTATTCCTTTGTCATATCCAATCAGGAATTTTTGGAGGCAAAGTTAAGAATTTTGGAGGCCACAATAATTAACACTTAGCAGTTTGGCAAGAACAGTTTGTTCCATGTGCTTTTATTAGGTATCCAATGATAATTCAAAGTCATTATTTAAGTTGCTCTATAAAGCCTAAACCTCTGTAAAGTGTACACATAAAAAACTTGTGTCTTGTTTACCACTATGTAAATAATATAGTAGTCTAAATTAAACTTTTTAAGCAAAATTTGTTCCCACTTTGAAGAACAAAACACTGGTAGAGAAAGAAAATAATCTTGTACTGTTTAAAAACCCCTGTATTCTAGCAAATATCTGGATCAGTGGTCAAAGATCTATTAAAATTAACAGGATTAATCTAATGGTCTTTTGTTCATTTAAAGTGTAATTAATCCAAATTAAACTTGATTCTGGAGAGATTTTAAAAGGAAATAAAGTCTCTTATGTCTCATTTAATCGTAAGAGGGTATGAGTTATGCACGTTTCACTGTCACAAAGGTAAATAGGCATGGACTACTAAATTTGAGGGACCTCAGCCTTTATTTCTCTGTATACTCAAATACTCAAGTAGTCTCTTTTGGTTGAAAAAAAGAGTGTCACAACTGTCCAGAAGGTCTCAGAGGGTTAGTTTAGAAGCATCAAAAATGCTTTCATTTAAATTTATGATCTGGGCTTATTCAACCTATGCTTGAACACTTTTTCATCTTTAGCCTCACAAGAATTTCGTGTAGGAACACTTTCTCAGTTGGTAGGCTTTAGCAAATGAAAAATATATTTATAACTTCAGGAAACACCAGTTCATGGACTATGGAGGAACAATCTAAAAAGAACAGATGTTTTTAAAACAAATGAAAAAAGTTTAAGAATTTTTTTTTTTTTACTTTGGTATTAATTGGAAAAATTAAATTCCATATTCTTTCTGTATCAATTTTTTTCTCCCTCATGAATAGGTGTCATAATGAAACTGAATCTGAGGCCTTTCTCTCAAATAAATGAGGTTGAAAACTGACTAGGGTCACATTTTCAAATTGATTCATAAAATACCTCTGAATTAAAGAAAAGTCTTGGATGGGTTTAAGTGTGGGGGTGTGCACAGTTGTCACACAAGATTTTACAGCTGCATGTTACTCTTATGCTGAGATGGATTTTTGCATGTGCAGTAAAATCATGAAGAACAAGTGAGCTCGGTTGTCCTTCCATGGAAATGAAGCTTGTTCTTAATTCTGCTCTGAAGGTAGTAAATAACTTAATTTACATAGGTATACAATGATGAACATGACCTCAGCAATTAATGTTTTTCTTAATTACTTATTAATTATGTCAAAGGAGAATTTTCCATTAACACAAATAGGTGCTGGATTTTGGGCCCTGAAGAAAGCTTTGATTTGATATAGGATTTATACCCCTATAAATCTGGAAAACAGAAAGGGAATGTATATCATATGCATTCAAACAATAAGTTCAAATAAAGCTTGAAACATTACTTTATTTATTGCTGCTGATAAAGTGTTTCTGGAAGAAACTGGCATTTATTTACATGTTTCTTAGCAGCATGAGCAGGTTCCAAAATTATGAATTAAAATTCATGTCAACCTGTATTCATGCATTGCAAAAGATTAAGGGGAAAACACATTCAAATTTGGCTAGACTAGGTCAAGTACTGATTTGAGAGTGTGTAATGTCATTTGCAATGCAAGTGATAAATAAGAATTGGACACTAAAAGAACTCTTCAGTCAGTTATGGTTGCAAAATTTTCAGTTGTGTTATAAAATTGTCCATACTTATTGGTATCTAAGATCAGGGAAAAATTGAGCATTATGCCAGAAAGAATCTTGCCAATGCCTAGTTTGAATTTTCATGAATTTAATCTGAAGGGGTATTTGATTTCTGTAATAAAACCTCTGATAAGAACATAAACTTCTTAGTAGTTACAATGAGGGACTCAGGCTTCTGGGTTTCCTGGAGTTTCTGCTCATGTCCATGCTGGGACATTTGTCAGGCAATGCAATACCCACTCCATTTTCCCAGCTTGCAGCTCAGAGCTTGATGAAACTATTGCATGATAAATGTGGCTTCCCACAGGAGCTGGTGCTGAACATCAGATACAAGAATGTTCTTCCTGAGCACCATTTCCATGACCCCTTACTTATAGAGAAGGGAATCTCCAATGTTCTCTTGAGCTTTGCTGTCTCTGACTTTCTGTAGTCAATGGGCAACTGGTTTTGGGTCTTCAAGTCTATGGTAGAAAGACGGGGGTGGCAGCCAGAGGAGTGACAGCAGGATTATTGATCCACAGTGAGTGTCAGAAATATTTATTAGCCTCTAGCTCTCTGTTTATTGCAGTCTCCAAAAGTGTGTCAGAGCATTTGTTGCAATTTGAATACTTTTAGATCCTCTGTGAGAGCAGCAGCAGCAGCAGCAGCAGCAGCAGTTCTCATTGCTTTTCATGAAACACCATGGATTCAGCGCACCAGCTGCGTGCCTGTAGGCACTGAGTGTGTCTGTCCTTCCTGAGAACCCCAGAAGATCATCCTGTTCCTGCCCGTGGGGGTCCATCCATGTGCACCTCCCTTGTGAAATGCCACTTCCCATTTGCAGCCCTGATTAACATCAGGAGCATCATGCTCCCTTCTGTGGGCCCTTCAGGACATCGTTGAAAATTGGATTTAGCTGTGTGTCAGTAATCAAGTCACCCCTCCACAGGAGGCAGTCTTGGAGTGTGATCTGCAGTGCCATAAATTCCTTGTTCAAGGATATTGATGAGAAATTTCAAAATTATGTACTTTTTACTTCACACCAAAATCGACTTTTCCGCTCTCTTTTTATTTGTCAGACTTACATCAGGCTGAGAAATCTTTTATTTAAAACACGTGGTCCTAAACTTTTCCTATAATTTTAGACATTTTCAGTGATTTCTAAGGTTAAACCTTAAAGAGTGGGCACTTGGCCAAGGTAAACATGCAAAACACTGAGTAACTTGGAAATTTAAATAGCCAGTCCTGTTCTGGCTGGGTTATGAGACCAGAAAAGCAGAGAAATACTTCATCCTTTGCCATAACTTTATATATTATGGATCACTTTTAGGAAATTATCACCTTTAATCACTGGACTTTTAGGTTGTATTTCCTTATGTGCTTATAAAAAGTACACCTTTTTAAAGTGTATTTTAAATTGCCAAATGCAAATTAAAATAAGTATTAGAAACTAACAAGAAAGTGATAATAGTGAGAAGGAATAAAATATTTAAATTTTTAAAAATAAAAAAATGCAATTTCACATGTGGCATTTCATAAGAAATCTACTCTTGTGGCATCAAACCAATTAAATCAAACAAAAAAAATCTAATTTATATATCTCAGAACTTATGTTCTTCTGTAAATTTTCAGTAAAATTACTGGGAAAACAAAGTGTCAAATATTGGTTTAAAATAGCTGTTAAGAAAAAGAGGCAGGATTGCAAAGAAAGCAGAAACTTGACAGTTATTCCAGTTACTAAAATTTTTTGGTCTGTGAGCCTCTATACTTCAAAAACAGTGAATTTTATATCAGTTGTACATGTTTCACTCTCAAAAATACCAGAAAATGGCATTTGGATATGAAACTGACAATTTCAATTAGCAGCTGCTAAATTCAGAACATAATTTATTAAGTTGCTTTTTCCTTTGCATTTATCTAATATTTCTTATGTGCATTTACAAACCAGTAAATTATAACACATAAAAAGAAATCCAAGACAATATTTATGGTTTCCTGGAAGATGAAAATCTCCACAACAAGTCTATACAAGAGGACTTGAACTTCTGACACTGCAGTAAGGAATATTTTAAAATGCATCCTAGATTAATTATTAAATTTTGGAAAATTAAAAGCAGATGTAGGAATCTCTGTTTCCTAAAGCAATAAAACTAAATTTTTAGAAAGCATATATAATTCTATATTGTTATTATTCTATATAACTTCCCAAAATGTTAGTTTTTTATTTAAGTTTTTTGTTTGTTTCTATGTTTTTCTTTTCTTGTACTATGATCTCTTTGTTGCACATCTAACTACAATTTACTTCTGGATAGTTTTCCTTTATTTTTTAAGTCAACTTCAGTGAGTACCATATTAGGCCAGTAAGGAATTCTCATTAAAAGTGAGAATAGGAATTCTGCAAAAAAAATTGGGTGTATTATAATGAAAATTTTGATGACTAGTACCTGTTGTCTTCAGAAAATATCTTGTTGTTGGCATTACAAAGAAGAAAAGACTTCGGACCAAAATAGATTTTGAAATAAATTATCGTAAATTGTATAGACTTCCATAGGAGTTGTAATTCAGTTGCCTTTACGTACCTTTTTTTCTTCAGGCTCATTTCCCAACCTGAACAACGCTTCCTATAGTGTATCATTCTGATAATTCACGACAACCTTCTTTCGAGGAGAAAATATGAGAGCACCCTTTGGGAAATAGAATAAAATTTGAGAGTTAGGCCTGAAGAGGAATGTGAAAACAAAGCTAATCATACTGCAATCCTCATAAGGCAGAGTATAATCTTCCACTCTTTTTTATTGTTATTAAAATAATTTCATACATTGCCCTTAGCCAAAATAAACAGGGCTTTCTGGGGTAAAATTAGAAAAAAAGCATGATTTAGTTTTCTTAAAAATATATATATCTCTACTCCTCTGTAGACATTTTCTCAAGGAAAAAAAAACTATATTAATTTAAAGAACACAGGGAATCCTAAACCACTGATTTGTAAAGCTTAGAGAAAAGGCAGAAAAGTATCCTTTTATTCCAGCTGTGCACAAAAAAAGGACAGGAAAATGGAATCGTTCCTGTTGTCTACCTTTTTTTTTTTCCTTGGTGCATGATACACAGAGGACTTATGTCAATTACAGGCATTCCCAAAGGATGGCATGAGTCTAGACAGCAAAAAACCTACCCTGGGAGTTTGTGTGCTAATAAGTATTTGATGCCTCCCAGATTTTCTAATGCAGTAGGCTATCAAGTATTTAAGTTAATTAAATAATTTTTTTCGGCGTTTTGGGGATTTGTTTGTTTGCTTGATTAAATATTTTCTCCTGTTGAAGGATAGAAGGAACTTAAACCTTCTGTTTGTTTGTTTACTTGGTTTTACTTTCTTTTGGTGGTTGATTTAAAAATATATAAAAAGGTGAATTTTATTTATCAGAATTGTTTGAATTTACAGCGTAATCTTTCCATGAAATTCAGAATACCATGTTATAAAATCCTGCAAGTATATGGGGATTAGATTTAGTCATCGACCTTCACTGGGTTGCTAGTGGTGACAAAGGAGAGGGAAAGACCACAGCTGGATGCAGGCTGAGTTGAGCTTAAATTTCCTTAACATTTTCTTTTATTGAGGCAGTAAATACTGTTAGTATTCAACTCTACAAAAATATTAAAAAGGAAAATCTACAACCGAGAAACACACCATATTTGTACAAATATCTTTGGATAAATATGTTTGCAAACTCAGGTCATATATTATTAGCTTTTAAACAGTATTCCATTTTAAATAAGGATAAAACCTTTGTTTGAGGTAGCCTGCCATACCAATGCTATCTCATACCTTACTGATTTTTATAAAGAAATAAAAATGTTTGCTAAGATCTGATGATCTGGGTTCCTGTGTTTGATGCTCCATTGGCTTAGATTTAATGGGAGGATTGGGAAATAAGGGAAACACAGTGATTAATATTTCAGTGATAAAATATATCTACTTACAGATATTTTCAATTAGTTTTCAGAAGTGAGGTTCTATTCTGTATAAACATATGTGTTCTGAAGTACATATGGAGTATTTAATTATGTGTCTCTCAATATCTTTCTCAAACACATTTCACAGAGCCTTTAGCAGTGCTTCATCTTTTTTTTTTTTTTTTTTTTTTTTTTTTTTTTTTAAGATTGCTTTTGAGCATTGATATTTTTATCCCAGTTTGTACCATATCACAGTCTTTTCCTCTGTGCTCTGGCTGGACTGGCAAACTATTCAAATGATCCAAATGAGTGCAGAAAAGACCAGTAAACAAATTATTGAACTAGATTTTGACACAAGGTCAAACAAAATTCCAGGAAATGTAGGATTTTAAACAGTGTGTTCTTTTGTCTAAAAGCAATGATTTTTTTTTGTTTTCTTTTAAGGCAATTGAGAAACTTGCAATTATCCTTTTTTTTAGTGAAAACAAAGATTAACATCTTTCAGATGCAGATATTTATGGAAGAAATACTCAAGGCATCAGAAGAAAATGACTCATGAATATATGAAGTATGCATTGTGCAGTGTTGGTCAAGGGGCTCCTGAGGTTTGCTAAAACATGTGCACGTTACAAAACCTTTTATAGTTAATTCACTAAATTTATAGCAATAATAAAAAATTCAAACAAAGCAATAAGCTTTAGAGAACACACTGTCTTCAAGATGGTTATTTATAGTATGACCTCCCCCAAGCTGGCCTCAATAATAAATATTGTTGGATTTCTCATTAAAAGTGTGTGTGGGAGGGAGGCTTGTCAGCCTCTTTTGATTGCTTTTGGGTTTGTGTCATTTTAATTTTGCTATTTGTACAATATTACATCTGAATCCAGGCATTTAAACTCTGTGGAATTAGAACAGCCATGTTATTAATTTGTTTGTTTTCCTGCAATGTCGCTTACTGGAGCTGCTGGGCTTGCAGGAAATGTAAGATTTCTTTGAAGCTATATTTGTATTGTTTTAAGAGATTTTTTTTATTTCTACCATATAATGGAAATTTAATACTATAATGATAATAGTAATAATTTTGTATGATTTATTTTACTTTATGATTCTTGCAAGTAAACTATGTCATGAAGTCATAATAATATAATAATTTGGAACCTAATGTGACCTGAGGGAGGAAAAGCTTTTTTTTTTTTCTTAAAGATCATTATGATACTCGTATTATCCTAGACTCTTAAATCTCCTGTTCTTTATCTTATTAACATAATTTGCATATGTGGCTGAGATAATTGAGAAAATGTGACCTATAAATAATAACTTTTCCAGAGCTGCCTTAGAAATACCAATATATCTTTTCTGTTACTACTGGAAAACTTTGTTTAGTATTATTTTGGGGGAGGGATGTTTATAAAAACACCCTAGTTCTTATGACACTTTATTGACAAAACCCTAAAATTATTTACTTCAAAGTTTAACATTGTACTTTTCAAGACAAAAACATTACTTCCACTTTTACAAGTCTACTTTACATGTCTACTTTTACAAGCCTACTTTACCCTCAATATAAAAAATATTTCAGATCTGGTACATAGTAAATTTCAAGTTTAAAAATGTTGTTTCTATTTTTTTTTTTTTTTGCTAAAGATAAATTTTAATGAGATTTTATTGCTTTAGAAACTGTGGTTTTTATCATATTTCTTTAAAAAAAAATCATAGTTTCCAAAAAATATTATTAGCCAGGTGTTCCACAGAAATTGTAGAGACCTTATAAGAAATGGATATATTTGCTTTAAGATCCTATAATCTTTTATTGAATCTGTCCAGAAATCTTTCTGAGTTGGAAAAGAAAAAATCTTGAACTGAAACTGGAAGGCAAAAATGTGAAAAGATTTTCCAGGAAAAAGTACTTTGAAACTCTCAAGTGTTCTCAATTTTTTTTATTCTTTATATACATTTTCAAATTGAAAAAGCTCTGCAAGGTGAAGTTTAGATTGTTTTCTAATCTTTCTCTAACTTAAAATCTCCTGGATCTATTATATATGAATTTCACAAAGTTTAGAAAATATTTCACTATGGAAAATTTTCTATAATAATTTTTCAGCTGGTCATGACCTTTTTCACACTTCCACTACAAGTAACTTTTAACTTACATTAAGTTTAAATTCTTTTGCTATTACTATATTAAGAAAAAAAAACAACAAACAACAAAACAATAAGAAGCTTTTTATATTCTTTTACAGTTTTGATTGTTCTTTTGACTTCACAGCCCTATACTTTATGTCCATCCTCTCCAAAGATATGCTACTTTTTTTTTTCTTATTATTTGACAGATTATCTAATTATTAGTTTCCATAAATAATTAGGAAACTTTAAACCTTCCTTCACCTTGATAAAATTGATAGAGCACGCACAAATTACAAACTCATGGTAAGTTATGGAATACTTACTGGACTTCTTGCCTCTGCAAGACAGACAAATGTTTGTTGGGACCAAGCTTTTCACATTATTTCTATGTAGTCTATGACTGTCTCTTACTTCCTCCATTGACACTATTAAAAGGCTAATGAGGAGATGATAAATAGAGTATTTGACTGTTGACATATGTTATATGATGGTTTGTGAGTTGATCTAATGCCTGACATCCTCAACTCAACCCAAACACAGATTAAAAACCATAAATAAAACTTATTTACTCAGTCTCTTGTCACAGAGAGACTGGGATAATAATTAGAGCAGTAGTCATGAATTTATGAAAATAGAATTCAATTAAATCCATTGCCATTTGTATATGACCTTTGATAAATTACTTAGGTTAGACTTTCAACAGTATTTGGTAGTCAATGTGGAATTCTTCTCATTTGAATTTAACTGTCAAAATGGAAGTATTTAACCTTAGTATTTTTACCAGGTCTCTTTGCAGGCAATGAAGGAGGAAGATATGTCCCTCTAGAGAAAATATCATCCCATTTCTCTTTTTCTGCCTCAGAGAGAACCTGTATAATTAGCTTCAACTAAATGCTTTGCTCTTATAACTCTGTCCAAAAGGAGCTGATGATTTCTGTGAGTAAATGGTACTTTCCCTGCACCTGCAACAACCTGAGGAAAACTGTGTTATGTGAGATGGGTCAATGTATTTGAAAGAGTGACATGGTTGTCCTGAAAGATAACTGTATTCTTGACCTTCAGGTAGGTGAGAAACCTACAACATTCTGAAACTGGGCAAGAGATCGATCACTGCAAGAGCACAAAATCCCCTCTGAGGACAGATGGTTTCACATGCAATATGTATTTATGGAAATGATGAGCCCACGTACATATTTACACACAAGAATGTGAATTAATGCGATACCTATGAACTCATTTTCATCTTGAACGCCTGCTGCATTGCCTTCAGCTTTGACATTGCAGGAGAAAGTCACCACAGGACATTTTTCCTTAAGGGTGTAGCAATACACTCTGAAAGCTCAGTCTAAATGTGAGTTTTAATGCAAACATTTTAGATATTCAGTATGGGCACAAAAAAACTAACAACTATATCAGGGGAGGAGGAAGAATCGGGATTTTGGAGCCTTATATAACATAATTTGGCACTTGACAAATTATATGCTAAGGATTTAATTATGCAAATTAAAACTCTGGAAGAAAAGGATCACAAGACTCCCCAGAGTGCACATTAGAAAATGAAGAAAAGCACAATTAGAAATGCAATATATACACTGCTTACTATCAGAAATGGATCTTTTTTGTCATTGATTTTTTTTACACTCATTGAAATTATGCCAGTATTATTTCATGTTTTATCTGCAAGCCCTACTACTATATTGCCATTGCAACTTTCCCTTTGTATTCTGGGGGCATTTGTGCTGATTTTTTGTTTATTTGCTTCAGAATTAATTTTTTTTCACTTTCTTCAGACTAGTTAAATATGATGGGAAAATTTAAAGTATAACAGAAAATAAATTGGTTTAATTTTTATTACAAAACTTTTTAGGTGATTAAAAGTTGGCATTTTGACCTCCACTTGATTTTGGCAAGTAGCCCCTTTTAATCTTTAGTTGAACATGCAAATATGTAAAATGTATGCCTTGAAAAAATATCTTGTGTTTACAATGTAGTAGAAAATACTCCCTGAATATGAGGTACTTACATCTGAAAGTTCTTTAATGAAAGTCTGAAAACATACATCCGAGAGGCAATTTCTTTATTTCCTTTATTTCTTCATTTGTTCAGTGAGGAAAATATCACTCAAATTGTGACGAGGATCTCTCCTTTTTTAGCCATTTTGAGATTCTCTAATTGCTCTATAGAGTTGACTACATGGTCTGTAGCTTAGTTAAACCAATTGCAGCAGTGTAATCCTTTTAGCACAGATGGATGAAGAACCAGAGAGTGTTTGATCCAATGAAACAGCGTCATGAGACACAGATTATAGAAATCCCAATTATTAATGTTCAGCTCTAAGTTTCAGCAGGTAAAAGTGGACAGAAAGGAAATCAAGAAGGCACAAGCCTTATGCAACGTCCAGATGTGTAGGAACTGATTAAACATGGTTTTTCAGTAGCTCTTGGCAGGCTGCATTGGTTCCTGGGGGTGTCTGGGCTGCCCTTGCCCTGAGCTGGGTTTCCCTTTACCCAGCCTTTCTGAGCTCCAGCCCTGGGATTGACAAGAGGGAAAGGGATGGCAGACCCTGGCAGCTCCAGCCAGGCAAACAGCCTCTGGAAGTCCTGGGGGGGCGTGGGCAGCTGTCACCTCTTTCCCGAGAGCAGGGGGACAGGAGCAATCTGGGGAAAAACAGCTGACTAAAAACATCCCAAAGCAGACCCATGAGTGAGAAGGAATACTCTCCCTCCTCCATGAATATCACACTCCTCCTGGCAAAGACAGGATGCTGAATGCCAGTCTCCCTTTTCTCGAGAAACAGTGCAAGAGCCAACTGAAAGTGCCCAAGATGTGTACTGGAAGTCTGAGTGCAAAATTAGTAAAAATATGTATATAATACCATGGTTTTTTTAATGTAAAAATTGTATAATGATCTACAACTCTACTGTAAATGAGGGCTTTTTTCTGATGTAATTATAATCTGATTTAATCTCATTTGGACGGTAAAACTATTAAAACATTAGTTGAATTGCCAGTAAATTCAAGGGTCTGTGGTTTAACCAGTAAATTCATGGGCTTTTGTGGTTTAACCTCAGGTGGCAACTTAGCACTGTGGAGGCACTCACTTGCTCCCCACCACTTTCCACCTCTCACATGAGGAGGAGAATTGGAAAGAAAAGGTAAAACTAATGGTTTGAGATAAGAACATCTAATAATTGAAAATATTATTATTATTAATAATAATAAGTCAAAATAATAATTAGCAGCATCTATATATTAGTAATCTTAATAATACTAAATATTCTGATAATCATATCAATAATGATAATGATAATTTTAACGATAAGAACAGAGAGAGAGAGTAACAGAGAGAGAGTGTAACATAATTGCTCAGCACCACTGACTGATGTGCAGCCTGCCCCTGAATAGAGATCAGCCCCCTTCCAGGTAAATCTCCCCAGTTTATCTCTGGGGCATGATGTTCTAGTGTGTGGGACATTCCTTTGTGAAGTTCAGATCATCCATCTTGCCTGTGCTTCTTCCCAGCTTTTTGTGGGACCCCTTACTGGCACAGATAGGAAACCAAAGTCCTTAAAGTAAGCACAATTTAGCAACAGCCAAATAATCCAACCTCTTTCTCATGCTGAATCCAAAACACAGCACTCTACCAGCTAGTACCAATAAAATTAATTGTGTCCTGGCCAAAGCCAGGACAGTGACATAATCTCAGGTTTTCCATAACAAGACCTCAAGCAAAAGATTTAATTACAAGTTCAGTAGTAAGTATGTGCATTGAAACATCTCTTGCACTCACTGTGTCTCTGCTTTTATTCAGCACTCCACTGTTTGCAGAAAACAAACATATTTTTAGTAAAACCTAAATTAAGCATCTTAGTGCCACAAATGCAAGACATAACTTTATAGAGCATAAATGCAACAGCAGGGTTTTCCTGTGTTGGTGCTCAGCTCACAAAAAAAAAAAAAAAAAAAAAGAATGCAAATATACATCATATGTCAAAATGTGCACTTCCTTCAAATAACACCACTGCAATGTAGGTGGTTATTACTCCTCTGCTGCTAACATTTTCTTAATATAAAATAGTACATTGACTATGAACAACATATTGATATTTACCCTAATATAAAATTTTATTCAAATTCTAAATTCAAATTTTCACCAAAAAATTAGATTTTCAATGCTGAGTTCTGCAGGCCCCAGAATTAAAATATGTTTGCTTTTTAGCATCTTTGAATTCAAAATGTATTAAAATTACTATAAAATGTGTCCTGTAAATGCAGTACATTGTGAGGGTTTCACTGCAAAATATTCAGTCACTGTTTAACTACAGAAGGCAGATTTGCCCCTTCCCTCTTTTTAATGGCCACAGACATAAAAGTTCTTGTTTTGGCTTTAATTAAATGAAGAAAAGTTTCTGTAGCAGAAGTTGGGTGAGGAGTGTCTGAGGGAGCTGGGTGGGCTCAGGCTGGAGAAAAGGAGGCTCGAGAAGGGACCTTCTGGCACTCTGCAACTCCTTAAAGGAGGGTTGGGGTCGGGCTTTTCTCCCAGTCAACAAGTTTTAGAACAGGAAACAGCGTCCAGTTGCTCCAGGAGAGGTTTCAATTGTATTTTAAGAAAAAAATTCAACATGGAAATGTTTGTTTCAATGGAAAAGCATTGAAACACATTGCCCAGAGAAGTGGTAGAGTCACTATATCCATTGGTATTTAAAACAGGTGTAGATGTAGCAACTGGGGATACAGTTTAGTGCTTGCCAGTGCCAGATAAATAGTTGGATTACTTGATCTCAAAGGCCTTTTTCAACCTACTTCTGTGATTCAATGAGTTGGAGTTTGTTATGGTTTTTTTGTTGTTGTTTAGTTGGTTTTTGGTTTTTTGTTTGCTTGGTTTTGGTTTGGTTTGGTTGCCTCCGGTATTTAATGTATCGGATATTTTGAAGTATAAGAAAAGAACATCCAAAGATGGCAAAACTTCAGGTATTGCTTTCAAAGAAATATTCAAGATTTGAAAAAGTACAGTACAATGCTTGCTGGCATAAACCCTTTTCCAAGTTCACCTCTAATTCTTATGGCTCTTATTTATTATTCCTTCTTTTAAGGATCTGAGCACTTATTAACTTTGTGATCAAAGCAGTGAAGTCTTAGGATATGACATAAAAACTTTAAAAAATATTCTGTATTTTTGACACATGCTGTTTCAGTGGATAGAACTGCAAATTTTTATCATTATTAGCTAAAATTCACTTATGAAACAACAGGCTTTGGTTCAGTAATGAAAATAGTCTCTTTTTTATCTTTTACTTGTTAGTGTGTCTATTATTATAACTCATGCTGTGTAACTGAGTGTCACATCAATAGGCTCAAGATGATGCAGTGAAAACTTTGAGGTTGCTTTGAATTTAAATCTATAAGAGAAAAGATTTATAGTTTCGTTTTTTTACAGAGATTGCAACCAGGCTTTTATTGTGTTATTATTTATGTAGGAGTCTATGTCTAGACAGCATGTTACCTCTTATCAGTGTGACTGACCAATGCACCCCCCACAACAAAAAAAGGCTCGGAGAAGTGCTCAAGTGAAGTTTCCCATTTTGGAATGTTCTTTGAATTCCTGAGTCAGCTGATGCAACACAGTTTTGTTTCAATCATTTGATTTATCTTCCCATAACTCGAGGTGAACAGTAAGTGCAATTTGTGTCAGAGAGAGCCGTAATGCCTTTCTGTGGGTGGTGCTGCATGGTCCTATAGAGAGGCAAGGAGAATACCCTCCTGCCCTTCTTGTCCTCCCTAAATGAATTTCTGTGTTTTATTTAATCTCTCACTTGAAATATATACTCTTCATCTTAGACAAGGAGCTGTCACTTGGTTCATGTATTTATTTTTCTTTAGCAGGGAAGAGTCTCAGTCTCTAAAAAGTCTTTGGGCAATGCTGTAGTCAAAATAAAAGAGCTATTTAATGTGTCCAGTATTCTTAATAATTAATTTCAAGATACACAGTTCTTAGACACCATCAAGGGGGGTTTAAAGAGGCAACTTTGCATATGCATAAATGATTAAATTGGTCATTATACATTAATGTGTCTAAGGTCCTTTCTTGCTTTCTCTTCCTTTCTTTTATGTGACTCTACCTTCAGTCTTGCATTCTCTGTCATGATGGCTTTTTAAACGCTATTTTTTGCAAGAACTGCAGGAAAGAAATTTGCATTATGCCCTACTAACAGTAGGCAGAAGAATACATGTGGATAGTTATTTGAAAGCTTCTGAGCTCATTTGAGCAAGTCTGAGACCCCACCTGCCTCTCCTGCCTTCACCTTATGGACAATAGGACAGAACTTTTGAAAGCACCTGTTCTCTTAACTAGAGGAGCAGTCTCAAGCAGTCAGGTGATTCATGTTGTTTGGATCACTGAATTATTTGAGCCGTTTGAGCTTCATTTTTGCTTATGTGTGTCTACTAATACTATTAGAATCACACTTAATAATTTTATTTATTGATTTTTAGCTTGCTATACACGTACAGACTTTAATAACAGCTGGAGAGATGAACATCAGCAACAGGACAGAAAAGCTGAGAAGGTTGAAAAGAGAACTTTTTTCAAGTTTGCAATTATGTTGTAATGGCTGAGCACAGATGACCTTAAATCAACTACTTTTCCATTAGCTTGCAATGTGTTTTCATATTTAGATTATTTCTCTTCAATTATTATTAGCTAGTGAAAGAACAATTTCCTCCTCCATTAAGGAAATACAATCATAACCTGACAGCATATTGAGATTTATTAAAGAATATTTTTCTTTTACATATTTAGCTTGACAATTTACATACTTAGTCTTGACAACTTAGTGTATTGGGGGGAGATGAAGTAAGTGTGATGTACTTTGGGAAAATAAAACTGTTCTCCTACACTGACAAAAAATCAATGGATAGAGGATAATCTGAAGGTTGCTATCATATAATCTTGGACTTGTTTATGTAGGTATACATTATTCCTTAAAAAATATCTTTACTAGTCTTTATAAAATTCCACACATCACCTACATTCACTTAATCTCTGAACAAACAGTACCTGAGATTTTCAGATGGAGCATAGAAAGTTCTTCACTTTTTTCTGCAAAATAATATGTTTTCTTCTTCCTTTTGCAGTTTGATCAGATCACAGAATCATTAAGGTTGGAAAGGACCTCCAAAATCATCATGTCCAACCAGTCATATATTCAACCTGTGTGATTTGAATTTTTTTTCTAAATGTGTGAGTGTACAAAAAAAAAGGAGCAGAGAATATAAATCTTAAGTGGTGCTGTTGCATTGACTGAAAACAAAATAAAGGAAAATTTAAAATTTTAAGGTAAATCAGCAGGAACTTCTCCATCTTAGAATTATTAGAAACTTTTGTCTTCAGTGTTGCTTATGTGCCTCCTATTAATCAAGATTTATACAATTAATCATTAATATATTTTTAAATTCTTTCACCTTCACACAGAGAAGGGGCCAAACACTTTTGGTGATAATAAACTGTTCTGATTCGTTATGTCTGAGTTTAAATTTAGAGTATTACCTGATTACTGTTGTTATATTATATGCTTGGGAAGACTGGGTTTCTTTTTAGAATGTACCTTTCTAGAGAGAAGCAGCACAGGCTGTAAATGCAATGTCATGCAGAAATTTTAACATGTGCGGTACAAGATCTGTTGGTAGCTTGATATATCCTGATAAAAGTAATGAGCATTTCTCATTGCTCAAAATCTCAAATCTCTTTTTGAGATTTCTCAAATCTCTTACCTGTTCCTTCTTACTTTTTTTTTTTAATTAAATGTAGTTTCTCTTGTTTCAGTTAGGATTATCAAATATTGTTTAATAGAATCCTCAGAAAGGAATTCAACAACATGGTATATAACCACTCTCCTATCCTTTAGGAAGAGTATGAAATTAATTTCTGTTTGTAACTGTCTTAATCAGATCAAGATTAGTGGTTTTATTATTGCAAGGATGTATTGATGGAAACACTAAGGAAAAATTACAGATCTCTTTTGGTGTGATTGCCTGGAAGAACTACCCATGGAGTATGTTTCATCTGTTCTTTAAATGTTATTAATTAATGTGCTTGCAGTAAAAAAAAAAAAAAAAAAAAAAAAAAAAAAAAAAAAAACAAAAAAAAACCAAAAACAATTAGTGTTGTGCCTTGACATAGTAAAGAACTGCTCAAGTCTTCCACAACCAATCTTTTCAGACATATGCACACTTGAGAAAACATACCAATTATGTGGAAGAAAACAGCAGAGAAAAATTATCCAGGTGTTTTCAACAGAGATTCTCATTCTGTCATTTCTGAATATGCTCGCAGCTGGCAGCCTACAGGATTTTAAAAGAGCCAAAGTAATTAGAAATTGATTTAAGAAGTTTGTTGTGAAAATTACTTTTAGTATTTGGAGTCCTTAAGTACATTTTACACCATTGATGATGAAAAAGATGAAAAGACAAAATATGCAATGTAGAATACTTAAGTCACATGATACTAAAAAGTAAATATAAAATTGGTTGAAATAAAATTAAATGAGTTTTTAAAACTTTCTTTGGAAAATGTTGAAATTTTGGCTTTGAAAAAATCCCAATTTAAATGTTTTGCTGCAGGATAAAGCATGTCACAGAATAACAAGTCTGTCTACTTTATGGGTTTGGATTGGTTTCTTTCTAATAAAAATCTGACTTTTCCAAGAGTGTAAAAAAAAACCACTCTCATTCCTCTACAGATCTATATTCTGCATACAGAACTAAATTTTGTGATAGCTACTGGTAATGTAACTTAATCACATAATAAGAGAAATCTCAAAAAGGTCTGGGTTTGTTTTTTTGTTTTTATATTAAGTGTTCCCTGCAAAACAATAATTGAAATACATTTATTTCATAGCAATACATATATAATATATACACACATATGCAAATGTGTACTTTCTTGGGTCGTGTGGCAATTGTTTTTAATGCCTGCCTGTGAACAGCTTTTAAAAGTTGCTGTTTTCAGCGTCTTTCAGAAGTGCCAGAGAGCAGCAGCCTCCTTGCTTCCTCCTCTTCAACATTCGTTTACTGCCTCTCTCAACAGAGATTCAGCTCATCTGTCATCCTCAGCAATAGCTAAAATTATTTTCAGCTCTGTCAGCTGGGGACTCACGAGGCAAGAAGACAAGTCCAGAGTTTCTTTTAAAAATGATTTCTAAACGAGGTGTGGATTTTATGCTTTCTGACCTACTTTTGCAAATGCTTGCTTCTGAGTCAATGTTCAAATGCAATTTTGTATACCCTTTGAATTTATATTATTGATAATACTTTATTAAATAATTCCTTTAGTTCACGTATTTTCTCCATGAATGCCTATGTCAATATGACCATCTAACACTAACAGTAGTAGCAGTAGATGGGTTGATCCATATATGTAAATTGCTTTTGAAGGATCAGTTTGTGCATGATTATTTTAAATGGCTTTCTAGACTACATAGATGGAGAGCTCTCATTCATGATTTTTATTTCTGATTTCCATACTTACAGGGGACAAAATGTTTAGGAAATGCTCCAAAAACTCAAAGATGAGGTTTTTTGCACATCTCATCAGGAAGAGATGCTTGTTTGGGGAATATATTTGTCAGTGGAAACTCTAGTGGTGACTTATAAAGATCTCCATATTGGTATGATTCAGAATCTTGACAACTGTGAAGGAACATACAAGAGATATCTCCAATATTTTCTCAGCTATGGAAAACATGAAGGGAAAAAATACTCTGACTGAGACATTTATTGTTCAGGCAAAAGAAACGTGAAAAACAGGATTTTTTTTTTCCTTGTTGCTTAGTGGCACAATATACTGATATTTTATGTATCCATAGCTTTTAAATATTAGATGAATGATTTTTCTAAATAAAAAAATAAAAATCTGCCAAGAGTAAATAAGGAGTTTTTTTGTTTGCTTTGTTTTTGTTTTTTGATTTTGTGGTTTTTACTTTTTTGGGTTTTAAATTTTTTTCTTATAAAGTAGATGGCATTTTGCTACCAATTCTTCTGTGGCGGAGCAGGAACAAGTGTAGGAGAAGATCAGTGTGAAGCAAAATGATAGTTCCTCTCTGCACAATATCTTCTGCAGTTTAAGTTGGCAAATTTTGCTGCCACTGCAAACAGCAATAGCAGATTCAATACACTGCACCACTAAATTAAATCAAATTCAACCAGTACTGTGAGGTAGTGATACTTAGATGCAGAGTCATGACTTACTCTACATCTTTTACTATTGCAGTTTCCTCTGTCCTTCAGAAATAGCAAATAAAAAGCACTCTGAATATTTGATCAGGTATTCTCCACAGAGAAAAATCTCAAAAGATTGAAATGAAGAAAATCCTTGTTAAATCATCATGTAAAACAGATTTTTTCTGCTTTCTTCCAAGAGATGTAATAGTGCTTAAAAGACTGGTGTTGGAATAGCCATCTTTATTTCCCTACCTATTTTTATAGCCTACATTCCAAGAGTATTAAAAATTCATTATATGCTTAAAAATATTATAAATTCAATCACAAACAACATGAATAATTATAATGTGCACACTGTACTAATTACTAAAGTTCTGATAGGGAGTAAAAAAATTGACTCTTTATTTCAACGTTATTCAAAGATACATTGGTTACTAAATAAGCACCAGAAGGGGGTGATGCCTACAATAATTATTGTCACTGGCTGGTTAGAGAGTTAGGTGGAAGGTTGTAAACTTTATGGCTCATTTCCTCCTTGCAGTTCATTTTATAAAAATGGAGGAAAGAGGGATACAAATATTCTCTCTACTCTAATGTCTGCTGGTATTAAATTTTGAACCCACTATGATGAAGTAAGATAAGTCAATAGATTCCCAAGCAAGGTACAAAAATTACTCCCTGAAATTTTCTCCAAAACTGCTCTATCAGCATTAGTATTGCTATTGTATGACATCAATTTTAAAAATCAAACAAAAAAATCACAGAGAAAAAAAAAAAAAAAAGACATAAGAAAGGCAAGGAAAAAGATAACAAAATGTCAGTTTTCTCCTCTTTCTGCTGAATTTTCATGTTTCTTGTAAACTGACAGTACAGACTAATATGTCTTTCTGTTTTCAGACCATCACCAGTTCAGCAAATGGTAGATATATCAAGTCCTGTAAATATACAAAGTGTATGAATAACAATAAACCCCGTAACACACATCCTCACTGTGCAACAATGCACTTCAACAAAATATTGCCTTGAAGGAAGACACAGTAGTAGGATGAGGATTGAAGGCAGATCAGATATCTTTGCTCTCATATCTGATCATGAGTGCTTGCTAATGTTAAATATCTACTCAATTTTCCTTCCCATGAAAAGATAGTTTAATTGCAGCAAAGAATTATTTTCAATTAAGAAATGGTGCAATGTAAATATCCATCTAAGCATTCAACAACAGTATCTGCAGACAGAAATATAAGGCATTTTCAGGGCAGTCTGCAACTGGTTTATTTTCAAAATATTATAGGATAGAAAATAAAAATAAATACAAACCACAATTTTTAGAACATGAATATTTTCCTTAGGATTTTAAAAAATAATATTTAGAAACTTATTTTTTTATTCTCTAAGTGAAGTTTTATGTGACAGACCAACGTTTGTCACTTGTAAGAAAAGAGAGGAATGCATAAATTCCATGTGCAGAATTGAAGACGTCTTCAACATTTTCACAGACAGCCCAAACCCAAACCCATTTTATAGATACTGCCAAGAACACCTGATTATATCTAGCAAGTGGGCTCCCTCTCACTGCTGGTTAGGATTATTTGATGTACTTCTCTCCAAGCTCATCCCAGTGTAGGACGAGACCTTATCTCCTTCATAGAAGGCAAATGTGCATTAAGAAAGTTTTAAATGTCACGTGTTTATTTCCCTGTTCTTTGTCATTTTCAGGTTATTGTTCTGAAACAGGTTCAAAAATAAATAGAAAGCCTGCTTCTATTTGTCTTTTTGACAGAGTCTGTAGATTTCGGAGAGAGGTAAAATGATAACTACATCCAGGCAGACACTAGTATAAATGTGTTTAAAGACATATTTTCTGCTCTTTTGTTTCACTATTTGCTTATTCATTTACTTTCCTGACCTTTTCTCTTGAGAAGCTGGATGAACTGCAGCTGTTGCTTACTTCCACATGGAGTCAGACTTCCATATCTGTCATGAATAGTTAATACTGCACAATTTAAAATGCTCTTCTAGGCTGTCATGCACTGCACATAGGTTTAAGTGGGTCAAGTTGAATTTTGCCAAAAAGCAGAAAAGTAATAGCACTGTTGTAATACCAGAGTTAGCAAACTTGATTTACTTCTGAGTCTGAACATTCACAACTCAGTCAGGAATATATTCAGGGGTACTTGAAAGCAAAAGAAGGAAAATAATCAAGACAGGGATGTATGCACACAGATGAACATTGCTGTCCTAACTAACCCAAAATTTCAAAAAAAAAAAAAAAAACTCAGACATCTAGTTCTGGTTTTGTTTTGGGGGTTTTTTTTGTTTGTTTTTCTGATAGTGGATCTCAATAGCTGCTTAAGGAACAATTAAAAAAATGAAGAGGCTACAGCATGATCCCCTCCCTGACAGTTTTCTGGTTCTGATGATTTTCAGCATATCATTACTTCTGATGGAATTTCTATTCACAGATTTCTTCTATGAATTTTTGTTAATTTTTAACCAATATGTATGTTCCATATATTCTAAGTGCCTTCTTAAAAGTTTAAACTTATTGTACACCGTGTGGCCAAAACCAAACTCCCTTTGACTGTCACCTAATTGTGTATAACATGATATCATTTTTCTATTAAAATAATAATAAAGAATATTTTCTTATTAATATTGTCCTGCAACTCAACATCTGTCATGAAGCAGTGGAATTACCTTGATTTTAAACTGAAAGGCCCTGGTCTCTAACATATCACTATAAGGAATCTAAATACTAATTATTAATAATTTATTATTTCATTCTCTTGTTTTTTTGGGGTTTTTTTGTTCCACAATATCTTTTTGAGATGGTAGATGCACTGTGCAGTTTTCAAGACAATACAATTTTAGGATGATTATGCTTTTAATGTTGCTCTTTATTCCTCGCTTTCTAGCAGTTCTAATTACCTTTCTCATCATATGAACAAATGGAGAAAGTTTCATCCTCAGTGACTTTTTTTGAGTATTATTTAACTAAGCTTGAATGCAACATGTAACTAATTTTAAGCTGAATTCAATTCAGTTTCAAGGGAAAAGCTTGAAAATAGGATCTAAGCACATCTGAAAATCTTTAAGGGCAAAAATAGCAGCAAATAGAAAAAAGACAAGCCAAAGCTTGTCAAAACCTGTTTACAAGATGAAGTCTCATAAATTATTTGGCTGTTCTTATAATTATTTTTAGCCTAGTGTTGACAGTGTTAAGTTTTCCTTTCCTTTTTCTTTTTACATCACACATTATCAGCTCTCCACCCTACCTTGTTTTCCTTGAGTTTTGAAGTATCTTTATTAAAAACTTTATTTTTTAATAAAGTTCCATGATTTTTAATGGGAAGTTTTAAATAAGAGACCTCTCTTTTAAAAAGAGAGAGTTATTGGAATGCTGTGGATAGAATAAAAGCAATTAAAATATCTTTCTGGGGGTATTTTAATGTCACACATAATTTCCAGTGTTTGATACTTAATTTTCATTGCCAGCCAATGCCACAGATTTATTTTTAATTTGTGAGTAAAGTAAGGGAAATAGATAGAGCCTGATGATGACTTTGCAAAGAACTGAAAGTAAGAAAAAATTTACCTAGTTTTGGAAAGCCTCAGTCATTGAAGTTAGAAATCATCACAAAATCAGTCTGTCTATCACACATACACACACACACAAAACCCAATAGAATGTATTACAAAATGAACCTTTAGGGCTTTATTTCCAAATCAATTCCTCAATAATTAGATTATTTTCCTAATTTACAGTGGCTGATATTACATCCATTCAGTGCAGAGAAAGTTAATTTGGTTTTGCTGTAGAAATATTTCAGAATCTTTGTACTTTGCAGAAAATAATATAATATCAGGTATTTTTCTTTAATTTTGAAGATATTATATTTTGATTGATTAAATATTGACAACGAATGTCAAAATTTCAAAGCAAGAAAAACAATAAAGTCCCACTGGCAATACAGTATAAAACATTCTTTAAATAGATTGTTAGACTGATACATTATTTCATCATTCTTACCTTCTTAGACTTAAATAAAATTACAGTTATATTTAAGCTTTCATTTTTCTTAAAAATGATTTTTTATTCTAGTCCTCATGAAAAAAATTTAATGAATAAAATATTTCATCACCAAAACTTTCTCAATGTAAAATTAGGATATATTTGAGAGTACCCAGTGTGTAGATGTTCATCCTTTATCTATTCACTCCTATTGAAAAAACTGAAAGATTTATATTTATCCAGCATTGATTTCTTTTCAAATGGTTCTGTGTCCACATTAACTAGGAGAACAAAAACCCTTCATGATCATTTACTTTTATGCTTACACAGAGAGTCTCTTTTGGTATCCTGTAATAGAAGTTGATTGTGCTAGAGAAGGAAACTTGATTATGGTCTTCAGGGTAGTGATTTAGGCCTATGAACACCTCCACAGTTCTCACTTGCTGCTCGTATCTCAGGATGTCTGCATGGATCCCTTTTTCTATGCATAGGCATTTTGACAAGAACGTGATTTGCTAAAAGTGGCCAAGTGAAGGTTTTGATAACCTTTTCACATTTTCTCTGATCTCAAAGGGAACATTTTGTCCATTATAGCCAAAGAATGCTGTGGGAACAGAAGGCAGATCATGAAAAGTGAGGCTATGGCAGTGGTATTAAATAACTGTATTAATGTCAAAGAAGTGCTTTACCAGAAGTTTCTACAAGCTGTTGGTGTTTCATTTCTAATGACATAATGAGACACAGGAATTCTACGTATTTGTGGGGAAAAAGAAAAAAAAAAAAAAAAAAAAAAAAAAAAAAAAAAGCCATGACAGATAAAGAACAGAAATTTTCCTTTTTTTGGGGGAAAAAAAAAAAAAAAAAAAAAAAAAAAAAAAAAAAGCCATGACAGATAAAGAACTGATTTTTTCCCTTTCTTGTGGCTTATATTATTTAACAATCACCTGGGGAGAGAGAATTAGGCTTTGTACCCAATGTCATCTCTATCCATGTCATAGAACTCAAGAGCAGAGAATTTAAAGACTTAGTAGAGGATATGGCTGTTATTCTACTTCATAATTAGGGAGGGGAAAGTGAGAATGGACAGGAAAGTGATAGCTGCACATCATGATAATTAGAATGTCCTTCTAATGATACCTAATTTAATAAAGGGTGTAATTTACTCTATCAAATACGATGATAAAGCAGAGAACACCTTTCACATCAGAAAGTTCTGTACAATGGTAAAAAAATGACAAAAAACAGGGTAAAAACTACATTTTCTACCTGTCTCATTTTCCATAAAGTTTAAGAATGAATGTCTTAAAATATTGAGAAGTTTCTGAACTCTTTGCCAAGGACTTCCTAAAAATTTGATGTGCTGCAGTAAGGACTAGGAGACCTGAAATGGTTGTGAATGTAGGAATTATTATTTCTAGCATATTTCCTTTTCACTGTGTTCAAATATTTAAGTCTATTCATGACAATAGAAAGCCACTAACAGATTGGATTACGCTTTGGATAAAATGTGAGGAAATTTTTTTCACTCATCACCCTATTATTCTGGATATCTGGTTCAGGTGGATTAGCCTGGATAGAAGTGTGGATCAAAAGAATGAAACTTGCCCCGTGGCAACTGATCAATTTCCTCTTCAGCAACGAAGACCATACTGACATACAAACTCTCAGCCACTGCATGTGGCTTGGACCTTGGGAAAAGTAGCATAAAAACTGAACAAGTATGCATTTTTGGTCAGATTTCCAACAGCCATCATGTTAAGAACTCTCTAGGTCATTCTGCTTACACTGTTTTTCTTATAAATATTTTGAACACAGATATTCAGAAATTTCTCTGAAATGTTTTAATAGTGCAGGCAAAACACAATTTTTTTTTCTGATTCTAAACTTTTTATGCTCCAAAGTGTCAAGGACATTATGCAAAATAAATTATAATTCCCTACTATTGTCACTGTGACCCTCTCTCTCTTCACTGTGTCTTAAATGAATTACACATAAAGATAGTAAAAAAGCTAGTAAAGATAAATGATGCAGCTGTTAAAAAGCTCAACAGTCACTACAGTGACTGTCAGGGAGAGTTTTTTATATCCATTACTATGAAAAAGTGTCCAAGAACTGTGGGACTCCACATTCAGTGCGGTTTCAGCTCTTGGACCCTGACATAAGGACCTGGACTTGTTGAATTAAGTCCTGAGGAGCATAATGATGATTAGAGGGCTGAAATACCACTCCTATAGAGACAGGTAAGGCAAAGCTGGGACTCCTTAGCCCAGAGGAGAGAAGGATCCTAGGTCAGCCTTCCAGTTCCTAAAGGATGGCCCAAGAAAGATGGAAAGGGAATTTTAACAAGGGCATGTAGTGATAGTACAAGGGGGAAAGGCTTCAAATGGAAAGGGATAGGCTTAAATTAGATATTAGTAAGAAACTCTTCCCTGTGAGGGTAGTGAGGCATTGGAACAGGTTACCCAGAGAGGCTGTCCATACCCCACCCGTGCAAGGGTTCAAGGACAGGCTGAATGGACTGTGAGCAAGCTGGTCTCATGGAAGGTGTCCCTGCCTACAACAGGGGGTTGCAACTGTATGATTTTTAAGGTCCTTTGCAAACCGAACCTTTCTGTGATTCTATGTGTAAAATTGAAATGTGTTAATTATTTTAGTTGATAAGCAAATTTTCCTGAGCACTTAGTCATTGATAGGTCTGAGACTTTCTTCTCTTCTTTCCACATCTGACTTTCCAAAAGGAGTCGGGATTTCTCCTGCCTGTGACCTCTGTTATCATGGGTCCTCAATGCACAGGTGATTGTATACATTATGGTGCTCTGCAAAACATCCTTTCAGTACTTTTTATGTCTTATCCATTTCTACACATGCCAGTCAAACAGGTCTTCCTGTCTGGGCTCCAACTAAACAGTTTCCCTAATCAGACTTTAAAAATCTTTTATTATCCACATCTTGAAGCAGTTTTTTTACTGTTTTGTAAAGAGGTCATCACATTTTGGGAAGGTGGAAACATCCCCTGACCGACAGACTGACTCTCTGGGTGAAATAATTTCTACTTCATGATGATTTCTAATGCAGATTTATTAAATTAATTTTGACTCAGACTTTTAAAATCCCATAAATTATCAACCCATAGATTGGCATTTAAAAAAAAAATCTTTGTCCTCGAATTATTAGCCAGATAGTTATATGATTAATGGAGAAAATAGGGAAAGAAGAAATATTAATTACTATCTCATCTAAATTGTCAGTAGCTTGACTGGGCCTTAATGAATTGCATTGGCAACATAGTTTATTTACGATACCTGTCAAAAGTTCCCAGAGTACTGCAAAAGGTTTTAAGTATCAGAATAAAACATTAATATTCAGGTGCTATATCAATATATTGGAAACAGCCCCTTGCATTAGAGATCTAATCAATAACCTAATTTTGGTCAAGTGAATGTGACAAGCAATGAGAATTAATGGAATGAAAGATTATCAACCTTTATTTTCAATCATTGAAGAAGCATTATGTGTGAGGAATAATGATAGTGCCATGACAGAACACTGGGTGAAATTCCCTTTCAAAAAATCCCTGCAACTTTCAACTAAAAAAAAAAAAGTAAATAAAATCTGTGTTTAGTTCTACTTTTGTCTCCACAGTAATTGGCTTATCATTGCAAAATAATTTCCTAAATTAGAAATTCCAGCTTAGAAGCTTCACAGGGCGAGAGACCTATCTATCCCTATAAGGACACGGTATTTCAGATGCTATATTTTATCCTTTCCTTAGTCTACAAGAATTCCATTGAAGTTCATGGAAATAAATTATAAACAAAGTTGATTTTCTGGAATGTTTTTCTCTGAATGGCCTACATGCTCATTATTCCACTGGCAAATGTGACACAATGCAATATCCTCAGGTAGAAAACAGTCCTGCTTAAAAACCCAAATCCAAACCACACTGCTCATACCTGCTACTATGTGTTTTCATGTCCTGGACAAATTATTTCTAAATCAAGGCCAGTTACTTAACTGCACTTTGGTGTCATGCTGGTCATGTAGACAACAGTATTTAATTTTTTGTTATGTCAGCCAGAGACTCTATTTCATATATGAGATTATTCTACTTTCATAACTACAGTACCTTTTCTAATTTTGTGGCTGTCTTTATCTTAACTGCACTGGTACTTGAACTGAAAAACCTGATAAGTTAATCCAATTCCTATTCTACCCAGCTATTTTGATTTCTCTTTAGTAAGTCAGTTGCAGTAAAGGTGGTTGGATTTTTACATAAAATAAGTAATCCCCAAAGCATTTACATGTAAATATATTTTAACTGCTCCTGTGACATAGCAAAGAAAGTTGTAATATATATGATTCAGGTGCCATTTCTACACCTTCCATGTATATTTGCATTTAGCCAAGCACTAAACCTCTTTCCCTTAAAATGAAGACCATTTTAAAATTACATGCTGCAAAGATGTCCTGCCCTGCCTATTAAGATCTTATTGCAGCAATACAATCTTATTATTGCTTCCAGCCATTTCCACTGCTTATCATTTCAGAGTTAAAGTGCTTTGCTTATCCAAATTCTTTCCATGCAAAAGAAAGTCCCCAAGGCATTATGCCTCCTATTCCTTACTGTAGCTAATTGACAATGGAAGGTTTTCAGTCTGAGAATTAAAGGGGGGAAAGAAAAGAAAAGAAAAGGAAAGAAAAGAAAAGAAAAGAAAAGAAAAGAAAAGAAAAGAAAAGAAAAGAAAAGAGAAAGATTAAAACATTCCTAATCTTTATGAATCAATTTTAATGTAAAACATGGGCCACTTTTATTGCCAGTCACATTACGTAACATGATAAGTGGCAATTTTGATGTGTATTACATGCCTGGCCAAAAGAGTAAGGAAAGAGGTTTTTTGTGTTCTTGGGATGTTAAAAACTTCTGAATCTCCACTGGTAATTGTATGTTCATGTGCAAGGACATGTCCATGTGTCATTAGAAGAAGAACATTTGGGGGCCTTTTTGATTTTTCTGACATCTACTTTACAAGACACACAAAGAATACAATGAGTAGCAGTAATAAAACACGGCCATAAATGAAATTAAGAACTTGACAAAATGACAGTATTGATGAGGAACTGTTCATTGGTGCTACATGTCATAACACCCACAATCAGAGCTAAGTTTCTACTCTTTTAGAAATTAGATCATGTCGTAAGCTCATGTTTCACATTGGAGATTATGGTACAGGCAATGAGGTTTGTATTTGTGATTGAAAGGAAACATAAGCAGCAAATGAACTGAAGAATGCTTGGTCACATAGATTGCCTCATCTTGCTCTCACCAGGGGTCACCACGATGCCCACAAGCCCAGTGTGAATGGTTGCTGATGGCAGCAAGTGACAAATGCTATTGCATTTCATCTGTGGTTTTGTAGGTCCCTGCAGGGAAAGTTACCATGGCCCGGTCAAGTCTGCAGATGTATTTTCCTAGTTTCTGTCATTAACAAAGTCCTAGTCAGTTTCATTAACAAAACAGGTAAAACTATATGTGATGAGTGTTATTAAAATATAGTTATTTCTTTAATTACTTTTTATGCAGACTAATGCATTAAATCTTTGTATCATGCATTTATCTTATCAATAGCCCATGTTGTTACACTTCAATACATACAATGTGCATTTATGTGAAATGAATAAGTATCCTTTGTATGACAGTCAGATAAGAGTATGTATGAATGAGGAGTTATTATGACTTGTAGAAGAAAAATAGGTAGTGGTCTGATGTAAGAGAAGAAAGCAGTGTTTAATTTTTCATTGTAATTTCAATGGCCGTTTATTAGATGAATTTGAATGTGTTTCTCCTACTTTTCTGAATTTCCTACCAATTATTGTTTCAATGAGAAGGTGCATTTAGCCTGAAATATCATTGTTTATACCAGCATCAGTGGGCTGGCTGACTGAAATTTCAAACATGTATTGTTAACAGAAATTTTAAAAAAATAGTGACTAAATAAAATATTTTAGAAAGAAAAGCATGCTTATTTTATGTAACACTGTTGTAAAAATTTTGATGTGACTTTGAAGAAATCTGTCAGATTTCATATTTCAATCTGTTTTTCATAATTAATAGCAGTGAATTTTTTAAAATTTATCTTTCTTTCTTAAGATTGACTTGAACCCAAGTAGCCAATATCAGACACATTTCTGTGGGGTTTTTTGTTATGCATTGATAGCATTAGCTTTAAAGGAAAAAGGAGAAAATAAAAAGAAATATAACTTTAAAAAATATAAGATACAAAGAATGCATACACAACTATGTTAAATTAAGAACAATATTTTGGAAATAAAGAAGACTGGGAAAATATATGTATGCAGCTTAGATCACAATTCATTCACTAAATGTTTCACAAGATAGATACAATGGATGGTAATTAACTGTTTTTCTAGCTCAAAACCATAAACCAAAATAAACTCTTCCAGTCTAATTATGTTTAGTTAATTTATGGTCTAAAAGGAATGGAGGGATCAATAGGTGGATTTGGAAGGGAACAGTACACATGCAGAAGAACATTTTGTTTTAACTTCATGAAGAATCTCTATGAAAGTTGCCTGTCTTGGATAAATAAAAAAGATAAGCTAAAGGATATAAGAATATAAGAAATATAATGAACTGGGTGTGCCTCTTGCAATGCCAAGCCATTTACAGTCCAGAATTTGAATACTGAGGTTGATGAAAGATATTTTAACCGAACAGGAAAAAGAAAATCAATACTTATTGAATATGAATGAATAAAGGAAAAGATTAGTGAAAATATTCTAGTCTGTTTCCTAGAAGGATTCACCAAGATGCATGGAAGAGATGACAAACTTTCTGTTCAGAATTTCACTTTGCTCCAGTATTTATTTTCCAATGACTTTGAACTAAAATTATCAATTTTGAAGTTAAAACTGAACACAGTGCTACCAAGGCTATTTCCTTATCTTTACAGAAATACCTGTGTCACCTGTGAGCTGACAGCAACCAGAAAAGTCAGCAATATTATTATGTATAAAAAAACCCCTAAATTTCCAATAATTAGTAGTACTTTTTAGTGAAGACACTGCTTACAGTGTCTTCACATGGAATACTGTCAGATTATCTTCCTCACCTTATTTAGGAAATCTCTGCACACCACATGAGAATAAAAGCTAATAAAGATCTGAAAAGCTTGGAAATCACTTTAATAAAGTAATTAGCTGGATAAGAATTTCAACTTTCCATATCTTCTTTCCTCTCTATAAATCTCATTTCTTCTATGATAAGGAAAACAATGAGAACACCAATGAAATTTAAAAAACCAATGAATTAACTATTTAGAAATGAGCAGGTAGACTCAGGAACAGAATATGTTCATGAGGCTAAAGAACATCAGATTAAAAAAAAAAAATCAGAATCTTTGTGGCCAGAACAGAATTTGCAGCTAAAGATGGCAACTTGACTTCAAGTAAATATTTCTACATTTTCTTAACAGGAATTAACCTTGATGAAGTTTCAGAGGAACCCTCTAATATCGAAGCCATATGACTTCTTTTTGTGTTCTTCTGAAGCAGCTGGTACTTGTCATTTTGGGAGTCTGAACACCTGACAAATTTTTGGCAGCTCTGAACAAGTCTGGCAATTTCTATTAGTTTATATTACTGTCAAAAATATTTCAAGAGCCCACAGCTCAGTTATCACAAGAGGGCACTGCAGGAATGCCTGCTAAAAAGTACCCAAATATTCATCTGAAGCATGCTGGTTATTTCCTTTTTCATTTTCTCCTTGCATTAAAGTAGAATAAAGGCAAAAATGCTAAAAGAATTACCAAGATATCACAGCTTGTTAATGAAAAACATTCATTTGGTGAAGACATTCAAGAATTTATACAGTATAGTGTCAAAACATTATGTTATCAAATTTTTAATGTTTACTATTCTTTATGGGGCTTTAAAAGATTTCTTCCACCTCTATCTTGCCCTCATCATCTTTTTCATGACCAAGTGTCCTTAGCATATGTTTAATAGTATGATCAACAGCCCATTTGAGGTGCCTCTATAAAAATACACACAGCATGGGGAACAAGCAGGAGGAGCTGAAAGCCGCAGAGCAACTAGCAAATCTGTGATCTAATTGCCGTTTCTGAAACATGATGGGATGAATCACTCAACTGGAAAGTTTGTCAGCAGCAGGAGACTCTTGCTCCAAGGATATCCTTCTTGCATAGAAGATTATCTTATTTCAGGTGATGGACAGTCCAACCAAAGGACAAGTGTTACCAGACCAGTAGCTTGCCAACACAGCTGAACTAATTAGAGATATAAGTATGAAGTACAGTGATCACACCTGGATAGAATTCACAATGATAAGAGTCAGAACACTGATTTTAGGAGAACAAACCTTCAGTTATTTAATGAATTAGTAGATGGGACTCCCCAGGAAACTACCCTCAGGAACAAAGGAGATGAACAGAAATGACAGCTCTTTAGGCACATTTAGAGTGGAAAAGATCTTGATTCCTACGTGTAAAAAGTCCACACAAGGATGGTGTGAGACCATCACTTCTCAGTAAGGACCTTCTTGCCCAAAAAGGTATAAGAATGAAATGCACAGGCACTGGAACCAGGAACATGTCACCTGAGAGGAATATAGGGATGCCAACTAGAAGTGTAGGGATCAAATTGGGAAAGTTAAGAGACAGCTGGAGCTGAATTTGGCAAGAGATGCAAAGCTATTAACTATGAAAAACAGATTGAAATATGAAATCTGACAGATTTCTTCAAAGTCACATCAAAATTTTTACAACAGTGTTACATAAAATAAGCATGCTTTTCTTTCTAAAATATTTTATTTAGTCACTATTTTTTTAAAATTTCTGTTAACAATACATGTTTGAAATTTCAGTCAGCCAGCCCACTGATGCTGGTATAAACAATGATATTTCAGGCTAAATGCACCTTCTCATTGAAACAATAATTGGTAGGAAATGATGTTTTCTGGAAAAGAAAGATGAAAGAAAATGGACTCAGTCTTGTAGAAGTAGTGTCCAGCCACATGGAGAAGGCCTCAGGTACTCAAATTTCTGCCTCATCTTCCAATGGCAATTTCTCTTCCCACCTCTCTCAAGTCCCTGAACCTCAAGGACTGGTGAACCAAGTCCCTACCATCATAAGAGAGGACCAAGTTCAAGGCCGCATGAGGAACATAAAAAAACCATAGGACAAAATAGAATACATCCCAGTACTCTGAAGAAATTTTTTGATGTAGTTGCCAATTTGCCACTCTCTCTGACATTCAAAAAGTCATGGCAAGTCAAGTGAAGCCCTCAGTGACTGTAGAAAGTCAGGCTATAGAGTTGTTTTTAAAAAGAGTGGAAAGGAAGACTCTGGGAACTACCAAACTGTCAGCCGAATCTCTGTTCCTGGGAAGATTACAGAGCAGATCCTCCTGCAAGGTGTGTTAGATTAAAGAACACAAGGAAATTATCAGAGACAGCCAGCATGGGCAAATCATGCCTGACTAAGCCAGAAACCTTCTATAAAGGACTAACTGTGTTAGAGGATAAGAGAAAACTATGGTTATCATCTACTTGGCCTTTGATAGAATACACCACACCATTCTTACCTTTAAACTTGATAAATTTGGGGTTGATGGATAGGCTGTTAAGTATATAAGGAATTGGTTAGATGACAAGCTACAGTTGTTAATTCAGTGTTCAAGTAGATACCAGTAAAGGACGTTGTCCCTCAATGATCTATTACTATTTAATGTCTTAATCCACACCATCAGAGGGATTGAGTATACCCTTAGCAAGTTTGCAGATGACACTAAACTGAGTGCTGCAGTTAGTTTGCTAGAGGGAGAGGACATCATCCTATCCAGAGTGACCCTGACAGGCATGAGGAGTGGGTCCATACAAATCTCACAGAATTCAACAAGGTCAAGTGCAAGATCCTGAAGATGTATTGGGGCAATTTCCAATATCAGTACAGACTGGGGAATAAATGAATTGAGAGCAGCCCTGGGCAGAAGGTTAGATGCTATTGGTTGATAGAAAGTTGGATATGAACTAGCATTGTGTGTTTGCAGCCCAGATCCCACCGTGTGCTGGGCTCATCCAAAGCCCCGTGGGCAGCAGGGCAGGGAGGGGATTCCGCCCCTCTGCCCCGCTCTGCTGAGACCCCACCTGCAGGGCTGCATCCAGATCTGGGATACTCAGAAAGACACAGACATGTCAGAATGGGTGGAAAGAGAGATAGAAAATATTCTCAGGTGTCTGGTACACCTCTTCTACACCTCACTTCTCCAGCTGGGCCAAGCCAAGAGAGTTGGGATTGCTTAGCCTGGAGAAGAGAAGGCTCAAGAGACACCTTATTGTGTATTTCAATATAGAAAGAGTTTTTTTAAGAAAGATGGAGAGAAACTTTTTGCCAAGGCATGTAGTGACAGGACAAGGGACAATGGTTTTAAACTGAGAGTAGAGTTCAACTAGACATATATATATATATATATATATATA